>NC_140172.1:48015747-48036586 GCF_963971535.1 Notolepis coatsorum | reverse complement strand
CACATTACGAGCACCAACCAACACTGGCAATATTTTATAGCCATTTATTTTACTACTTTTTCCGCTGGCAGCGCATATTGCCCACACAGCTAAAGGGGCGACCCATTCCTACTGTGTGTGTGCATGAGTGTGCACGTGTGTGTGCACGTGTGTGCTTGCACATTATCTTAATGAGCTAACACTGATTAAAACGTTCTGCGGAAGATTGTGCTGACAACGCACTGTCAAGTGATCTCAGTGCCAGCAATCAAATGCATACATACTGTATGAGTTTAGCTGTATACAAAACAAACAATAATTTATAAGTTGTATACATGGCAAAACATTTTACTCAAAAATAGATTGATGGATATGATGGAATCCAAACTGACACTCATTTTTACGATTGTTCATCTGTATGTGAACTCGACGTAACTGTAAATGAGGAAAACCTCAGTTGCCTTTCAAGTATAAATAAAGTTATTAAATGAAATTAAGTCACTATTATAATAATAATAATAATAATAATAATAATAATAATAATAATAATAATAATAATAATAATAATAATAATAATAATAATAATAATAATAATAATAATAATAATAATAATAATAATAAAACGTTATTTGTACCTTTCATACAGAAACTGCAGCTCAAAGTGCTTCACAACAGAAAAAAGACATAAAATGAGCACATAAAGTGCAGACAACTAAAACGAACTAAGATCACAATTTTTCACATTAGGATCTAACATCCCAACAGGCCAACTTGTTTATGGTTTAATTCAGTTTAAAAAAAAATATACACAATAATAGAAAGAGTAAGATAGAATAAACAGAGTCAAATAGTGCAATAGTGCAGAGCAATAAGTAGTAGAATAGAATAGACATGAAATGGGCACATAAAGTGCAGACATATAAAATATGGCCACTCTATTCCTAATCTCACACGTCTTAAAAGTCCCAATCAGTCACATCTACAATCACAGCCATTTAAAGAAGCGGAGAGAGAGCGAGTAAAGACAGCGGCGACGACACTGAGAAAGACGACCGAAACATCCTCAACATCACAGAGGCCTCTGAGGAAACCAGTTCACCACCGCAGTCCAACAATTACATCCCTTTCACAACATTCCCAGCATAACTCCCTCCCTCTCTCTCTCTCTTTCAGGATCATATATTAAAGAACAGCAGGGTGGAGGACATCTAAGAAGACATTTGTCACACGCTGAAAATAGAGTTTGAGAACTAGAGGAATTCCTATGATGATGTGAGCAGTGTTGCTCTTCAGTGTACACTAGATATTACCCCTCTCTAGTGTACTAGATAATGATAGTTAGAATTTAAAACTCACTTGAAGTCCCCATGGTTCAGTAGTACTTGCATGGTTCCGTTATTGACGCGGCACTTTCCTTTTGCTCGCAGTGAAAGTCTCTCTCCATCCCATAGTGCATCCACTACTACACCTACAGTCTCTCATCAAACTACTTAACAATATCTGGGCTTTCCTCCCCTCTCTCTCTCTCTCTCTCTCTCTCTCTCTCCCTCTCCTCTATCTCTCTCTCTCTCTCTCTCTCTCTCTCTCTCTCTCTCTCTCTCCTCTCTCTCTCTCTCTCTCTCTCCTCCTTTCTCTCCGGGCTCTAGCCTTCAGTCTGGCGTTTACAGCTCTCTGCCTTCCTCTCTCTCACTCCCAGACCCAGGTTCTTCTCTTCCTCTCTAATCTTCTCCTGGAATTCATAGTTTGCTTCATTGGCATGACGGGAAATAAACCTATGTAGCCAAAGCAATACAGTGCTTCTACTGAAATACAGTACTATTTTGAACAATGACAAATAGTCAGCAGTATGTCAACAATCTCTCTCTCTCTCTCTCTCTCTCTCTCTCTCTCTCTCTCTCTCTCTCTCTCTCTCTCTCTCCCCCCCAATAAAACCTCAATATTTCATTCCTTGTCCATCTGCTTTCCTCCTCTTTCCCATAAGACCCTCATTGTTCTCCAGTGTTCCTCCTACTAGACTGCAGTCAGAGCCTCTAACATCACATCTTCCTTCCTGCTGCCCAGCCCTGCTGTCGGCGCATCACTTCCACGGAGAGAAACTGCTTTATTCCAATTGGCTATTTTGTCAGCCAATCCCCACGACCACTGGCTGACTGACTTGAAGACTGCACTGACTGGTCATCAGTTTTCGGGACACTAACTTTACACGTCAGCTGAACCTACTGCTGGCAAGGCAAGCTAGGAGGCTCTGACCTCTGCTTCTCACTACGGAATAGGGTGTGAGGGGCCACTGTGTGTGTGTGTTTCTTTTGTGCATGTAAACTCACACACACACATAATCACTCACTCATTCACACAGATGTTGCTCCCAGTGAGTCAGAGAATGTAAAAATTGAGACAGAAAGACAGCTGTGTGTGTGTGCGCGTGTGTGTGTGTGTGTATGTACACACACACACACATATTGATACACACACACACACACACACACACACACACACACACACACACACACACACACACACACACACACACACAGCCTGATGTAAACAAGACAAACGTCTTTCTGCATCCCCTTAACAATTGTGTGTATTGAGCCGTACTGTGCTGTACACATTCTGCAATCTGTTAAATAAAGTAGTCATTCATTCATTCAACAATAACACTTGAACTGTTGAGAAGGGTCGACTCACCTAAAAGAAGCAATTTCAGTTCTCGGTGTGAGTCTTTTTTATCACGACGAAGTTGCCTCTCTATTTCCATGTGTATCCTGTGCCTTTCAATGTCCTCCCGACCCATACAACATTCATACATGGCTATAGAGGCGAGATCCTGGCTACTTTTAGGAAAGAATGAAACAACAGGTGCTGCTGCTAAAGTTGAAATGCGACAATGGATGGATAATGATTTGGGTACTTGTGGGAAACAACTCCTTTCCTGGAGAACAGGTGTTGCCAACTTTCAGAAGTCCTCCTCCTTCCCCGGAGTCGTGCAGCGAGTTCAGGTGCTTTTCACATTCCTCTCTGAGCAGGAGGCGGACATGAAACCTGCGCTCCTTTTGTTCTTGATAGGCAAGGCACCTTTGTGAAATGACTGTTTCTTTACAAGCTCGCCCTCCAATTGGATTAATATGCATAACTCATTTCCATTCCTGAATCCTGGCGTCAGACTCCAGTTGTGGTTCATCACAGCCACAGTCAATTTGACAACCTAGGATGGCTTAGAGTAGACGCCAGAGTACAGCAACGTGCAATGGGCCTGGTCTACAAGATACACTACACGACCAAGGTACCAACCCATGTACATGTCAAAATACTTCCCAAAGGTCAGTGAATACCACGATCACAACACCAGAGGGAGCTCCACAAATCATGTTAACCCAGATTCGGCTCAAACAAGGGACAAAACACGTTTAGCAATTATGCCACATCAATGTGGAACGCCCTACCCAAAGCTGTAAAGGAATGTGGATCACTACCCACTTTCAAAACCACTCTCAAAGAACACCTACGGGAGACTGCAATTCGAAACTGGCCCCTGTAAATGTCCTAACCCAACCCCCTCCAATGTACAGTAAATTACCAAGTATGGTTTTGTCAATATTCCAATGTACAGTTTTGCTTGTACAGTTGTACAAGCAAACCCCTCCTACCCAACCCCCACCTACCCACCTCCAATGTACAGCCCCTCCCCCATCTACCCAACCTCCTCCAATGTACAGTTTTTATGTCAAATGTATACTCTCTTTTCTGGACTCTTTTTGTATCACAAACAGTACTGTATTTGCAAATCTGGTATGTCATAAATGTATAGATGTAGCAGTACGGTCTATCTGTATGTCATGTATGTCATATATGTCCTGATGAATTGAAAATGGGGGACCCTGATGTAAACAAGACGAAAGTCTTTCTCTGGTCTGCATCCCCTTAACAATTGTGTGTATTGAGCTGTACTGTATTGTACCCATTCTGCAATCTGTTAATAAAGTTTTCAATCAATCAATCAATCACACACAGTGCCCTCTCACACTCTATTCTGCCACTGTGAAAACCCAGAGGGAGAATCACAGAGAGAAACACATACTACATACACTACAATGCTAAGAATATCCATTTGAACAAATCTTATTTTCTTAAAACAAGTTAAATGGGTTGAGATTAATTCAGAATTCCTAATCCCTAGCTGGTTCCTGGCTGTATATGTAGACAACGCTCTGCTTGCTTCATATCACAGGCGGGCAAATTAACATACACTGAAGTGAACTTTAGACCTCCTCGGTGATGGTATGTCATGTCATTTTATTTTACTTACTCAAAAGCATATATTACCTAAACATACAATTATAAAAATGTCAACGCAAGTCTGAATCTGTCTAAAATGAAATAACATGACATTCCGTCGCCCAGGAGATCTAAAGTTCACTTCAGTGTATGTTAATTTGCCTGGCTGTTATATGAAGCAAGCAAAGCATAGCGGTACATAGAGTGGCGTTTGATTGATTGATTGAAAACTTTATTAACAGATTGCAGAATGGTTACAATACAGTACAGCTCAATGCAAACAACTGCTAAGAGGATGAAGACCAGAAAAAGACTTTCGTCTTGTTTACATAAGGGTCCTCCATTTTCAATTCATCAGGACATTTATGACATACAAGACATACAAATATACGATAGGGGAGAACGGGGGACGTTGTCACACGGGTAGGTTGTCACATTCATTATATTTCACCACCAGAGGGTCCTGTCTCCCATATTCTGGTATTTAAATGTCGAGAATTGGGGTCAGAGTTCACCTACATTGTCATCTTTGGAGTGAAACAGCTGAACTTGAGGTGAGAGTACTTTTTGTGTTTTTCATGTCCATTTGTAAATATTCCGCTCCTCAGTATTTTTCTTCTAGGCTTTTACACAATTGGTTTATAATGAAACAATTATTACCCTTAAAAAGTGTGAAGGGATAGCTATAGTTTAGATTGTTGTTAGCTAGCTAAGTAGTTGTTAGATGGCTGTTAGACTTGATGCTATCAAGTAGGCTTGGGCGGTATGACTTTTTTCATACCATTATACCCTGATTACCTAATACCCCGGTATACGGTATATGAAGGTATGACTTTCATTATCATCAGCGGGGGGTGGCAACCCGTGTTACCAAGTAAACAAATCACGGAGATGGCCAGTTTGCCCGCAGCATCTAGTGCTAACGTTAAGCTCTCAGAATGGTAGCAGTTCGCCCGCAGCATCTAGTGCTAACGTTAAGCTCTCAGAATGGTAGCAGTCCTCCCGCAGCATCTAGTGCTAACGTTAAGCTCTCAGAATGGTAGCAGTCCTCCCGCAGCATCTAGTGCTAACGTTAAGCTCTCAGAATGGTAGCAGTCCTCCCGCAGCATCTAGTGCTAACGTTAAGCTCTCAGAATGGTAGCAGTTAGCCCGCAGCATCTAGTGCTAACGTTAAGCTCTCAGAATGGTAGCAGTTAGCCCGCAGCATCTAGTGCTAACGTTAAGCTCTCAGAATGGTAGCAGTTAGCCCACAGCATCTAGTGCTAACGTTAAGCTCTCAGAATGGTAGCAGTTAGCCCGCAGCATCTAGTGCTAAGGTTAAGCTCTCAGAATGATAGCAATTAGCCCGCAGCACCAGCAACGGTAAGCGTGTCTCATTTAATTTCACTCACTGAAGCGGGGTTCCCCTCTTCCTCCTGTGTGTAGACAACCAGCTCTGCATGGCTTGCCCCACTAGTGAGGACTAGTCTCGCCCTCTGCTGGCGCGTGTGTGCACTACAACAAAACTCCGTTTAGACGGTATTGATTTTCAATACCGTCGGTATTTCGAAATACCCCGGTATACCGTAATACCGTCATACCGCCCAAGCCTACTATCAAGACATTCCATGTTGGGGTTGGTCGTCACATTTTATTTGGGGTTGGTTGTCACATGGAGTGCCCAGACCCTACATTTGCCATCATTGTAACAAGTGAATGAGTGTTCTTATTTTTAATTTTTTTTATATAGGATGGCCTAAAGATGTGTTCCTGTTTATGTTAAGATGCATTAAGTTATGTATTTGTCAACTTGTCAATGCAATTAAACTTTCAAATTTAGTTCTGCCTTCTTGTCTTCTTTTTAAGATGTTTCCCATTAAAACACATGGTGACAACCAACCCCATAGTGTGTGACAACCATCCCCATGATGGGGTTGGTTGTCACAATGTGTCAGAGTGTCTTTGATAGGTGATTAACTCTTTGTTACAATACGTTGGAAAATGGGAGGGATACACATTTCAAGCCAACATCTTAAGCTTCAATTTAATGTAGGAATTACTATTGAAAGATGTTTTGATGATGAGCAATTCACACTAGAGTAAAAAGTGGGGAGTAGGGGGGGATTTTGACATTTACAGGGGCCAGTTTCTAATTGCAGCCACCCGTAGGTGCTCTTTGAGAGCGGTTTTGAAGGAGAGCAGGGATTCACATTCCTTTACAGCTATGGGTAGGGCGTTCCACATTATTGTGGCATAATTGCGAAACGTGTTTAATCGTCGTTTTGATGTCGTTTTGGCTTCTAGCCAAATTTGACATTTGAAATCAATCTGAAATACTTTTTGTCATTTGTGACAAAATCATCTAATTTGCGTGTCATTTGTGACACGCGCTGATGTTTTGGTCCGCATGTTGATCTTTGTCATTTTAGTACACCCCACCACCAAGCCTATAGATGGCGCTGTAGTTGAACAGGAGATAGAGGTTGTTGCTCTGGCTACAGTTCCTCAGAATAAACAAGCCACAGACTAACGTTAGCGTTAAAACCTTGTCCGTTATTCTCATTAATTCAGGTGGGTTAAACAAACTGTATAAACGCCATAATACCGTTGATTCAAATGTAACATTCATTAACAAGTCCACATTCTCCACCTTCAAATCCCACCTCAAAACCCACCTGTTCTCCCTAGCCTTCAACCTTCCCCAACCAAATCCCCTCCAACCTGTTTTGATGTTTGTTACTGTGGCTTTATGTTTCTGTGTATCTCATGCTGTTTTCCCTGTTTCCCCCGTGGTCTTATGTTCCTTTTGTTTTTCTGTTTCTCTGCCTACTGTCAGCGACTTCGGGTTCCTGAGAAGCGCTATACAAATAAAATTAATTATTATTATTATTATTATTATTATTATTATTATTATTATTATTATTATTATTATTATTATTATTATGTTATGTTGTGTCAATACGAACACGTTCTATATGTTATTTTAGTGAAAACCGGACTTAACGTCACCCGCTATTGTGAATCTAACAAGCTATTAGCTATCTAACGTTAACGGGTAACTTACAATCGATAATTTACGTATGTCACGGTTATTCGATCTCAGAATCTCTCCTTTTGGTCACAAATATACGAACTATGGTCTATGTGTAATACAATTGTATAGAAACAACTCACCAAAATTGACTATTGCACAACTGATTTGACCCCCCCCCCCCCCCCCTCCCTTGCCATTCTCACCACTGGGTACATACTGTACACAACTGGTGTGTGTGTGTGTGTGTGTGTGTGTGTGTGTGTGTGTGTGTGTGTGTGTGTGTGTGTGTGTGTGTGTGTGTGTGTGTGTGTGTGTGCAGTACAATCAAAGGATGCCAGAGCTCCTGTTGGCATGGGTACAAAGAGCTTTCCATTTGTGTCTGTACAGAATTTAATCAAGAGATTAATTGGCACACACACACACACACATTGGCATTAACTGGCCACAAAAGAAACACACACACAGACACAGACACACACACACACACACACACACACACACACACACACACACACACACACACACACACACACACACACACACACACACACACACACACACACACACACACACACACACACACACACACACACACACACACACACACACACACACACACACACACACACACACACACACACACACACACACACACACACACACACACACACACACACACACACACACACACACACACACACACACACACACACACACACACACACACACACACACACACACACACACACACACACACACTTCAGGTAGTAGTCAGGTCCAGAGTTAATACAGAGTGCTGCCCACCACCACAGTCCTCTCTAGTCAACTACCATGACCCGGCATGACTCCAGCTGTCTGAACCAGGACCGCAGGTGTGTGTGTGTGTGTGTGTGTGTGTGTGTGTGTTGTGTCTTTGTGTTTGTTGGTGTGTGCCTGGAAGCTGCAGTAGGGGGTTCCAAAGTAATTAATTACATAATAAGGATGCCAAGTTACATAACATGATCCCAACCCAGCTCCTTAGAAACCCGGCCCCCTGCAACTTATGCCATTGCTTTCTTTTGTCTCTCTCTCTCTCTCTCTCTCTCTCTCTCTCTCTCTCTCTCTCTCTCTCTCTCTCTCTCTCTCTCTCTCTCTCTCTCTCTCTCTCCCTCCCTCTCTTCCATATCCTGTCTTTTATCCATCCTCTGGAGGAGACCAATAACCTTGACTGCTTGAGTTAAGTCCTTCTCTCAGTGTGTCTTTTGTGTCTGTCTCACAGTGGTCTCGGGGCCCTTAAAGAGTGTTTTTATGACATCATTTCCTGTTTCCCAGGCGTGCAGAGTCGACCGTGCGGCTCAGAACACAGTAAACGGGAACAACACTTCCTGAAGTCAACTGGGATAATGACTGCAGCTCGTGTTAGACTGACTGACTTCAACCGGTCCATAGCCCAGTGTGTCCATGTGGACCTCACCCGGTCCATAGCCCAGTGTGTCCATGTGGACCTCAACCGGTCCATAGCCCAGTGTGTCCATGTGGACCTCAACCGGTCCATAGCCCAGTGTGTCCATGTGGACCTCAACCGGTCCATAGCCCAGTGTGTCCATTATACATTACTGTACATGTTGTGTTGTACATGTATGTATTTGTCTTTGTCCCTTTGTTCAAATATTAAAATTGAAATAGAAACCCTGACAAGCAAAACAAAGATTGATTGGTAGCTCAATGACAGTCAGAGGGTAATCCTTAGTAGAAAATCCTACAATTGTGTGCACTTTTATTCAGACAAACTCTCTAGGAAACTTGGAGATAAACGTGCAGATTTCTCAGACTAGACTCAAGACTATAGGGACGCAAGAGACGTTTTGCAAAAAGAAAGGGCAATTGAGAAGTGATAGTCCACCACATCAGGGCTAATACCAGACAGACAGAAAGACAGACAGATTTTGGACAGCAGCCATATTCCCACATAAGCAAAAGCACGTAATTGTCCATCTTTAAAGGTCAGAGGGAAAAGTAATACTTTTTTTCTTTTCTTTTTTTAAACAAGAGAGATGGTGGAAGGAGAATGGGAGGGAAGTCAGGGGGAATAATCGGCTACCGGCTATCATTTCACACTCTTGGGAATATAAGGCTACTGTAAAATAGAATCAATATGGGTAAGTATGAACTCACATGAACCGAGATTCTGTTGCACCGTTGGAGAGATGACCCGCCCAGGGGGATTGAACCACAGCAGCACAATAGCGTCGTCCTGATAGAGACACGGCTGTCCCCGGTTATCCCAGGACACCAGCAGCAGCCGTGTCACAGTGAGACCAGCTCATGTCTCTTACACTTACAGTGCCTAGAGTTTGTACTGAACTTGGCAGATCTGCTTTTGGCTTTTCTGCCCCTACATCATGGAATACCCTGCAGGAAACCCTGAAACTAGACACTGTAATGTCTATGGGTCGGTTTAGAACCGTAATGACCAATCAGGTCACCACAATATGTAATTGTTTTTAAATTATTACCTCTGTTTTCATTTTTTGCTATTTTATTCTTAAAAAAATATTTTTATATATGTATTTTAAAATGTGCTCTTAATTATTCTGATTGTTTGATGTCTTTATATTTATGAACGCACTGTGACACTTGTGAATGTAACATCTCGACGGCACTGTAAATTAGTTTAATTACTCATTGTATTATCGAGTATAAATAAAGATTGAATGAATGTTAACCCTTTCAGAGTGGACTTTTTTTGGAATGTTTTCCCAGAATTCTACAGTAGAATTCTGGGAACTTTATTTGGCCAATAGCCGTTGTGGCAGTACGTTCTCAAAATTAGAGACCATATAATATGAGAACAGGACAGATCTAGAATAAGAAGAAGAGGATGGGTCACAGCCCGTTCTCATGGAAGGTATTCAGCACTGACAGACGATGCTACTTCTTACAATGTGTGAATGTGAATGATTTTATTTTGGTCTTCTTTTACAAAGCAATAGTAGTAGAAAATGTATAAAAGAAAGAAAATTCCCAAAAAGGTGTAGGCTGAAGCCGAAGCTTATAATTGCCTACCCTTTTTTACATTACATTATTTACAAAAACAAAACAAAAAAAACATAATTCAGTACATAATTTTGCAAAAACAAAAGGTTACAAAAGTTTCATAGTTTTATATACAAAACGTATACACGTTTATTTATTTTGTTTTTTATATATATTTTTTGTCACTATTTTAATAGTTATGTTATAAGTAAGGGATAATGTATAGCTACGAGGTCATTGTCGCAAAATAATTGACCGACACGTAGTTTAAAATACCGAGCCGCCTCGGCGAGGTGTTTTAAACGTCAGTGAAGGTCAATTATTTTGCGATGATGACCGAGTAAAGCTATACATTATCCCGCTTATTACATGGCTAACTTACTAACACTATACCTAATTCATTTGACAAATCGCAGTTCTGTGGCTCTGTCAGCCCAAATAAAGTGATTATTATTATCGCGGGCAGCCTCTGTTCTGGCTCCGCTGTAATCGTCACACACACTCCGCTGTCAGTGCAGCCGCGGCAGGTGTGTCTGATTTGCTGCACTGATGTGGGCTTGATTGCGAACAGCTGCGCACATCGGTCATTATTGTCCCACAGCGGTCATTATTGTGTAATAATGACCGCTGTCGGGGGGCTATTGACCAATCACAAGCAAGAATTTCGACGAATGTGAAAACGCCATGTAATAATAAAATATAATTAGGATAATAATAAGGTTTTATATTTATGTATCACCTTTGTTATATTTGAATAATCTCTTACATTTATGTATCGAACTACACAATTTTTTCTTTTTTGTCACAGTTATTCCATAGTTTATGTGATTTGTCTCCCAGTCTTATAATTCTAGGGACAGATTAGACGTTGTAAGGAGATGAAGATCTCTTTAATTAAACATGTCAAGGGAGACCAGGTGGGGGTTGAGGTTGAGGAAGTGGTATATTTTGGTTATGCCAACACTCTCCAGCAGAGAGCGGTAGAGCTAACTCCTAGTGTTCCTCAATAATCATTATTTCTTTAGGCTATCATTGCTCAAAGGGTAGCCAGGCTGTAAACCTGCATGAGCTGAATGTTGTAGCCTGTATGCCTGCTTCATCAATTTAGGGCCAAACTGATTGGTAAACATAATAAATACACGTGTGGTACATTATTGTGTGTTCAGATTCAGAGTTTGATCTGTAGGTGGAAAATACACTATTTGGAACTGGAACGTTTTACTCCAGCGTTTACAAACATAAACAAACATCTTACAGCCACAAAATACAGCCGGAACAATATTAGCTGTTGTCAAGAGCTCAGTCAATCAACTAGGGAACAAAAAATTCTTTCCATCCTTTTGCTTACGTTTGGATCACTGATCAGGCCTTTAAATGACTGAAGGATATGAAGGATAACAGAAGCCGTGTACAGGAAGGTATAAATCTCAAACTGAAGGTTTGACAGGTGTTCAGATTGGGTGATCGAAAGTCGGTTTGATCCGGTCACTGAGTTCTCCCCTCCTGGCAATGTAGAATCTACCATCTGCTGAGAACTGGAATGTGACTGAGGAGCATGTGTGTGTGTGTGTGTGTGTGTGTGTGTGTGTGTGTGTGTGTGTGTGTGTGTGTGTGTGTGTGTGTGTGTGTGTGTGTGTGTGTGTGTGTGTGTGTGTGTGTGTGTGTGTGTGTGTTTGTGTGTGTGTGTGTGTGTGTGTGTGTGTGTGTGTGTGTGTATCTGTGTGTATCAGTGTGTGTGTGTGTGTGTGTGTGTGTGTGTGTGTGTGTGTGTGTGTGTGTGTGTGTGTGTGTCTGTGTGTGTGCGTGTGTGTGTGTGTGTGTGTCTGTGTGTCTGTGGGTACGTGTGTATGTGTGTCTTGTGTGTGTGTGTGTGTGTGTGTGTGTGTGTGTGTGTGTATCTGTGTGTGTATTTGTGTGTGTGTGTGTGTATCTGTGTGTGTGTGTGTGTGTTTCTGTGTTTCTGTGTGTCTGTGTGTCTGTGGGTACGTGTGTATGTGTGTATTGTGTGTGTGTGTGTGTGTGTGTGTGTGTGTGTGTGTGTGTGTGTGTGTGTCTGTGTGTGTGTCTGTGGATGCATGTGTCTGTGTGTCTTGTGTGTGTGTGTGTGTGTGTGTGTGTGTGTGTGTGTGTGTGTGTGTGTGTGTGTATGTCTGTGTGTGTGTCTGTGTGTCTGTGGGTACGTGTGTATGTGTGTCTTGTGTGTGTGTGTGTGTGTGTGTGTGTGTGTGTGTGTGTGTGTGTGTGTGTGTGTGTATCTGTGTGTGTGTATTTGTGTGTGTGTGTGTGTGTGTGTGTATCTGTGTGTGTGTGTGTTTCTGTGTGTCTGTGTGTCTGTGGGTACGTGTGTATGTGTGTATTGTGTGTGTGTGTGTGTGTGTGTGTGTGTGTGTGTGTGTGTGTGTGTGTGTGTGTGTGTGTGTGTGTGTGTGTGTCTGTGTGTGTGTCTGTGGATGCATGTGTCTGTGTGTCTTGTGTGTGTGTGTGTGTGTGTGTGTGTGTGTGTGTGTGTGTGTGTGTGTGTGTGTGTCTGTGTGTGTGTCTGTGTCTGTGGATGCGTGTGTGTGTGTGTGTGTGTGTGTGTCTGTGTGTGTGTCTGTGTCTGTGGATGCGTGTGTGTGTCTGTGTGTGTGAAACAGCTGTATGTGTGACAAATGGATCACAGTTTTACACGCAAACAGCACAAGCATGAACTTGCTTCAGCCTCGACATTCCATTCCATTCCTGCCCTCTCTCTCTCTCTCTCTCTCTCTCTCTCTCTCTCTCTCTCTCTCTCCACACACATAGTAATCTTTCATATGGTGCAGTGATCCTGTGTCTATACCTGATGTTTGATGCCAGGTTTGACAAACACACAATTTTCTCTTTATAGATGCCGAAAGCCAGACAAGACCTGACACATCTCTACTGGTGACCCAAGTAGCCAGTCAACCATGTTTCCACATCACAACAAAATATAGAACAGCAAAAAACAAAAAACACAACACAAGGTCTAACCTGAATGTGAGAGAACCAACACCTGCCACTGAAAAACTGGTTAATAGTAATGCTGTCCCTTTCTAGTCACCTAGACAACTAATCGCAGTTGACTGCAATCAATTATTGCTGTTGATAAATAGATTATAGTTATTTCCTTTATATTGATTATTGATTATTGATTTATAATCACGTAATAGTCACGTAAACTTTGTGTTTACTTGTCGGTCCTTGCATCAAAGACTAAGACAATATATTTCAGACTGGGGAAGAAAATAAATCCTCAATTGACCCATCTCAAACCCCGCCCTTTTCTTGATCCTCCAATTGAAGCAACAGTTGTGACTGGAGGATGGAGAAAAGAGGGCGTGGTAATGTGGTATGAAATAGGTCAATTGGACAGTAGAGAGACAGTGTTTCAACAGAGGGCTCTACGCTGTGACCGCGGACTGTAACTTTAATAAGCACTAGATTTCAAAAGGTTGAACATGAATGTATGCTTTCACAGAAGGATGTGGGAAACGTGTTGATTAAACAAACTACTTGATTAGTCAACAAACTCTTATGACTATTTCAGTGGAAGGCAGCCCTCGTATGTATGTATGTACGTACGTACATAGTACTGTAGACCTATCGTACGTGAAGTTAAGAACAAGAAGTAGGCACACATGAGGTAACCACTGGAACTGCCTAGAGCCTGCATTGTGACATCTCCATGACAACCAGGAAGTCCCACTGCCCACTCCCCTGAAAACATGGGTCATGTGACAGGAAGTTGAGGAAGCGCCCATGGAATACAAAGCTGAAGAGTGGGGAAAGAAGACAGGAGACAGAAACAATAACAAACACAGCATAGAAAACTATGCTTCTCGGCTTTCCTGATAGGAATACTGTAACACAGCTCATCTTGTGGAGGAAAGCCTCACAAGTTCAGCTGAAAGGGCCACAAAGGGGGGGGATTTGGTATATTTGGTATCTTGTGTTATCTTGTAATATAGAAGCTCATGTTAAAATAAGCATAGCTACTTGAAAAGAACATAAAGAAACAGAGGAAGGATGTTTGCTTCTGTCTCTCAGCCAAATAGGCTTTCCCTGAGAATAAATATATTTCTGTTCTAGCTCTACCCTATAGCCTGTGAGTGGAAGCCTTTCTTAGCAGCCCTGCATTTCCCCAAGGGGATCAATAAAGGAATATCTTATCGTATCTAATCTTAGCCACTGAAAGGAGAAAATAATACCCTGTTCAGATCCAAGCATACAAACATTTGCTAATCACGATATTTATATATATATACCGATATCCCACTGACCCTAGCAGGCTCATTTTCTTAAGATAGCGGAAAGATAGTAGTACATGAAACTAAACATCTTGAGGAATCCACACATGCCAGCCATGTCATGCTAGCTCACTGGCAAAGTGGTTCGACCTTGCTCCAAATTCAAAGATTTTGCATGAACATTTTCAAAGGGGTCCCTCGAAATTTTACCCAAAGATATGTGAATGATAATTGGCAAACTGGAACCATACAAGTCTCTTAACAGCCATGGCCAATTTATGCTAGTCCTTTGCAGATTTAAGCCCAAACCATGCAGTCTTTTGCATGCAGTAAAGATTATTATTAATTATTTATAGTTATTTTCACCTTTTTTGTAAGTAATACAGTATGTGTACTATAATAAAGTGTATTAAAATGTAAACTACATTACAGCACATATCTGTGAGGTATCACTCCACTACATATCTTTGTCATAACTCTTAAAGGAACACACAAATGTGGGCGGCTACGTGGCGCAGTGGGCAAGGCGCTCGCAACGAATGCTGGAGACTAGGCTCGAACAGGATGCCTCCTGACGCTATGATCGGGCGTTGTGACAGCGACTCCTACAGGGGCGGTTGGTGAGCCCTGCGCAGGAATCAAGTGTAGAGTAGTGATCTAGATGATCGGGCGTTGTGACAGCGACTCCTACAGGTCGGTTGGTGCGCGCCGCCAGTAGAATCAAGAAGCGACGGGGCGGGGCCCCTCCAAAGCCAGACCCCCGACGCTGAAAGATCGAGCCGCGCAGGTGAAAAGATGCGACGGCTGTTACCTCGAGTATCGGAGGGGACTCGTGCTATGTATGACTTAGTCCACATTGCAGCCGGCTTGTGGGAGGCAAGAAACAACGTTCGAAGACAGGGGAGGGTTGAATTGGACAATATGAAAATTGGGATGGGAGAAAAATAGAAAATGGAAGAAAAAGTGGATAAAAAAAAAGAACACACAAATGTTATGGAGAATGTGCTTACCGTCTTCTCAAACAAGAAGACCGATACCAATTTCCTCTCTGTGCATTCAGTAGAAATCTATCCGGCTGCAAGCTAGCCTAGCTTAGCACACATTAATGGAAGTGGATATGCTGTGGCTAGCCTAGGCATTGGCCACAAACACCTCTCCCAGAGTTTTAAGCTATGCTAGCCGCTACACATCCACTACCCAGCCGGATAGCTTTCCTACTGAATGCACAGAAAATAATTTGTGCACAAATATCACCTTATATATCGAAAATTTTACTCTGAAATACAAATATTGGTATTGGCATCTGTTCGAAAATCCAGTATTGGCTGTATATATATGTAATATACAGTATATGTAATAGCAAGTCCTATACAGCTCCATAAAAGCTTTTATATATATACAGTATATACATATGCAGTATGCATATATAATGATATTATATATTATCACCAAAATTCCATCCATTCTCCCCTCAATATCCAGCTGTGATCCTCTGATCAGATGAACGTTGTGAAAAAATTTGATGGCTAAAAAAGCTTATCAATCCTCTACCTCTGGCTATATACCCAACAACCAAAACACACACACACACACATTCGATCCCATCAAACCTCTGAAACTAACACGGGGGGCGTTGTCATCACCAGGTGATCTACAGGTCCACGTTCTCTAACCTTGCTCCAGCCTCCGCAGCAGCTGTTGCCGGGCGATGATGCGTGACAGGCGCAGGGCGGAGCGGCGCGGCGAGGCGTATCCCCAGCCTCAGTAGAACTGCTGTCCGTCTGGCGTCATGGCTCCCAGGCAGCCGTCTCGTTGCTGCCACCGTCGCCGTCACTCTCGTCGCCGTCTCCCTCTGTGCTGGTGTCCATGATGTCCGCCGCGCCGTCCTCCATGTCTGCGGCACCGGCCACGTCTCTCCCTCCCACAGTGTAAACGCCGTCCATATTGTCCGGAGTGTCCGTGTTGTCCCTTCTCACGCTGTCCACACCGTCAGCAATGGCTCTTATAATGTCCACAGTTCCGTCTGCAGTGTCTCCAGCGTCTGCAACACCACGCCGGTCTGGTCTGCTTTCACTCTTCATCACCCTGTCTACATCCTCTTCATCGTCTGCATGGTCTGCTGGTGAACCATACATGGTTCTGTGGTGTCGACCACTATAGCCCCAAGGCTAGCACTGTCCTCCGCCTCCATGATGGACTATCTCTCTCTCTCTCTCTCTCTCTCTTGTTAATTATAACTCTCTCTCTCACCCTCCTC
This sequence comes from Notolepis coatsorum, assembly GCF_963971535.1. Classification (NCBI taxonomy): domain Eukaryota; kingdom Metazoa; phylum Chordata; class Actinopteri; order Aulopiformes; family Paralepididae; genus Notolepis; species Notolepis coatsorum. The sequence continues at coordinate 48,019,797 of NC_140172.1, read as the reverse complement.
CCTGAGTATGTCTTTACTGCTCGCTCCTCCAGAATTCCTGCCGTTGACACGCTGCTCTCGCAGCAACACTACAAGCTGAATCAACTCTCCACCACTCCTAGTTCCTCCCTTCAGCTCAGTCAACGCCAAACAAGTCCTCTCTGTCTGCTACAGACAAACACACAAACTTCACCTGACTCACCTAGCAAACACCGGCCCCCCTCGCACGCACACACACACACACACACACACACACACACACACACACACACACACACACACACACACACACACACACACACACACAGACAGACAGACAGACAGACAGAGACAGACAGACAGACAGACAGACAGACAGACAGACAGACAGACAGACAGACAGACAGACAGACAACAGACAGACAGACAGACAGACAGACAGACAGACAGACAGACAGACAGACAGACAGACAGACAGACAGACAGACAGACAGACAGACAGACAGACAGACAGACAGACAGACAGACAGACAGGCAGACAGACAGACAGACAGACAGACAGACAGACAGACAGACAGACAGACACACCACACACACACAGACACACGTGTTCATACAGACAAGAGTTCTCATCTGAGATGAGAGAAAGGCTCAGAAACTCTTGCTTCCACCTATTCCTTCCTTTTGGTCACATGACCAGCGGTGCAGCCAATGGCGTGCTATTTCTGGGAACACTGCCCTGCTTCCTGAACCTGTGCCAGCGAAGCTCTCAACTACAGCAAGCCCCAGGCGTCTCTGTCTGTGTGTGTGTGTGTGTGTGTGTGTGTGTGTGTGTGTGTGTGTGTGTGTGTGTTGTGTGTGTGTGTGTGTGTGTGTGTGTGTGTGTGTGTGTGTGTGTGTGTGTGTGTGTGTGTGTGTGTGTGTGTGTGTGTGTGTGTGTGTGTGTGTGTGTGTGTATTCCTATACTTCTGAAGACCTGTGTCAATTCTGGAGATAAGAAGGCAGGAATGGAGTTTGGGGTGAAATGAGGACCTTTTTGGCCTGTCCTCACTTTGAATATACTGTAGGGTTATGGTTAAAGTTAAGGTTCAAAAGAATACCAGAATGTGTGGTGATGTCTGTCTGGGTAGTGTAGAGGTCTAAGTACTCGCCTGCCACATAATTGGCAATTTGCAGTGTTTGCTGGTGGGAAGCCGGTGGGGGGAAAGGGGGTAGAGAAGTGAAACTTCTAGCTGTCAAGTGAAAAGACACATTTATCGGAGGAGACATGTGGTAGTCTACCCCATCCTCAGACCGACAGTAGGGCAGCGAAACGACCAGGAAGGGAACTGGCATATCGAAAAAGAATATGGGCTAGATCCACAAAGAATGGATTGCACGGTGCTAGTTGCACCCTACTTACAATTCATTATGAATTGAAAATGGGGGACCCTGGTGTAAACAAGACGAAAGTCTTTCTCTGGTCTGCATCCCCTTAACAATTGTGTGTATTGAGCCTTACTGCAACTAGCACTGTGCAATCCATTCTTTGTGGATCTAGCCCTATGTGTGTGTGTGTGTGTGTGTGTGTGTGTGTGTGTGTGTGTGTGTGTGTGTGTGTGTGTGTGTGTGTGTGTGTGTGTGTGTGTGTGTGTGTGTGTGTGTGTGTGTGTGTGTGTGTGTGTGTGTGTGTGTGTGTGTGAGAGAGAGAGAGAGAGAGTGAAGTGTGCGTGAATGCGTGTGTGTGCATGTGTGGAATGGAAGATGTAATCAAGAGAGGGGATAGGCCTGGTTGGAAAAAAAACTCCATCCCAGAGACCATATCCCAACATGAAGAGGGAAAGACCAGAACAATAGAGAGAGTATGTGTGGGTGTGTGACGTAGTGCAGAAGAATGTATGTGGAAGAACGCTTCTGTTGCTAATGCTGAGTAGTACGACCGTATAGCAGTCATTAACAACATTTTCGAAATACTAAAACTAATCGCATCAAAGACATAGTACCGCATAACATTCAGGAATACATTCTTGGGAAATCTGCTGTAAAGATGGCATTCGTTGTTCTTCGTTTACATCTCGGAGATACATGTCTTTTATTTCTGATGCTGCTGAGATTACAACAGGAAAACAATTAGGCTTGTCAAAACAAGACTTGGCTTGCCAAGGACAGCTGTACCCAACATACAATCTGGTAGTGAAACTACATGTTCTCTGTTGTTCATTGTGTGTTTTTTTTTACTGCATTCACAATGATAACTGAATATCGCTCGGCTCCACGTGAGTGCGGCTGAGTCTAATATTGTGCATTTCACACTTGGTTTTTACGCGGCCAGCATATAAGCTGTCAGTCAGGCATTTTCCCTCCTCTAAGGATATCTGAAATGGCTTGATTTGTATTGATATCCAGGGGGATATACATCAAAGGGATTTAATCATAATTTTCACAATAACGACAGTTTGGGTGAAGAGGCATTTTATGTCAACATACCTTCTGTTAAAAAATGCAACAAAATTGAATAAACAAGATTTTCATTGTAATGAATCTGTAAGGTTTTGGTGAGTTCCCATTGGTATAATCTATTCATATAGTATCGTGGTAAAGAATCCAGTCAGTGTTGTGAATGGAAATGACCTGTGTGATGTGTTGCCATACAGTTAACCAGCCAATGGGAGAATGTATGGAATGTAGGGGGTGGCAGGCCACAGGAGAAAGGTTAATTCTTTGGCCTAGTTTGACTTGTGGCGTACAAGGAGACTGAGAGAGAGAGAGAGAGAGAGAGAGAGAGAGAGAGAGAGAGAGAGAGAGAGAGAGAGAGAGAGAGAGAGAGAGAGAGAGGAGAGATGGGGGGGGGGGTCACCTTAACTCATTTTGGGAAGAGCACGAGAAGGGGACAATGCATGTGAAAAGTAGATCATACGTTGCTAGTATAGGGTCAATCTCAGGTCAGTAGTCACACATATTATGCGCACACACACACACACCCACACCGACACACACACAAGCATCTCTAAGCTAACAGGAGAAGGGGCTTTTTTAGTCTGCAGGACGTGTGTTGTCAGAAAGGGGAGAGGTGTGGCATATGAAAAGACAGAAGGGTTGTTTGCATTTTATCCACAAACCACAAGTAGGCTATGTGTTAAGACCAATGGGGGGAAAAACAAGTGAGCAGTGAAGTAGCTGAGACTATAACCTCCAGGGCACTGGAGTTCGTTGAGTAGACTGCCCTCTTGTGGATCTTATGCGAGTAAATAAATCACAGCTGAATGGTAGGCAATCTGGCCGGAGTCAGATTATCTCTCTGTCTCAGCCCGTCCATATGCTGTGTACGCATGTCTCTGTCTGTTCAGTCTTTCTCCGTTAGAACAGAAACACACAAACCACTTCAGATAGTAGAGAACACAAAAACACAAATCCAGGGTAAGCCAACGGTGACTTTATATGGGGCACTGCCAGCTGGCCAGGACACTGGACCCTCGGCTAAAGAGTGAGAATCGATTGTCATAGAGAAAGAATGTAGTAAGAGGCTGGCAGGATAATACACGGGTTACTGTCTGGATTCTAGATGGGCTGCTATAGACAAATGAACTGCCGGAGTCTTAAGAATCAGCCCATGTTATAATGAAGATAGTGATGTGTTTAGCGTGTCAGGATGACGTAGCATAGAGTTGTAGTGTAGGCCAGTATGAGTATAGTAATATAGTATATAGCAGCGTAACATAGAATAATAATATATTAAAATATTGTATAATACTGTACCAATATGGTGTAGAATAAATAGTATGATTTAGTTATATTATAATAAAATAGAAATTAGATAGTATATAGAAGTATAATACATTATATAAGTGTGTGTGTGTGTGGGGGGGGGGGGGGGGGGGGTGTGTAAATGAATGAACCTAAATATGTAGTATGACTGATAGATAGACAAAATGGGTGTATTTATGTTGATTTAATTTGGTTGTGTTGATGTTACATTTTTTTTTGCAAAATGGGTATATTCTGTTTGGTTTTACACAATATGTCTATCGGTGTGTTGTGTGTGTGTAGGGGCAGGTATATATAAGATTTTTTCTTCTTCCTGTTCCTTTCGGCCATGGTATTTTTGGTGAATTA
>NC_140172.1:47975747-48010747 GCF_963971535.1 Notolepis coatsorum | reverse complement strand
AATCTGTTCAAAATGTACCTTAATTAAAGGGATATGTTTCAAGTCTTTAATACTCTTATCAACATGGGAGTGTATATGCTTGCTATATGAAAATGTATGTTTATTAAATTAAATAAATAACCAAAATGACAAATATTGTCCAGCAAAACAAAGATTTTTAGCATAAAATGAATATGCTGTAAATAGTCATAACATGGCAAAGCCCAATAGACATCAACAGATGGCCATATTGACTTGCTAAATGTAACATTACTCAGTAATATGAGTACTCACACAATGTAGTGTCCAACCTTACTCTTATAAAGGTTCAAGTTTAACCAAAGTTTAAGCATTAAAATGTATTTTCTCTTTACTTCACAGCGGAGGGCCTGGGAGACCCAGGTTACTGACCGAAAACTCTATATGACTGTCAGAATGTAGAGCTATTTAATACGTATTTTAACAAAAAAAAATACCACTTACAGCACCATTCATCTGCATTAACATGTTATTAAGGCGCTCATTTCGACAGCCCTAATAAATAGATGTGGCAATACTGTGTGAGTGAATGATTGAGTGAGTGAATGAGGTCCAGTTTTAGGTCCTCTAGGGTGGAGATCAAAAATACTCTGTTTCGCGTGTATAGTGTGGAAGGTTGAAATGGAGTTAAAACTGAGCTTTTGGAAAACGTCATCATGACCAATGGCCTCTGTCCACAGGTGCTGTATATGGATATTAAAAAAAAGAAAAAAAACAGTCGTTTCCCTTCTTTAGGAACGTCTGTATACGTATAACTAGAGATGTCCGATATTGGCATTCAAATGTAATAGACCAAAAAGCTAAATCCTTTTGAGGGAAGAAGGGTGGGAGGCTGCCACAAAAACAAGGTTATGTACATGCATACAAGTGAATAAAATACAAAATTACAGTAGCAATAGTATACAAGGAAAATTACAATAAATAAGGGAGAGAGAAGGAAAGAGAGAGAGGGGAAAAGATAAAGGGAGAGTGAGCACCAGAGGGAGAGAGAGAAGAAAATGGGAGATGCACAGATAATGTTTACATTTAGATTTTCTTGGGGGGGGGGGGGCCCTGCATATATCGGTATCGGTTAATATCGGTATCGGAAATTAAGAGTTAGACAATATCGTTATCGGATATGGGTAAAAAAGCCAATATCGAACATCCCTAGTATGAACCTAACTGGCTGAAGACGTTCCTCCTCAGTCTGAGCTGGTTGTGTCTGAGCTGGCCCCGTTCCCCGTACCTGGCTAACTGAGTTAGCCGGATCATTTTCAGCATAGCTTGACTTAAGCCAGACCTTTCGGTTCCCCGAAGTCGGATTTTCTAAATCACCATGGTAACAGATCAGAAAGTTTGAACCTGGTCCGGAGCAGGGTTAAGTTCAGTTAGCTGGATGAACCATGGCCACGCCCTCGCAAAGAAATGCCAGCTCGCTTCCTGAAATATTTCTCACAGTCTAGATCCCATTATACCATCTGAATTATGTTTTTGTGCTTCGTTTTCCTAGAGGGGGCTTTTGAAATGTATAATAATAGAACTAAATGCTGATAATAAATCATATTCAGCCTATAGATTTACTTTGTCCTAAATAAAATAATGCACGTCATATACGGCGCTCGGAGTCGCGATACACGCTGCATGTGGTTATTTTAATAACGGCGCATTGCAAATGTGAATCCCGCGGGCATATTTTTAATGAATGAAACCTATCGGCCGTTTGGCTCTGATTAGTTTCATATATTCTCCGCTGTAGATTTGCTTAACGGAGCGCCCGGATTGTGTTTCATTCAAGCATAAAATTGAAGTGTCTATGCATGGATTGTGGTCTTTGTGGATTATGAATTACGAGGAATCTGAGGATTGTTGAATTGTATCATCACTCACACGTTATTGTGATATTGTAACTGGGATTAAAATGTCTGATGAGATGCGCTGTTTGACGGATTTGAGCAATTGAATGAGCCGTTGACGTCACATTAATGCATTTGAGAATAAAGAGATAAAACTTCATTCAAAAGAAAAATATTCGAAACACGGGTCTCTTGTCCATTGATGGATATATAATGGATATATTTTGTCTGGCACAGTGGTGTAATGGTTAGTGCTCATTCCTGTCAAGCGGACGACCAGAGTTCGAAACCCTGCGTTTCTAATATAATTTTTTTTGGAATATAATATTAATGACTATACGCAAAAGTAGCCTAGTTTTAAGTTAAAATATTATAAATCTACATGCATTGAGGATGTCATTCTTTATATAGCTCTCAAAGTGCACCAAATTGAAGCATTTACATCGCAAAAAAATAAATTGCGATAAATAAAATATCCATTATATATCCATTAATGGTCAAGAGAGCCGTATCCTTATTCTGAAAGAGTTGAACTAATTATTTTCGCTAGCAAGATCTCATTTGATTATTCATTCCATAAGCCTACTGCCAGCAGGCACGTTTAAAGAAATATAATCTGATTGATTGGGGTAATGAGGGACTTAAAATTAGCCTATAGATTATGCATTTAACTTGTCGGCGAGGCTATTGAGCCGTACTGCATTGTACCCATTCTGCAATCTGTTAATAAAGTTTTAAATCAATCAATCAATCAATCAATCAATGCCGTTAGAAAATCAGGATTTCTGCGATCGACACCTGCTGTCTTTTCAGCTGAGGCGGCCGCGCGCAATTATCCTGAGTCTCAAGTCTGGTTCGAATGAATGAGACTGAATCAGCGTTCGAGGAACAGGAAAATCCCGGATTCAAACATCGGGTTAATTGAATCTGGATAATGGGACTTTTGATCGACTTAGTTGAACCAGGTACGGGGAATAGGGCCCTGGTTGTGTCTGAGCTGTTTGTGTCTGAGCTGTTTGTGTCTGAGCTGTTTGTGTCTGAGCTGTTTGTGTCTGAGCTGTTTGTGTCTGAGCTGTTTGTGTCTGAGCTGTTTGTGTGGGTGACGTCATGCTGAACCCCGTGCTGCTCTCTCTGCTATCCAGAGCACGCCAGCCAGGGAGAGTGATCAGCAGACCTGCCGGTACTTTCATCAGCTGCTGTCTGTCTCTTTCTGTCAGCTGACGTCCTGTTTTGGGTGTTGAGTTCCTGGTTGGCTTGGCCTGTTGTGTGTGTGCATGGGGGGGGGGGGGGGGGGGGGCTCCCAGATGAATCCAAATGATCTTGTATCCAATATTGGCGAGGATAGAATGACAAAAGAAAAATGATTGTGAATGAATAAGATATTCTATATGGTGAAGTTGAGTTGGGAAGAAATGGGTGCGTGCATGTGTGTGCGGTACGGAACATTTCACCATCTAGTGCAGCAATGTACAAACAACCAGAGTGGTTTGGCCTTACCAACGATGTCTTTGCTAACATACCAAATACACCTTATGTTGTTTTTGTTGACACCAGCCACAGGGAGGTGCTGGTCATAGAATTAGGCTGTGCCTTTTATCTGTACATGGACCAGGCCTTCCGGGACAAGTATATCAAATACCAACCACTGCTCAATGTGATGGCCGGCCTTGGGTACAGGTGTAGATCAGTGTACTTGTATTCGGAAGTCTTGGCCATGTACACACATGCACCATGACGGGTCTGAGAATTGCTGCAATGTCTAAAAGAAAAGCCAAACAAATTGCCAAATATTGCTCTGTCTCAGCTATTATTGGCAGCTTAGCCGCGTGGAGAAGGAGGTGCTATGTGTACCCTTAAGTGTTCAGTGCTGCTTGGCTCCGATACATTTGATTCCCTGTTTATGTAATATAATTTGTGGAACCAACTAAAGTATTCAAATGTGTGTGTGTGTGTGTGTGTGTGTGTGTGTGTGTGTGTGTGTGTGTGTGTGTGTGCGTGTGTGTGTGTGTGTGTGTGTGTGTGTGTGTGTGTGTGTGTGTGTGAGTGTGTGTGTGTGAGTGTGTGTGTGTGGTTGTGTGTGTGTGTGTGTGTGTGTGTGTGTGTGTGTGCATGCGTGCGTGCGTGCGTGCGTGTGTGTGTGTGTGTGTGTGTGTGTGTGTGTGTGTGTGTGTGTGTGTGTGTGTGTTGTCATTTTCTATCTGTCTAGACAGGCAGTTCTTCCAGTCAGTCATGCTGACCACTCAGCACATTGCTATGTCTCAGCGAACACCTAATACCTCTTCAATGGTCGGGTCACATTATAAACATTGATGGATGACCACCACCAGAGATAATATATATAATATTATACCCAAAGAATATATTTCTCACCCTAAATGTAACTTTTGTTGGTGCCCCACTGAATGTATGCTGAGATTTATGAAGACTGGGGTTCACATCCCGTCTCCCCTGACCTGCCCCGCATCAGTGGCTCTGTCCTGCCCTGTCATGGCCTGACCCGGCCCGGTGTCTGGTGTCAGTGTAGCTGGGAAGAGACCTGGTGATTTATATCCCGGAGTCCCCCCCTGCTGAAACCTGTCTGAGATCGATGGCGAGTGGCTAGAAGTGATGAGAGGATGGAGGGATGGAGAGGAAAGGAGGGGTGAAAAGAGAGGAGAAGAATGGAGGAGGCATGAGGGAGAGAAGGGAGGAAGTCAGAGGAGTCGAGCAGAGAGAAGGGGAAAGACCACCGAAATGTCGAAACGTCTAGTGTGGGAATAGTAGGGCGAGTAGGGGGACATTTACAAGAGATGGTTGAGAGGATGAAACATCTGCCTTATTACGACATCGCAATGGTTTTCAATCAAATGTCATAATTTATATTTATATAAATGGAACATTTATATGTGTTCCATTTGCAGCTGAAGGGGAAGCCAAATACTATTCAGAGTCAGAGTTCTTTAAATACTGTGTAACTATCACCTCTATGAATGAATGACATTTTATTTCCGTGTCATGTCCGACGACCCATCCCTTACGCTTACGGGATTACAAGACACCAAAAACTACAATTGAACATAACAATCACTTCCCATGGTTTCTAAACTACACCATGCACATCATCAGAGGCCAAAATACATCACATGTATGTTATTTCCGTGCATTTATCCCAAGCTTTCTCTAAATATTCAGCAAGTGCAAAAACCCTGTGATCAAAAATCCATTTTAGTCTATCTGCATCACTAAACCACATTAACTCAAGGTTTTTACGCCTGTCAATTAACTTTGTACGCAACTCATAGTATAGTGGACAATAAAACATAAAATGTGTTCTCTATGTGTTCTTTAAATACTGTGTAACTATCACATCCTCTATGCATTCTTTAAATACTGTGTAACTATCACATCCTCTATGTGTTCTTTAAATACTGTGTAACTATCACATCCTCTATGCATTCTTTAAATACTGTGTAACTATCACATCCTCTATGCGTTCTTTAAATACTGTGTAAATATCACCTCCTCTATGTGTTCTTTAAATACTGTGTAACTATCACCTCCTCTATGTGTTCTTTAAATACTGTGTAACTATCACATCCTCTATGTGTTCTTTAAATACTGTGTAACTATCACATCCTCTATGTGTTCTTTAAACACTGTGTAACTATCACCTCCTCTATGTGTTCTTTAAATACTGTGTAACTATCATATCCTCTGTGTTCTTTAAACACTGTGTAACTATCACATCCTCTATGTATTCTTTAAATACTGTGTAACTATCACATCCTCTATGTGTTCTTTACTGTGTAACTATCACATCATCTGTGTTCTTTAAACACTGTGTAACTATCATATCCTCTGTGTTCTTTAAACACTGTGTAACTATCACATCCTCTATGTGTTCTTTACTGTGTAACTATCACATCATCTGTGTTCTTTAAATACTGTGTAACTATCACATCCTCTATGTGTTCTTTAAATACTGTGTAACTATCACATCCTTTATGTGTTCTTTAAATACTGTGCAACTATCACATCATCTACAGTATGTGTTCTTTAAATACTGTGTAACTATCACATCCTCTATGTGTTCTTTACTGTGTAACTATCACATCATCTGTGTTCTTTAAACACTGTGTAACTATCACACCCTCTATGTGTTCTTTAAATACTGTGTAACTATCACATCCTTTATGTGTTCTTTAAATACTGTGCAACTATCACATCATCTACAGTATGTGTTCTTTAAATACTGTGTAACTATCACATCCTCTATGTGCTCAGGGTCAAAGAATGAACTTGGGGAAAGTGGAGGACCATGTTCAGGTCTCTTGTTGTTCAAACGCTTCTCTTTTTGTCATGGCTGCTGACACAAAACTGGTGTGTTGAACAGCGCACGGCTAGCCTTCGGGGATAGAAAACAAACAAGGGTCTTCTTTATAATATCTGATTATGCAAGATCCGTGCGGGCAATTCAGTGACAATTCACGACATCAAGCGTCTCATAATCACCTGGCAATATTCATGAGAGGATACCCGGAGTCGAGCGGTATAGACTGACTCAAGCTGTTGTAGGAAAGGATGGCTTGTATGTAATGTCAGCCCAGGCTTGCCAAGACCGAAGTTAGGCGTGACACCCGAGTTTGACTTATGGGTACTTTGAGAGGGACAGAGGGAGACGCCAGTGTTTGGAGCTTGACACGTGCAGCGGTGGCGTTGAGCCTGCGAGTGACTTTGGAGAGACGCAAGAATTTCTAAGGCCATTGTGCTCTCGCTTCGCTTGTGGGTGGGAGAGAATTAATCATCTGGAGGAGGAGAGGGGCTGAAGAGGCCAAGAGGAAACGGGGCGCTGGACTCGCCATGTGTCCTGCATGAAGGAGAGGATTGAGGAGTGAAGAAAAGAGAGAGGATGCAGAGGAGCCGTGAGGGATGAAAGGACAAGAGACCGCGTGTGTGTGTGTGTTGGCGAGAAGCCGACAGTATCAAGGAGAGGATGGAGGCGTGAAGGAGAGTGATAACAGGGGATGGAGAGAGCCCGTAGAAGAGAGCATGAACACTGTATTTAAGGTACGTCACAGCAATGTGTTTGCTACTGGTCTGTAGACATAGAGTAGTAACAATTAAATAAAATGGCATTCAGATAAACTCTTCCTTGACTTTGATGTCCGATTTGTAATCTTTCTCTTGCAATGTTGAAGGTTTATGATTATGTGGAGCGTAAGAGACCCAAATCTGATCCGACATCTGCCTCCTCTGCCCTGAGGAACAGAGAGCACCGCAAGATCACTGTCCCACAGCAATATCCAATCAAAACATCAGCCTTACATATCCCAAGGTGCAAGCAGCCAGTTAAAGCAGCTGACGGGCCAACAGGGTCTGAGTTTCAGAGCAAATACACAGTTAAGCGTGGGTGTGGCAGAGGATTCAAACCTTGGAACAAAGATTTCTGTTCCAAAAGGAGATGCTGTATGTTGGATATTCACTCACTGAAAGCAAGTCTACTATACTACTCTTAATGGTCATGGGCACAAATCACAAATGTAAGTCACCGGAATGAAGTCAATGCCTATCGTTAAAAATGAATATCTGAGGATGGAAACACCTGTATTTGTATAGTGCAGTGACCAGAGCGCATGCCCGTTCTGAACAGCTCCTTGGTATATTGCTGCTTGCAGCGTTGTCGGGGAGCGTGGCCATTTGGAGAGCGTGCCCGTTTGGTCCAAATGGCACCAAATCTGACACTGGTCCCTGACAATACACCCGCCAAGCGTGAAGCCAATTGGAGGAACGGCCCTCGAGATATGGACAGACATGCACTATAGCACCACCATCTGGCCAAATGGCACCCAATCCGACACTGTACTGTACTTGGGGGGTGACAGTGGCTCGGGAGGTAGAGCAGCCGTCTGGTAATCTGGAGGTTCCCGGTTCCATTCCTGCTCCTCCCGGGCAGCGTGTTGAAGTGTCCTTGAGCAAGACACTTAAAGGAACATGCCAACTTTTGGGGAAATTCGCTTATTTGCCATCTAGCCCGGAGTTAGACAAGCAGATACATACCCTTTCCTTTTTTTTTTTTTTTTCACTTTTTTCTCCTATTTTTCTCTGATTTTCTCCCATCCCAATTTCGTCATTATGCCAATTCCCCCCTCCCCTTCCTGGTCGTTGCTCGCATGTGCCCCCCACTGGTCGTCTAGGGAGTCCTGAAGTCTAACAGATGCGTCCTCCGTCACATAGGAGACAGCCAGCAACCTCTTTTCACCTGCCAGCGCGGACTGTCATTGGTGAAGTGTAACGCGTGGGAGGTCACACTACCTTCAACATATCCCTTCTTTGCTGTGCAGGCGCCCTGACCGACCTGTAGGAGTCGCTGTTTTACAACGACCAAAATACCACCCCGCCGGCTTCCCTCCCGCTGACTCTGCCAATCGAGCCAGTATGACGGCCGGCCAAGCCGGAGGCAACGCTGACAGCCGGATTCGATACCGGTGTCTCTTGCGTTGGTGACGAGCGCTTAGACCGCTGCGCCACCCAGCCGCCTACATACCCTTTTCTTCTCTGTGCATGCATTAGGCTTAGGGAACAGCTGCACCGTTAGCCTAGCTTAGCGTCATTCACTGGAAGTTGGTGTGCCAGTGTAGCCTAGTTCCTAACAGTGTAGCCTAGTTCCTAACAGTGTAGCCTAGTTCCTAACAGTGTAGCCTAGTTCCTAACAGTGTAGCCTAGTTCCTAAGCCTAGTCACGAAATACACTCCAAATACAACTCCAAAACATTCCTGTAAACATGTTGTGACCTGTGTATTTACCACGTAAAAAAAATAGACATTTTCGTTTTCTAAGCAGATAATACTCTGAATTTTATTTTGCCGAACCACTGCTGCCTGGGCGCAGTGATTTCATCACCTCAAAAGCCCCGTTTCAAAAATCCCTGTCTCCTGAGCCGTTCAGCCATTGTGTAGTGTGATGTGTGCCTGGTGCCAGTGTATGGCAGCCATTGAGCCTGCGTAGCCCAAGGTTGGGTGCTACCAGTGGTGGTGAAGGAGGCAATTTCCACCCTACAGTACATTGTGGGGAGCGCTTTGAGTGTAGAAAAAGCGATATATAAATTTAATGAATTATTATTATTATTATTATTATTACACACACACACACACACACACACACACACACACACACACACACACGCACACACACACACACACACACACACACACTCACACACACACACTTTCCCTGGAAGAAAGCACAGTTCAAGGTCAAGCTCTTGTCATCTCCCATCAAGAACTAGATGAATAAACGTAGAATCTGGATAAAGACATTGCTTTATCCGTGTCATTCAAGAGTGGCCATTTTGAGCCACGTATGTGAATAAACTTGCATTGTAACGTCAAGTTATTCCCCATTGTGTGTCGATTTTGGCGTCAGGAGGACTCTTCCTTATAACCGAGCATGCGTCAGCAGCCCTAGTCATGTCACAGCAGTGAAACAATTGCAAAACAGACAACTGTGAGCTGAATTTCTGTGGCTCATTCAGTTGGAAACACTCAAATACTGTAAGTTCTCAGGTTGCCCTCAAATTGCACAAGTCACATCTTGGATTCTAAACTCCCATTGACTTTACATTGCATTGAGAGGAGAGGTATGTCGAATTGGCATCCCAGGCACATAAGCTGTTCATGTGACCTGACCCAGCGGGGCTGTGGATCAAACATTCTGCTCATCATCATATTTTACATTAAACATATTTCAGTGTTGAAAATGTCAGGATGTATTCCCCTTTTCAATCTTTATTTCAACGCCCTCATGTTCATTGATGTCGAGCATACATAAATACATGAAAATACAATAAATATACAATAAAAGGAAACATAATAGAGCAATTAAAAACGACTGCAGATTATGGTGGAATGGCTGGCGATTAAGGATTTAAACTGACCAAAGGATACCAAAGAGTTTTAGAGTTTGTGATGTTCCATGTGTCAGGAGCACAGAAGCTAAAAGCAGATTTCCCAAGTTCAGTACAAACTCTAGGTGCTTTAAGTGTAAGAGCCAATCATTGGGTCGTGTTCCATAGGATCCAGATGTCCAATCCAATAGAGAAGTGAGATCATTCGGGCAATCTTCAAATATGGCTTTATATAGAAACAGATGCCAATGCAGCTCTCACCTCTGTGCTAGGGAGGACCATCCGACTCTATTAAACAGGTCACCATGGTGACCATAACCATCACCAGTGATCAATCTAATGGCTGAATGATATACAGAGTCTCTAAGGGCTTAAGAGTGGAAGCCGATGCATGTCTATAAATTACATCTCCGTAGTCCAACACAGACAGGCAAACTGCCTCAACAACTCTCTTTCTGCTAATCATGCTGACTCTATTCATATATAGGAAGGATATATTTTATATATCAATAGATAGATATTGTAGATAGATAGATGTGTTAGTCCAGATTTTCAATACATTTCATTGTCCTGGACATTCTGTTCTTCCAAAACAACCTACCTTCTCAAGGAGTTTTGTATAAACGAGTCTCTATTGCACTGTGTGCTCTCTTATGACAGTACAACTGTATAAAGTCAATAGCTACACGGAGGAAGAGAGTTGGGGTGAGTGGGTTCAGGCTGGTCAATGATTTAACAGATCACGTGATCGAGGACCGCTGGGCGTCTCGTTTCTGCTCTTCCCTCTCTCTTCCCTCTCTTCCGTTTCCCCTCTAAATCCCTCTATCCTTTATCCCTTACTGTACCTGCTCTCTCTCTCTTTCTGTCTCCTTTAATCTACACGTATGCTCTAATTTTCCCTCTTCCTTCTCCTCCTCCTCCTCAAAACCCCTCTCTTACTTCCATTTCATCCATGCCTACTTCTCCCTCCTCTCCCTCCTCTTCGTCTTCTATTTTCAGCAACACTCAGTCATTCAGCCCGAGTGGACCGGGCCGCTCGGCTCTGTCGTCAGCACATACAGGCTACAGGCTACACACACACACACACACACACACACACACACACACACACACACACACACACACACACACACACACACACACACACACACACACACACACACACACACACACACACACACACACACACACACACACACACACACACACACACACACACACACACACACACACACACACACACACACACACACACACACACACACACACACACACACACACACACACACACACACACACACACACACACACACACACACACACACACACACACACACACACACACACACACACACACACACACACACACACACACACACACACACACACACACACACACACACACACACACACACACACACACACACACACACACACACACACACACACACACACACACACACACACACACACACACACACACACACACACACACACACACACACACACACACACACACACACACACACACACACACACACACACACACACACACACACACACACACACACACACACACACACACACACACACACACACACACACACACACACACACACACACACACACACACACACACACACACACACACACACACACACACACACACACACACACACACACACACACACACACACACACACACACACACACACACACACACACACACACACACACACACACACACACACACACACACACACACACACACACACACACACACACACACACACACACACACACACACACACACACACACACACACACACACACACACACACACACACACACACACACACACACACACACACACACACACACACACACACACACACACACACACACACACACACACACACACACACACACACACACACACACACACACACACACACACACACACACACACACACACACACACACACACACACACACACACACACACACACACACACACACACACACACACACACACACACACACACACACACACACACACACACACACACACACACACACACACACACACACACACACACACACACACACACACACACACACACACACACACACACACACACACACACACACACACACACACACACACACACACACACACACACACACACACACACACACACACACACACACACACACACACACACACACACACACACACACACACACACACACACACACACACACACACACACACACACACACACACACACACACACACACACACACACACACACACACACACACACACACACACACACACACACACACACACACACACACACACACACACACACACACACACACACACACACACACACACACACACACACACACACACACACACACACACACACACACACACACACACACACACACACACACACACACACACACACACACACACACACACACACACACACACACACACACACACACACACACACACACACACACACACACACACACACACACACACACACACACACACACACACACACACACACACACACACACACACACACACACACACACACACACACACACACACACACACACACACACACACACACACACACACACACACACACACACACACACACACACACACACACACACACACACACACACACACACACACACACACACACACACACACACACACACACACACACACACACACACACACACACACACACACACACACACACACACACACACACACACACACACACACACACACACACACACACACACACACACACACACACACACACACACACACACACACACACACACACACACACACACACACACACACACACACACACACACACACACACACACACACACACACACACACACACACACACACACACACACACACACACACACACACACACACACACACACACACACACACACACACACACACACACACACACACACACACACACACACACACACACACACACACACACACACACACACACACACACACACACACACACACACACACACACACACACACACACACACACACACACACACACACACACACACACACACACACACACACACACACACACACACAATAGGGAGGTGTAGTCTGACGTCACCGGTTGTTGCATGGAAATTGAAAAGCTTTCCATTTTTGCACAAAATGAGTTCCCTTCTATCACTAACATTATTGTTTAAGCATTTTTGGTTGACATAAAATGTGTTGATTTTTTTTAATGATTAATTGCGAATATTTTCATGTTGATGTATAGATTGTGGATGAATAAGCACAGAAAGGTACACCATGCTAATGTTAATGCTTTATTTGTTTTAAACGTGACGATTTAGAAATGGGCAATGGGGAAATACATTGCGTTGGACAGAGGGTGGAACACGAAAAACGGCAATGATGTAACCACTACACCTCCCTATATCCCCTCACATGTATCCAACCTTTAGAAATACAGTCAATTTAGAAGGTGCTCTATTAATCCAAATTGAACCAAATTGATTGACACAATGTACTGTACAGTAAGAGGCAGTTGTCATTCTAGAAATAATATTAGCATAGTTGTCATTCAATTAATAATATTAGCATAATGTCACCTGACACATTGACCACCATGTAAGGTAAAAAAAATATATAATTTGGGGATTAACAAAAGCTATAGAACAGATGGTCCTATGACCATGACCTGATTTGTAGCTCGAATCCCCACTTTGGTGATCCCTTAACTCAGTGTTTCTCAAAGTGGGGGGCGCGCACCCAAGGGGGGGCGCAGAGGCATGACAGGGGGGGCTTGAGATTTATTTAAAATCTTTTTTTTTTTTTTCTTTTTTTTTTTTTTTTATTACAGAAAATTATCAGTAAAGTGCTATCTGTTGCAGCTGCACTGTTCTCCATGAAAATACCATTTCTCAAAATCTGAAAATCATTATTTAAAAAAACACAGAAAAGGATCACCAAGTTACTCTGGATAAAAAAAAAACCTTTACAGACAACATTGAGACAAAGCTTCCTGACACATCTCCATCCAAACTCTTGGAAGAACTCTTTGAAATCTCATCTGATACCACCTAGAGAGCTAGTTTCAGAGTGTGGTGCTGAGTACCAAGTATCTCATCTCATGGCCCACCAACTATCTCATGATGCAGCAGTTAAGGTGTTGATACCATTCAGCACCACATACAGTATCTGTGTGAAGCTGGCTTTTCATCCATGACAGCTCTGAAAACAAAATATAGGGCCAATTTGAAAGGTCACGATATTGGTGTTATTTCAATAAATTTAAACATGGCCCATTTCATGAGTATTTTGTTGGGGCGAGGGGAGGGGGGGGCCCAAAATATTTTGGTCCGCCAAAGGGGGGCCTGACAGAAAAAGTTTGAGAAGCACTGCCTTAACTCATTGACCGCCGGGAATTAGTCGTTCTAGCACTGCCACGCTTTAAAAGATAGGAGTGCGTCACCTTGTTTGTAGAGCTATAACTATATTCTATATTATAGCTATGGATACAATACTATGGCCCATTTGACATCACCTATCTATCGTTCAATATGTGAAAAAGAATGAATTTTTCCATCCATACGTTCCCGTGTTATACCGTGGTGAATATAAGTATGGTTTTCGAGCGTGGTCTGGGGTAATTCCCGAAATGCTGAGTTATAGCCTTATACGTCAATTCTACTATAGACTTTGCCGTTTCTTGCCTGTACACGCTACTATTCCCAAATCACATCTATGTCATAGGTATTATGTTTCATCATGAATGTATGGAATGGGGGGGGGGTTGTTTCTGATTATTTGATTGTCAGTAACGGCATTCGTATTGAACACTAAAAACGCTTATCAGACAGTTGCTTTAAATGTACCGAGGCTCGGGGAACTTTTATACACTGGATTTGGGAATGTGACAAAATCAAGAAGTTCTGGGGGGAGGTGGTGAATAAAATCAAAGATGTCTTGTCAGTGAATATCCCATTAGACTCCAAAATGATATTGCTACATCTATATCCAGTAAATCTCAACCTGAGAACCAAACAATACAAATGTATTGACTTTGCTATACTGCAGGCAAAAAGAACAATAGCTTTCAATTGTAAGAAATTTGACGCACCCACAATCGGTGCTTGGATTAAGAGAACATGGCACAATGCATGTCAATGGAGAGAATAACATATATCCTCAGGAACAAAATAGAGGTTTATGAGGATATATGGAAACCATTTAATGAATATCTGAGAAGGGAAGATATAGGAGGGCTTCTATAGGATGAGTCCCCCCGCTCTCTCCCGTGGGCAGTTGACCCCGGGGAAGAGCGGAGGCACGCCATTGAAGGTGTTGTAAAGATGCCATTTATTATTATTATATATATTTTTCACTTATTTTGATCTATGTACGAGTTATCTTACTGGAGGTACCATTGAATGTATGTATTATTTCTATATAACAGTAAAAGTGGATTTAAAGATGCTAAGAGAGAGAAAAGGGGAGGGGGGAAGGGATATGTGGGTATACTTGTGTACAATTGTGGAGAAAAGGAACTAAAAATAATTGACGGCAATGAAAACCTGACTTGTGTACTGTAAAACCCAATAAAAATATTTAAAGATAGTCCTTACCTGTGATCGGCAGTATTCCAAAAATAATATTCCAATTGTTTGATCGCCATCTGGTACATCCGATGTCCATTTGGTCCACGGCATAACCCACCACAACATATGGATTGGGAATATTTGACGTGCTTCAATGGAACCGGGAGAACCGCTCCACTCGGCCGACAAGGAAAAGTGAGACCGGAGACATTTGGCCGTTACACAGGCCAAGATACAAGGTTACAAAGGGTGCTCGATACCGCCGTCTAGCTGGATGCGGCCGGTATTGCACTTTGGCGATCTCAGACTCAGTCCCTATGGTAACACCGAGGTCCCCGGATGAATAATGAATAGAAATATCGAAAAAAAGGAAATCAAATAACGTATATATACGTGGTTGGCGTTCAACGGTTGTCGGCCAAACACGTATATAAACGTTGTTGGCAGGGA
This sequence comes from Notolepis coatsorum, assembly GCF_963971535.1. Classification (NCBI taxonomy): domain Eukaryota; kingdom Metazoa; phylum Chordata; class Actinopteri; order Aulopiformes; family Paralepididae; genus Notolepis; species Notolepis coatsorum. Next base: position 47,994,889 of record NC_140172.1, on the reverse strand, counting down.
TTGAGGTAACACACACATACATACGTACACACACACACACACACTCACACACACACACAAACACACACACACACACACACACACACACACACACACACACACACACTCACACATACACACACACGCACACACACATACACACACACACATCCATGACTATCATCTTATTACTAATCACACAATTCCTGAAAAGCAGCATTCCAGGGCTCAAATCACAGTATCTGATTTATAGAAGGAGAAAAATAAATATAGTAGAGTATATTTTATAGAAATACTATATTATAGAGAATCAGTATGCCTGAGAGTTAATGGTATCTTCAACCATGTCCATATTCACAAATATGTGCAAAGGGGGAGGAGTCTTGAGACATCGGAGCTCTGATCAGTATTCCACTTGGACCATTAACTTGACCCTTGACCTCAATGTGTCAGGGTCACACAATGATTGACAGGAGCTCCCAAAAGAATAAGGTACGAGGTTGACAGAGGGAGAGAGGGAGAGAGAGAGGGCGAAAGGGAGAGAGGGGGAGAGGGAGAGAGGAAGGAAGGGAGAGAGAGGGATAGAGGGATGGAGAGAGGGAGAGAGGAAGGGAGAGAAGGAGAGAGGAAGAGAGGGAGGGAGAGATGAAGGGAGGGAGAGAGAGGACAAGAGGGAGAGAGAGAGGTAAGAGAGGGAGAGAGAGGACGAGAGGGAGAGAGAGAGGTAAGAGAGGGAGAGAGGGAGAGAGGAATAGAGGGGGGAGAGAGGAAAGGAGAGAGGGAGTGTATCAAGGCATTATGATGATATTGTCATGTTGTCATATTAAGCAAACGGGAAAACACACTAAAATGAATATGTTTACATTATATCTGTGCTTTGATCTATTAATACGTGCTTGTATCCACAGTAAATTATTATAGTGTGTATATGTACTGTATATAATGTATATTGTGTAAATTAGTATATTGTGTCTCTGTCAATATACTTGAACTAATCATTTATAGAAGGTTGTTCTCTAGTCCGGTTCCATATGAAAGTGGGCTGCTGGAGGGAAAGTGGGTCAAGAAGTAATGCACAGTGTCTATGCCTCCCTAACTCCCCTTGTGCTGGGAAGATAAGACCCCCCTTCCTCAAGATCCTGAATCACCTAAAGCATGGAAGCCCAGAAGATGTTTATCACAGTGAGAGACGAAGCATAAAGCCTAAGGAGAGAGGTTTAAAGGACCATTCTAATGTGACTTTTAGCGTGAGCATAGCTTACTTTTTTATATTTAAATAGTTTGTTGTTTACCTTATGGATATAAATCATAGAATTATATAGAAGAAACCGTCCCAAAATGATCTGCTGGTCATGCTAACAAACAGGCAGCTCTTGAAAAGTTGTTTTCCCTCTCTCTCTCTCTCTCTCTCTCTCTCTCTCTCTCTCTCTCTCTCTCTCTCAATGTACAGTTTCTACGTCAAATGTATATACTCCCTTTTCTTGACTCCTTCTGTATCACAAACAGTACTGTATTTGCAAATCTGGTATGTCATAAATGTATAGATGTAGCAGTACTGACTATCTGTATGTCATGTATGTCATATATGTCTATATGAATTGAAAATGGGGGACCCTGATGGAAACAAGACAAACGTCTTTCTCAGGTCTGCATCCCCTTAACAATTGTATGTATTGAGCCGTACTGTATTGTACCCATTCTGCAATCTGTTAAATAAAGTTTTCATTCATTCATTCATTCTCTCTCTCTCTTCTTATTTACATACAGAAACCCATTGTTTTCCGTAGGTCCTTTCTGGTCTGATTTCTTTGATAAGAGGCTGCCTCTCTGTTAGTGCGACCAGGAGATATACTGTATTTAAACTAGGTTAATTGCCATACCTGTATGGTCCTTTAAGTTGAGACTACCGGAAAGACAAGAGCTGGGAAGCAGGACGTGGACTGCATGTGAGGTAGGCTATACACCGTTTAACTCCAAATGGGGCAGATAGGGGTTGAGGCAGGAACACAGCAACATTATGGGACATTTGCTTACCGTCTTCTCCAGAGTCAGACAAGAATACCAATCCTCTCTGTGAGTTCAGCAGAAAGCTATCCAGCTGCAAGCTAGCCTAGCTTAGCAAGAATGAATGGAAGCAGATACGGATCAGCTAGCCTATAGCTGTTGGCCAAAAACACCTCTCCTGGATCCGCTTCCATTCATTCCATTCATTTGTAGCTCGCAGCTGGATAGCTTTCTATTGAACGCACAGAGAGGAAATTGGTATCTATCTTCCTGTCTAACTCTGGAGAAGACGGTACTGTAAGCGCATTTCCCATAATGTTGCCATGTTCCTTTAAGACTGAGCATTTTGAGGCAGGGGTGGGGGCTTGAAAGCTGCATGTGCACGGAGAGAGGCAGGGGGTCTGGGCCATGGTACAACTGTGGACGGAGCAGGACCGGGAAGGGAACACAATAGCTAATGGACATGGAGGAAACAGCACAGGTCATGAGGGTGCAGATCATATTTAGATAACGGATCCTGTTGCTGAGTTTCTCACTTTAAAAGCACTTAGGGGAAGGAGACACATGTAGCTGCCCTGGCTGTTAAGGTTCGGTAGAAGGAGGCCACGCAGCCCCTACCTGATAGTATAAACACAGGAGAGCAGCTTTATTATGGGGAGATTGATTCACATTTCTGGGTTCCCTGAACCAATGGCAGCACAGAGAGCACAGGGGGGGGGGGGGGGGGGGGGGGTAATAGTTCCACCATGATAATAGTTCCATCATGAAGTAGGGGAGTCCAGTCTTTGTGTTTGTGTGTGTATCACAGAGCGTTTCCAGGCCAGAGTCAACATTCCGAATAGATGTTGTGGCTGTATGTATGGGGCGACAGTGGCTCGGGAGGTAGAGCAGTCGTCTGGCAATGCGGAGGTTCCCGGTTAGATTCCCGCTCCTCCCGGGCAGCGTGTCGATGTGTCCTTGAGCAAGACACTTAACCCCTAATTGCTCCCGATGAGCAGGTTGGCACCTTGCATGGTTGCCTCCGCTGTTGGTGTGTGAATGTGTGAGTGAATGGGTAAAATGTGAGTAACAAATTGTAAAGCGCTTTGGATAAAAGCGCTATATAAAAAAGCCATTTACCATGCTGGGTTGAGACCTAGTAAGATGTTGTGTCTGTATGCTGGGTTGAGACCTAGTAAGATGGTGTGTCTGTATGCTGGGTTGAGACCTAGTAAGATGGTGTGTCTGTATGCTGGGTTGAGAGTGAGACCTAGTAAGATGTTGTGTCTGTATGCTGGGTTGAGAGTGAGACCTAGTAAGATGTTGTGTCTGTATGCTGGGTTGAGAGTGAGACCTAGTAAGATGTTGTGTCTGTATGCTGGGTTGAGAGTGAGACCTAGTAAGATGTTGTGTCTGTATGCTGGGTTGAGACCTAGTAAGATGTTGTGTCTGTATGCTGGGTTGAGAGTGAGACCTATAGTAAGATGTTGTGTCTGTATGCTGGGTTGAGAGTGAGACCTAGTAAGATGTTGTGTCTGTATGCTGGGTTGAGAGTGAGACCTAGTAAGATGTTGTGTCTGTATGCTGGGTTGAGACCTAGTAAGATGTTGTGTCTGTATGCTGGGTTGAGAGTGAGACCTATAGTAAGATGTTGTGTCTGTATGCTGGGTTGAGAGTGAGACCTATAGTAAGATGTTGTGTCTGTATGCTGGGTTGAGAGTGAGACCTATAGTAAGATGGTGTGTCTGTATGCTGGGTTGAGAGTGAGACCTATAGTAAGATGGTGTGTCTGTATGCTGGGTTGAGACCTAGTAAGATGGTGTGTCTGTATGCTGGGTGAGAGTGAGACCTATAGTAAGATGGTGTGTCTGTATGCTGGGTTGAGAGTGAGACCTAGTAAGATGTTGTGTCTGTATGCTGGGTTGAGAGTGAGACCTAGTAAGATGGTGTGTCTGTATGCTGGGTTGAGACCTAGTAAGATGTTGTGTCTGTATGCTGGGTTGAGACCTAGTAAGATGGTGTCTGTATGCTGGGTTGAGACCTAGTAAGATGTTGTGTCTGTATGCTGGGTTGAGACCTAGTAAGATGTCTGGATATGTTCTGTATCGACCGAATGCATGATCTTGTGGACCAAGAAATGTACTACTCTGTTTTCTGACTCTCTATGATCGTCAACGTTTCCACAACAGCTACTCTCTGATTCTCCATACAGTATTTAGATGATATACTGCGAAACACTACCCAGAAGAGTGTGGAGCAGATGTGACAGGCAACTTTCAAACTCCACCTATTGTGGGATCATCATCAAATAAACATCCTCTGACATCATCATCATTACTATTTCTGTATATGTTCTATCATACTGGGGCATGCCAGTTGCCTTGTGGTGCTGTCCACAACAACACCATGCCCTCTCTGGGTCTTATCTTATGGAGATGTGCAGAGCTGGAAGTCAAAGTATGCAGAGCATTCACCATGTCTGTGTCGTCAAATCTGCAGCCAAATCAATTGCACCTCTAATCTGATTCTTTTTTAGAATCAGTCTACATGGCAAATATGCAATAATGTAACAGACAAACCAGATGTACGGAACCCAATGCTGATGCTTTTAGCAGGTAAATCCTCAACGCTTTCTGTCTCCTGTATAGGGTTGCAGAGCCACACACAAGCAAGTGTGAACAGGCAATACACAAAATGTGTGTGTGTGTGTTTGTGTGCTGTACTGCACACCACTACACACACATGCACACCCCCACACACACACATGCACCCCCCCCCCCCACACACACACACACACACACACACCACACACACTAGTCCACTTTATGATGTGTGCATTCTGCCTAATGCTGAAAACGGATGTGGACTTATAATAAAAACAGTGTAATACAGTATGTTGCATCTCTGACCACACATCTCCATGGCAGCCGGTGTGCAGAGCGTCTGACTGGTCCACATGGCAGCAGAGCGTCTGATTGGTCCACATGGCAGCCGGTGTGCAGAGCGTCTGATTGGTCCACATGGCAGCAGAGCGTCTGACTGGTCCACATGGCAGCAGAGCGTCTGATTGGTCCACATGGCAGCAGAGCGTCTGACTGGTCCACATGGCAGCAGAGCGTCTGATTGGTCCACATGGCAGCAGAGCGTCTGATTGGTCTGGCTGGCGAGCAGGTGCACAATGCAGAGATTCATCTTCTCCCCAAATGTGTACATTTTCTTCTCATAAACCAGAAATTAACCTATGACTATACTGTCACCTTAAGCCTGGACATAACATGGTAAATATTAGTTCAATCCATCAGCTTGAGATGGATGTTGGATGGATGGGGCTGTTGTCTGTTTCCACAGTTACTGACATCTTAACATCTACTACTGACCCAATGCTGACCCCTACTGACTCCTACTGACCCCATGCTGACCCCTACTGACTCCTACTGACCCAATGCTGACCCCTACTGACCCCTACTGACTCCTACTGGCCCCTACTAACCCCTAAGTATCTCTCAGCATCTTCTTTACCGCAGGAGAAAAGGAGTTGGAAAAGGTTTATCTTCAATGAAGGCAGTAGCACTGGGATGGAGATTTCAGAGAACAGGGCTGGACTTCAGATAAGATTGGTGTGTGTGTGGGCGGCCGGGTAGCGCAGCGGACTAAGCGTCTGTCTACCACAGGCAGAGACACTGGTATCGAATCCGGCTGTCAGCGGTGCCTCCGGCTTGGCCGGTCGTCATACTGGCACAATTGGCAGTGTCTGCGGGTGGGAAGCCGGTGGGGTGGTATTCTGGTCGTTGTAAACAGCGACTCCTACAGGTCGGTCAGGGCGCCTGCACAGCGAGGGAAGGAACTGGGTAAGGTAGTGTGCCCTCCCACGCGTTACACTTCGCCAATGAGAGAGTCCTCGCTGCCAGGTGAAAAGAGGCTGCTGGCTGTCTCCACATGTATCGGAGGAAGCATCTGATAGACTTCAGGGCTCCCTAGACCGACCAGTGGGGGGCACATGTGCGCAACGATGGGATGGGAAAAAAACACAGAAAAATAGGAGGAGAAAAAGTGGATAAGAAAAAAGATTGGCGTGTGTGTGTGTGTGTGTGTGTGTGTGTGTGTGTGTGTGTGTGTGTGTGTGTGTGTGTGTGTGTGTGTGTGTGTGTGTGTGTGTGTGTGTGTGTGTGTGTGTGTGTGTGCGTGCGCGGGTTAGGGTATGGGTTAGGTTAAGGGGCTAGGTAACTAATGTAATCAATGGAATATTGTCAATAGTCAATAGTTTACACGTGCACATGGCACACAGTTTAAGTTTAAATATCCAGTCATCAGTTTAAAGATACCAAAGAGATGAGAGGGGGGGCAGAAAGGTGGAGAGAGAGACACACAGATGGAGAGACTTGGACTGGAGCCAAACCCACTACCTCTGAGTCTGCAGTCATTAAAGTACTGACACACACACACACACACACACACACACACACACACACACACACACACACACACACACACACACACACACACACACACACACACACACACACAAACTATTCATAGACACTCAAACACACACACACACACAAACTATTCAAACACACACGCACACGCATATAAACACAAACACACACACACACACACAAACTCACACACGCACACATTATACACACACATGCTATTCACACACAAACCCTATTCAAATGCACACACAGACATGAACACACACACACACTACTTAGACTGACAGACTCACTAACTACTAAGCCATGCATTAATGGACGACCTCCTACTACCACCACCACACGCACACTCACACACGCACGCACGCACACACACACACACACAATGTGTGGGCCATCTACACATCCTAGTGACTAACTCGCATTATATACCTTACCACAAACACACCCACTCTCCTTATGATGTGAGGTTTACAGCCATTTAATAGCTGAGCTGACTCCCACTATGTGTGAGGTATTGTGCATGGATAGAGGTGCACATGAAGTGCATGTGCAAACACACACACACACACACACATACACGTGCACTCATACACATAACAGTAGTGTATACGAGCATATACACAAGGGTACACAGGCAAATGGAAAAAGAGAAGACCTGTATTTGGTTATGGCTCACCAAGCTGAGGTGCATACTAGTATATACTATATACTACATACTACTACTGTATATACTATATACTACATACTACTACTGTATATACTATATACTACATACTACTACTGTATATACTATATACTACACTAATATATAATACATGATGCTCAATGTCATGGTCAATGTCAAATATACTATTTACTACACTACTACTACATACTACTATATATACTACACTACTATACAGAACGTAAAGCTAGCTATCTCTGCCACTCCGTTTGTCTGGGAACGCCGATAGCTAAATTCGACCACGCCCCATTTCGTGTGACATCCTGGGACTTTACTCTAAACCCAGCCGGAGTTTGTCGTTGAAAGGTAGGTGATGTGTTGTCTGTTAACTCCCTAGTTGCCCCAAGACAACGTCAAATAGTTTGGCTATGTTGCTAGCCATATAGCCAGTGGTATGTCCGACGAAAATGGGTAAATACATTGTAATCTTGAGCAGAGATCTAACTTTGTCTGACGTGATGAACGAAGGGGCGCAACAGTTGTCACGAGGAAAATAATTAACTGTGATTTTGAGTGTTTTTAACTTGACACAGAGATCTAACGTTAACGGTATTCTTTTATATGGAGATCTAACGTTAACGTTATTCTTTTATATGGAGATCTAACGTTAACGGTATTCTTTTATATGGAGATCTAACGTTAACGGTATTCTTTTATATGGAGATCTAACGTTAACGTTATTCTTTTATATGGAGATCTAACGTTAACGGTATTCTTTTATATGGAGATCTAACGTTAACTGTATTCTTTTATATGGAGATCTAACGTTAACGGTATTCTTTTATATGGAGATCTAACGTTAACGTTATTATTTTATATGGAGATCTAACGTTAACGTTATTATTTTATATGGAGATCTAACGTTAACGTTATTATTTTATATGGAGATCTAACGTTAACGTTATTCTTTTATATGGAGATCTAACGTTAACGGTATTCTTTTATATGGAGATCTAACGTTAACGTTATTCTTTTATATGTGATTGTATCATTTCAATTTCCCTTGTGTTATAAAACCAAGCATTATTATGAAAACTTCGTGTTTACTTTTGATTGTCATTTAATAACGTGTATCTGCTCTCTGTCCCTCTTTGTTTGTTTGTGGCTTTGTGGGATAGGGGACTCGGGGTGTAACCGTTTAATTTTTTTATACATGATTACTGATTCTGTTTATGAGTAACAAATAACAACATCCATAGAGATAGATAATATGCTGAAGTTTTACAAATTGTGTTCTCTCTCTCGCCCTCTCTCTCTCTATCTCTCTCTCTCTCTCTCTCTCTCTGTGTGTATATAAAAGAAAATCTGAAGCATAGACAGACAGACAGTCAGCCCAAAGTCAGTCAGGGTCAGCACAGCAGACAGACAAGGTAGGTTTGTATGTGCTTGTATGTTTGTTTCTCCACAGGTGAATGGAGGAGTGTGTGTGTGTGTGTGTGTGTGTGTGTGTGTGTGTGTGTGTGTGTGTGTGTGTGTGTGTGTGTGTGTGTGTGTGTGTGTGTGTGTGTGTGTGTGTGTGTGTGTGTGTGTGTGTGTGTGTGTGTGTGTGTGTGTTTGCATGTCTGGTAATATTTCAGCATAATCATTTTGGTTTCATAAAATAAGTCGTCAGTCGTACAATAATAATAAAGTTCATATTATTTTACTTTCTTGTTTAAAGTATTTTTGTGTGTTTGCAGAGCATGCCTAATATCCGCCCATATGCGGAAGAGGGAGAGGAAGGTGCGTCTGTGGGCCCCGGAGGCCATGGATCAGGCCATCGCAGAGGTCAGAGCAGGCAGGTGGAGTGCGAGGCGGGCAGCCACGGTGTTCGGGGGCCCTGAGTCCAGCCTGACCGACCCACTCAGCGGAAAGGTGTCTCTGGCCTGCAACATCGTCCGGAGCACCTATCTGACCCCTGCAGATGAGAGTTCCCTGGTGGAGTACTGCTTGTACTCTGCCAGGTATGGGTTTCCGCTGACGAGGTCGCAGGTCCTGGCCCATGCTCTGGCCATATACAACCTCCGAGGGTGGTGGTGGCTGGCTTCAGGAGGTGTGGCCTCTACCCTCTGGACCCTGCGGCTATTGATTGGTCGCGGGTCATGCCGTCTGGGCCACGGCGCGGGACTCCTCCCCCTCCCCCTGCATCTCCTGGTGCCAACCCTGCTGTTACCCCCCGTGCTCCTAGCCCTAGCCCCCCACCCAGCCCCCATGCTCCTAGCCCCCCACCCAGCCCCCATGCTCCTAGCCCCCCACCCAGCCCCCATGCTCCTAGCCCCCCACCCAGCCCCTGTGCTCCTAGCCCTAGCCCCCCACCCAGCCCCGTGCTCCTAGCCCCCCACCCAGCCCCCATGCTCCTAGCTCTAGCCCCCCACCCAGCCCCCGTGCTCCTAGCCCTAGCCCCCCACCCAGCTCCCATGCTCCTAGCCCCCCACCCAGCCCCTGTGCTCCTAGCCCTAGCCCCCCACCCAGCCCCGTGCTCCTAGCCCCCCACCCAGCCCCCGTGCTCCTAGCTCTAGCCCCCCACCCAGCCCCCATGCTCCTAGCTCTAGCCCCCCACCCAGCCCCCGTGCTCCTAGCCCTAGCCCCCCACCCAGCTCCCATGCTCCTAGCCCCCCACCCAGCCCCTGTGCTCCTAGCCCTAGCCCCCCACCCAGCCCCGTGCTCCTAGCCCCCCACCCAGCCCCTGTGCTCCTAGCCCTAGCCCCCCACCCAGCCCCGTGCTCCTAGCCCCCCACCCAGCCCCCGTGCTCCTAGCTCTAGCCCCCCACCCAGCCCCCATGCTCCTAGCTCTAGCCCCCCACCCAGCCCCCATGCTCCTAGCCCTAGCCCCCCACCCAGCCCCCATGCTCCTAGCCCTATAGCCCCCCACCCAGCCCCCATGCTCCTAGCCCCCCACCCAGCCCCCATGCTCCTAGCCCCCCACCCAGCCCCCAACCCCTACCATTTGTTTAAAAGGTGAAAATGTTATTTCAGAAAAGCTAGCGTATGTAAAAAAAACAAATTCTACAAATCCCAAGACCCTTTGTCACCAAGTCCAGGGGTCAGCACCGTACTAAAGGTGAGTCCAGGGGTCAGCACCGTACTAAAGGTGAGTCCAGGGGTCAGCACCGTACTAAAGGTGAGTCCAGGGGTCAGCACCGTACTAAAGGTGAGGAAACGCGACCTGAATACAGTGGCCGAGATTGGCTAACAAATTAGCTTAACAAAAGTGCGGCACTAGCCTTACGTCTGTTGTCTAAAGGGGGACATATGGTACAATTTAAGATTTTAATGATAATCCACTTATAAAGGACAAATAAAGCATAGTTAATTTGTGAGAAACCTCAATGAAAACAGCGCAGGGTAAGTTATATTCACTATTGTTGTGAAAATGTGATAGAATCCTAGAAAAATTTGTCAGAGTTTGGCTAGTTTGTATACAACATGGATGTAGATTTTCTTTTTTGAGTAGTTAATATTTTGTTCAACTTCTTTTCATTGTGAAGCAGCTGGTAGTTTGGTAAAGTACAGTTTTAGAGTAGTTTCTCCAATACTGCATACAGTACTAGACCACAATGCTTTCCTTTCTTTTCTTCTTTTCCAGTGTCTTGTCCTCCTCTATCTCTCTCTCTCTTGCTCTCTCTCGTTCTCTCTCTCTCTCTCACACGCACGCACGCACGCACGCACACACACACACACACACACACACACACACACACACACACACACACACACACACACACACACACACACATACATACACACACACTCTTTATATATCTGTCTCTCTATATAATCTATCTATCTACAGTATCTATCTCAAACCCCACCTCTTGTCTTGATCCTTGCTGGGAAGCAACAGTTGTGATTAGAGGATAGAGAAAAGAGGGCAGGGGTTTGATATAAATTAGGTCCATATGGTAAAAGCAGTGTAATGCCTCGTCTCCACTAGTCAGGGTTTAGCCGTGCTGTGGCCTGTCTGGCGCACAGTGAGCGTCTCCATTGTCTTTAGAACCTGGTCAATACCTGGCTGGACCCTGGCTGAGACAGACACCCTTCACAACCTGGCCAGACTGGGACTGTTGTATCAACATGGTTTAGCTTGTGTACCACAGTTGGTGGTGTACATTTTTGGTAGCAACCGGATAGTTTACAAGAAACGCAATAGAGACACAAACCCAACCATACCATACCATGCTAGACCATGGCTAGCCACAGTGGGCTGAACATGGCTAATGGCATAAGACCTCAGCGGCTGTGAGGAGAGTGAATGAATGAATGAATGAATGAATGAATGAATGAATGAATGAATGAATGAATGAATGAATGAATGAATGAATGAATGAATGAAAACTTTATTTAACAGATTGAAGAATGGGTACAATACAGTACGGCTCAATACACACAATTGTTAAGGGGATGCAGACCAGAGAAAGTCGTTTGTCTTGTTTACATCAGGGTCCCCCATTTTCAATTCAGAGTGCTGTGGAAGGCAGACCTGAAGATTAAGAGTCTGCTGGAATTAGATTGAATTTGGGATCAAATGTGGGCTGAGGCAACATATAAGCTCTTAAGCATCTATAAAGGAATAGTGTTATTGCATATTAATTCTCCAGAGAAAATGTATTGAAAATAAATCCTCTCATCTTTCCATGGATTATAACGTTTTTTTTCTCATGATGGGTCAAGGCGGGGTTTGTTCTGGGGTTTTGATATATTCTCATGGCATGGCGTGCACATTGTCTTGGCAGATGCTGTGCATACTCATTTCATTTCATCACACAGTCACACTCACATCCGCAAACATCCCACCAAACAGACACACTCAGGCCCTGAATCTCCTGAGTCTGTCTGGGAGAAATTATCCTCATCCTTCCTTACAAAGTCAGCTGTTATTAGCAGTCGTTCTTCAATATGAGTCAGTCTTAGCAGTAGGTTAGCTAGTCACCTAGGTTTTGTTGACAAAAGAGTTACAGCAGGGCTGTTGAGATGCTGCACCACAATCACCAGCGGCTGTTTGTCAAGAGAACAGCCCCAGCCGTGTATCTTCTTCCACTACATCTCGTCTTTACATTGCTGTTTCTATGTGTTGAATACACAATGATTTTTTGTTGGATGGTGTATTTCTTCACTTTTGACTAGGCTAGCTGCTTCCTCCTGCTTCCAGTCATTGTGCTAAGCTAGGCCTCTCTATACTGGACGCACAGAGATGAAATTGATGACCCATGTGGAAGATGACGAATAACAATTTCCCAACATGTTGGGAGTGTTCTTTTAAAGGGAAGGTTTTGCATTTTTGGGGCTTGAAATCATCAACAATCAACAAGAAAGGCTAACACCAGAAAGCGTGCCATTTAAACCAAAGCTGTCATGGAAAACAATGTTCTTGGTGGCAACTGACGTGATCGTAAGTCAGAGAAAAATTGTATACGCCTAAAAGTCCAAAATCGCTAAAAGTTCCATCTAAGCATAATATGATAAGCCAAACAGACTGATGTGTCAGACCTCCAACACAGATAACCCAATAACCTCTGGGCTGCTCTTTCATCGCTATGAGGAATTCCCTATCTACGGTATGTAGCCTGGCAGAGTGCAGGGTGAATGTCAACTATGTGACCAGTGATATGTCCTCCGTATCATATGATATCCTCGGCAACCCCGACACAGGCCACACGCACAGACATCCATTACATAGCATTTCCTTCAAACACCGACACATTCGTGTTAACAGCGGCAACACATTTCCGTTCCTTGATGTAAACACACTCGAGTAAAAACACACAAACCTCGCGAGTTGAATATGTTCTTAGCAACATAATAACCTACTCTACACACTTCCCTCAGCTTTGGCTGTGTTTGCTGATATTTGAGAGTGCCAGTTGGAAGTGAAGGGTCTCGGTCTCGGTCTCTCTCTCTCTCTCTCTCTCTCTCTCTCTCTCTCTCTCTCTCTCTCTCTCTCTCTCTCTCTCTCTCTCTCTCTCTCTCTCTCTCTCTCTCTCTCTCTGATTCCCTCTCTCTCTCTCTCTCACACACACACACACACACACACACACACACACACACACACACACACACAACCTGCATCCTAAGAGGTTGATTCCATCACCTCTGAACCCACAGTGGCCTCTGGGGTCCCATTACCCACAATGCATCTCTCCTCTGTGGACTATCAATGACGGTAACGTGACCCTCTAGAGCTGGTCGGTGGTGGTGCCACTCTGGAGACACCCCAAACCTTCTAGCATGCACACACACACACACACACACACACACACACACACACACACACACACACACACACACACACACACACACACACACACACACACACACACACACACACACACACACACACACACACACACACACACACACACACACACACACACACACACACACACACACACACACACACACACACACACTAACACAAATAAACAGTGTCCTTACACACCGAATGACACTCTGTCGAGAAGACAACTCCCCGGGTAGCACTTAACTATGGTCGCCATGACGCCTGTGGCTGTCAATCAAAAGGGGACACACTCCAAGCACGAGAGACGTGGACAGGGGTCGAAGGTGAGCCCATTAATCATAAACTGTCTCCAATTGGAATATGAGTCTTCAGGGAAAACATTTAGGAAATCATCATTATGGCCCAATCACGCAGATTCTGCCATCAACTAGGACCGCCCTCCTTGGTCAAATACATTCTCAGTCAGCTGACAGTCATGTTTCCCACATGCAATCATGCAGAATGATCTCTTTAAATGTGGTGCATACCAGATATGTACTCATCATATTTCAGGAAATAACTCATTCAGCATGAGAAAAATAAAAGTCTTGGTCAATAAAGACCAGGCCGACAGATGAATGGACTGAGCAGCTGAAAGAGGACAGTCCTACTGTAAATGTGGATAGTGTGGATAGTGTGGATAGTGTGGATAGTGTGGATAGTGTGGAGTATCACTTTAAATTGAATTAAACTGAACGTTTACCAGGTCAAGTCATGTAAAACTGGTTAGCTGTCCATTCTCATATCAAAGGCACAGGCGTGAATGAATCTGAGAGGAAAACTATCTTCAATCCGACAAATCAGTAGGTGAAACGAAGCCAGCAGCATGGTGTTTCAACAGAGGGTTCCATGCTGCAATCCCAGCTAGTGCCGTTAGCAAGGCACAGTGCATTCAACGTCAGAAGGAACAACGTCAGAAGGATCCGCCCCTTCCTGACAAAAGAAGCCACCCAACTCCTCTTCCAATCAACAGTCATCTCCCGCCTCGACTACTGCAACGCACTGCTCGCTGGCCTCCCGGCCACTGCCACAAAGCCTCTTCAACTCATTCAGAACGCAGCGGCCCGCCTGATCTCAAACCTACCGAAGTCGGCCCATGTCACCCCACTTCTTAGGCACCTGCACTGGCTCCCCATTGCTGCATGAATCCGCTTCAAGGCCCTCGACCTAGCATACCGTGCGGCAAAGGGAACCGCTCCCGCCTACCTCCGGTCGATGGTCTCTAACTACACACCCTCAAGACCCCTACGCTCTGCATCTTCTGGCCGCCTCAGACCTACTCCTATCCAAGCTCCGGGAAGGTCATCAAAGAGAAGTCGCCTATTCTCAGTCCTTGCCCCACAATGGTGGAATGAACTACCCACCCCAGTTAGGACAGCCGAAACACGTCCAATCTTTCGCCGTCGACTAAAGACGCACTTCTTCAACCATTATCTGAATTAAAAAAAATTTAAAAAATAAAAAAAAAATCGAACCCTAACTAACCGTACTGTCATGCACTTGTCCTAATAAACTAACCTACACTGTAGCACTCAACACTTTGATGAACATTGTTACTCAGCTGATAGAGTTGTGCCCTTCCTGATGGCTTGTCGTACAGAACTTGTAAGTCGCTTTGGATAAAAGCGTCAGCTAAATGACTAAATGTAAAAAAAAATGTATGCAACTGCGTATGTTTTTATCAGTCTATATAGTGCTACTCTCAATCACCCAACCTCCTTAAGTAGTCGACTGTACACACCACTATAAAAAGCATATCTGTCTGTGGGGTGAAGTTGTGGAATAGTCTACCAGAGGAGTTAAAAGAAAGTAAAAGTGCTGCTGATTTCAAAAGGAAGTACAAACAACGTATTATTGAGAAATATGCCGCGGACGGTTAATCATGTGTTTTTGAATCAAATTGTTTAGATCAATTGTTCAGATTTTTTATTGCTGATTGTTGTTAATGATTATTATGTTATATTATCGTTTTTTTTGGTTGCTAGTGAAGATCAATGATACATTTGAGATGATGCACTGGGTTAGGGCATTTACAAGCTTGTAGCTTCAGCCCTAACCTTTACGGCCAACTTGTAATTTGATTTGTGTTTGTTTTTTTTGTACATGCTAAATGGCTCGAAATAAACTTCATTCATTCAATTGATTAGCAAAGTTATCATCTAATTTTCATCTCATCTTAATTCCATGACGTTATAAATCCTTGGCAACAGATATTTTCTATTACGAAGCATCTTTTACTTTATGTTGCGATATAACCTACTGTGTTGTCTCCCTGGTGACGGAATGTTCATGCTTCTAGGTTATCCCACCACCTACTGTACCACAACAAATTACAACAAACCAAAAATGTCAAAGCATTGTACTTATGTGTGTGTGTATGTGGGTGTGCATTATGTGCATGTGTGGCTGTGTGTGAGTTTGCGTGTGTGCGTCTGTGTGCATGTCTTTGAGCAGAGACAGCGTATCATTACTTCTGGGTGGTTGAGGTTTAACAGTGGTTTGGAAACCGACCTGTGGGAGACCAGCAGTCCAGTTATATCCTAAAGTGGAAAACACAAACACTCCAACAATACAGAAGTGAACACACACACACGCACGCGCGCGCACACACACACACACACACGCACGCGCACACACACGCACACACACACACACACACACACACACACACACACACACACACACACACACACACACACACACACACACACACACACACACACACACACACACACACACACACACACACACACACACACACACACACACACTCAAGTACAGGTTGGGTTCATCTTACTTACCGCTGGTCATCGTCGCTGTGGCCTGAGAAAGGACAGAGAGGGACAGCAGTGAGTACCACATATTATTCACGTCATGTTACATCTTGTGACTTTAGTAGCTAACATATAATCAGGGGTGGAAGATGTAGCAACCCAGATTCTTTACGGGGTAGGCAAAGTTAGAGAATTGAGCAAGAATTAGCCATGTGCTACAGGCTACAGCACTTTTCCACAGTCTCCCAGAGGAACAAGCCGTTTTAAGCTGTATTTTTCAAAAATAAATAAATATTCTGATTGGTCAGCCTGAATCTTAACCCTTTCACTGCCACACAACAGAAGGTTAACCCTTTACTATCACACGGTCGCCGTCGGTTGTGTGATAGTAAAGGGTTAACCTGCTGTTGTGTGGCAGTGAAAGGGTTAACCCTCTGTGTATTGTCACAGTGAAAGGGTCAACCGTTTTGGTAGTGCAGCAGTGAAAGGGTTAACAACCAATCCGATTTTTTTCTAAAACTACACAGTCTGGGACAGAGGCTGCGGCCCTCATGCATCAACGTGTTCTACGCACAGATCTGTGCGTAACCCGTGCGTACGATCATTTCTAAGCAAAGAGTGGGATTCATCAATTTGAACTTGAACTTGACTTCGTGCGTACATCTACGCACATTTCGGACCTGGCGTACCTCGCGCCCAGTGGTAGAATATATTATTACAACAAGGAAATGAGCTTCTGTGCATAATAACACTGGATGTTCTATGAACCGTAGTTCATTATAGTTCATTGTAAAATAGCAACAGTAGTGTAATTATGGTCAAAACCCTATAAATAGCATTTGGAATAATAGATCTTTCTCTCAGAATGAATGCAGCATGTCATATATGTTACGATGAATTGAAAATGGGGGACCCTGATGTAAACAAGACGAAAGTCTTTCTCTGGTCTGCATCCCCTTAACAATTGTATGTATTGAGCTGTACTGTACTGTACCCATTCTGCAATCTGTTAATAAAGTTCTCATTCATTCATTCATTCATGGTTTATATAGCGTTATCGGAATATACGGGGTGTAGGCTACTGACTGACTGCGCTCCGCGTAGCTTGATTGATTGATTGATTGAAAAGTTTATTAACAGATTGCAGAATGGGTACAGTACAGTACAGCTCAGTACATACAATTGTTAATTGGGGATGCAGACCAACTTTCGTCCTGTTTACATCAGGGTCCCCCATTTTCAATTCATCATAAATCATAAAGCTCAACTCGTTATTATTTTGCGCACAGACCGCCGAAACACGGGAACGTTTTGATTATATTTAAAAGGCTTTACGTTAAACGAAACAAGTGGAATTTCGAAGCTGTAAGCAGAATAAGTCATATGAATATAGTGTTCTTCCCCCTTTTTACTGTACAAGAAAGAATAGAAAACGCATTGCAATGACACCATGCAGATAGTGGACAGACTATATGATGGAATTCAAGTTCATGTATTGAAAGGCAGGATACATCATACATGCAGTGAGATTCATTGTTCTTGTATATGCTCTCGTATTATATTGTTTATATAGGCTACCCAATACTGACATCAAAATAGATTGTAGTAGTATGCCTCTAGAAATCATGCAGCAGGTAGAAAATTGACGGGAGATCCATCGCGATTTGGAATAGAATTGAGGAGAACTTTAATCCGTGGGTATTAATCAAACAACACGGGAAAAGGCAGTCATATTCCAGCGCGGTCTTTATTAGCCGACAACAAAATAGATGCCTCTAAAAATCATATAGCCAATCGAACACAACTAATAAAGGCATTCATATTGTACAGCACGGTTATAATGACACACAACACAACCAACGCCAAACAGTGGTCAACGAACGGTCTTTATTAGTATTTTGAGCTGTCCAGGCAGAATTGCAGCAATGGTCTTAGGGAGCCGTTGATATCTGACATCACCGTTTACAAATCCGCCTTTTATTTATCCACCTCCGTTACGAGGACCTCCACCTCGGTGTCTGTGTAGTTTCTCTTTTTCGTTCGCTTTGCCATCCTCCAACATTCCACGCACAGGGATTCCCTCATGGTATTTGAAGGGGAGGGCCTGACCATATTTGGTTGGTCGGGGCGGTTTTGGTATGCAAATACGTGAAAGCGTGCACGAGCTGCGGCGCAGGGCCAAGGTGGGATTCATCATGACAGGTGTGCGTAGAGCCTGCTTACGCACGTGTGATGAATGCCGACTTCCCTGTGCGTGCGCTAGTTCTAAATTCCGTGCTTACGTGTGGAAGTAGGTCAAGGTCAAAGTCCACGTTGATGAATGAGGGACTTTATTTTTATATATTTTTTTATATTTGATATTTTTATTACAGTTTTTTTTAGACATTACAGTAGACACTACGAACGTGACATACATACACGTATAAACAAAACAGAATTTATTTTTATATTTATAACCCATCTTAAAGCTGCTGGTGACTCTGGCAGTCTGTGGAAAACCTTTGTTGCCACGGCACCGGGCTTGAAAAGTGATGCAGAGCTTGCTCTATTTCCACTTGACATGTAAACTCACCCTTGCTCATTTCTCTGGAATTGTCTACCCCAACCCCAAAGCTGTAGCCCTATTTTCAGAAATTCCGCCTAAAGGTATATGCCCAAGTAAATGGAAGATTGCTCCACTTCTACACGGTCAATTTGCATGTTCTTGGTATTTAGGAACATCTAGGGACCTGGGGGTATGTATTCCCAGGGTCAGGAATATTGTGTCTGTTACTAGGCTTGAGTAAATTGTAATGAAACAACACCATGAAAACATTGAGGTTATTTTTATTATAATAAATTCATATTTGACCTTGAACTTGACCTTGACCTTATTATGGTCAAATCATACAGGGAAAAAGCTCCTATTTCCAATGGCAGTGTTACATCTGGATTTAGTTATTTCCTCTCGGTTTTACGATAAAAGAGAGATAGAATTCGCATTTTTC
>NC_140172.1:47958247-47968247 GCF_963971535.1 Notolepis coatsorum | reverse complement strand
AACATGCAAACACACCACACAGAAAGGCCTCTTCCTACCATAGGGTTCGAACTCAGGACCTTCTTTCTAGGTCTAACCACTGCGCTACAGTTGAGTTGAAATAGAATAACAGGTTCAAATTCAGTGTCGTGTGTCTCAAAACAACAAGAGCTTTGTGACTTGCAAGTATAGAACAGAAAATGTGCTTTGAGGATGAAGATTT
Source organism: Notolepis coatsorum (assembly GCF_963971535.1). NCBI lineage: Eukaryota > Metazoa > Chordata > Actinopteri > Aulopiformes > Paralepididae > Notolepis > Notolepis coatsorum. The sequence continues at coordinate 47,968,045 of NC_140172.1, read as the reverse complement.
CACATATTGAGTTAGGAGACAGCAGTACATTCTTAGATGCATACTGTAACAAATCAATCGGGGTGATGGTTCTGGAGATGTGTGACGTGGTCAGGGTCAGCTAAAGACTGCTGTTACATGTTATTTGGCCTGGTCTACCCTAGAATTGTGAGGATGAGTCTTTGTCATCATAGACATGTTTGAAAATGCCCCCCTTGACCACTAGGAGACAAATTGGACTGTTGTTTCTCAGTGCCAAACTCCTTCTGTGAGAATTCCGGGTCTGTGTCCTATCCTCTTCTTATAATTCTAGACTCTACCTATTTCATTGTGAAATGGGTAAACAGGTGGATTGGACAGACAGACAGACAGACAGACAGACGGACGGACGGACAGACAGACAGACAGACAGACAGACAGACAGACAGACAGACAGACAGACAGACAGACAGACAGACAGACAGACAGACAGACAGACAGACAGACAGACAGACAGACAGACAGACAGACAGACAGACAGACAGACAGACAGACAGACAGACAGACAGACAGACAGACAGACAGACAGACAGACAGACAGACAGACAGACAGACAGACAGACAGACAGACAGACAGACAGACAGACAGACAGACAGACAGACAGACAGACAGACAGACAGACAGACAGACAGACAGACAGACAGACAGACAGACAGACAGACAGACAGACAGACAGACAGACAGACAGACAGACAGACAGACAGACAGACAGACAGACAGACAGACAGACAGACAGACAGACAGACAGACAGACAGACAGACAGACAGACAGACAGACAGACAGACAGACAGACAGACAGACAGACAGACAGACAGACAGACAGACAGACAGACAGACAGACAGACAGACAGACAGACAGACAGACAGACAGACAGACAGACAGACAGACAGACAGACAGACAGACAGACAGACAGACAGACAGACAGACAGACAGACAGACAGACAGACAGACAGACAGACAGACAGACAGACAGACAGACAGACAGACAGACAGACAGACAGACAGACAGACAGACAGACAGACAGACAGACAGACAGACAGACAGACAGACAGACAGACAGACAGACAGACAGACAGACAGACAGACAGACAGACAGACAGACAGACAGACAGACAGACAGACAGACAGACAGACAGACAGACAGACAGACAGACAGACAGACAGACAGACAGACAGACAGACAGACAGACAGACAGACAGACAGACAGACAGACAGACAGACAGACAGACAGACAGACAGACAGACAGACAGACAGACAGACAGACAGACAGACAGACAGACAGACAGACAGACAGACAGACAGACAGACAGACAGACAGACAGACAGACAGACAGACAGACAGACAGACAGACAGACAGACAGACAGACAGACAGACAGACAGACAGACAGACAGACAGACAGACAGACAGACAGACAGACAGACAGACAGACAGACAGACAGACAGACAGACAGACAGACAGACAGACAGACAGACAGACAGACAGACAGACAGACAGACAGACAGACAGACAGACAGACAGACAGACAGACAGACAGACAGACAGACAGACAGACAGACAGACAGACAGACAGACAGACAGACAGACAGACAGACAGACAGACAGACAGACAGACAGACAGACAGACAGACAGACAGACAGACAGACAGACAGACAGACAGACAGACAGACAGACAGACAGACAGACAGACAGACAGACAGACAGACAGACAGACAGACAGACAGACAGACAGACAGACAGACAGACAGACAGACAGACAGACAGACAGACAGACAGACAGCCGATTGCAGGATCAAACATGGTCCTTAAACAGATCACGCTGAAGAGAAACAACTGCACACATGAAAAAGCCTTCACAGATGTAACTTGATGTCACCATCCCTTGGCCCACTCTTCACAGATGTAACTTGATGTCACCATCCCTTGGCCCACTCTTCACAGACGTAACTTGATGTCACCATCCCTTGGCCCACTCTTCACAGATGTAACTTGATGTCACCATCCCTTGGCCCACTCTTCACAGACGTAACTTGATGTCACCATCCCTTGGCCCACTCTTCACAGATGTAACTTGATGTCACCATCCCTTGGCCCACTCTTCACAGATGTAACTTGATGTCACCATCCCTTGGCCCACTCTTCACAGATGTAACTTGATGTCACCATCCCTTGGCCCACTCTTCACAGATGTAACTTGATGTCACCATCCCTTGGCCCACTCTTCACAGATGTAACTTGATGTCACCATCCCTTGGCCCACTCTTCACAGCAACAGACATGGGAACGGTTGCAGCTTTTCAGAGTCAGAGTCAGACAGTCATTTTTTGCCAAGTACAGAAGATGAGCAGGAACCTGTGTCACAGAGACACTCGACGGCTCTCAAGATCCACAGACACATCTCACGGCATAACAGCAGGACCTCAGATCTGGGGTGCAGTTACTTAAGCAAGTACTTAAAAGTGAGTATACTTGTATAGTGAGTGAAATATTTGAGTATTTCCATTGTATAGGAAATGTATACTTTTACATTTCCAAGGAAATATCCCACTTTTTACTCCACTTTACTCCACTTAATGCATCTTAATTGTGCAGTTATCAGTTACGTTTAAGGAAAAACAGTTTTACAAAACATGTGGTAGGTTGATGAAAATGGTGCACTTTCAAAGGTCAAGAAAGCCAACTTTGCGAGGACATGATCTGAGTTAACAAAACTGGACAGCCAACCACTTTAACATAACATTGCATCAACGCATCGGTGGTTGAAGGCATCCAACACACAACTTACAGTCATTCAAAACATATAATTGACAAATTGTTGGCATAAAGCCTATAGTTGGAGCTACCGAACAGGACAGAGAAAGTCCACTGACGCCATTATTCCCAATGCAATACTGTCATCTCATTTCACACTGATCACACATGCGCACAAGCACACACACTCTCACTCACATACAGTGAAAACACAATCAACACACACACTCTCTTACATACCGTGAAAACACAATCAACACACACACTCTCACTCACATACAGTGAAAACACAATCAACACACACACTCTCACTCACATACAGTGAAAACACAATCAACACACACACTCTCACTCACATACAGTGAAAACACAATCAACACACACACTCTCACTCACATACAGTGAAAACACAATCAACACACACTCTCACTCACATACAGTGAAAACACAATCAACACACACACTCTCACTCACATACAGTGAAAACACAATCAACACACTCTCACTCACATACAGTGAAAACACAATCAACACACTCTCACTCACATACAGTGAAAACACAATCAACACACTCTCACTCACATACAGTGAAAACACAATCAACACACACTCTCACTCACATACAGTGAAAACACAATCAACACACACACTCTCACTCACATACAGTGAAACACAATCAACACACACACTCTCACTCACATACAGTGAAACACAATCAACACACAAACTCTCACTTACATACAGTGAAACACAATCAACACACACAGTCTCGCTCACATACAGTGAAAACACAATCAACACACACTCTCACTCACATACAGTGAAAACACAATCAACACACTCTCACTCACATACAGTGAAAACACAATCAACACACACACTCTCACTCACATACAGTGAAAACACAATCAACACACACTCTCACTCACATACAGTGAAAACACAATCAACACTAGGGCTGCAACGATTAGTCGACATAATCGACGACGTCGATCATAAAAAATTGTCGATGCGTCGTATAAAAAGTAAACAGAGAGCCAGTAACGTTCATTCAAAACTGTGCAAATGCACTACAGGAAGTGCTGGGGCAGTATAATTTCCCTTGTCTGCCATGACTGCATTCTGTGTACTAACGACAAAGAAGAAGAAAGCAGTGATGCACGAGCAAGCACCCTGGAACCGTGATGACAGCTACTCGGATCATGGGTACGTTTTAGCTTACATGTTGGAAAACAGAATGTCTCATGGATAATGCTTGCTAATGTTGTTGAGGCTGCGTGTCCACCAACTACTATGTAACGTTAGCTAACGTTAAACAGCGCCAAGCTTACAGCCTACTAGAGCTTGGCTAGGCTACCGGTGTTTACAGCTCCGTGAATTAGCACCAAGTGTCGTATTTTTGCAGACTGGAGTATTAATTAGGTAAGTTAAGATAGCTAGTGCTAACGTCCACTGTCTATATAGCGCCATGGTCTAGACTAGACTCTTTTTTCTCAGTTGAAAAAAGTTGAACTTTTTGGGCTAAGACTGCAGAGACAGGGAACGTTAGTGCTAGCTATCTTATATCTGATGATTTATAAGTTTGCTATAGCAATGCAATCACAGGTTCCTTTATGGACGCTGTCATTTGTAAATGGTGTGTTCCTCTGCAGGAGATCAGAGTAAGACACACACATACACACACACAGCTCCTCTCACTCACACACAGCAAACAAAAGACCTAGAAGTCTGTCTGATCTGACTCATCCACCTCTTCTCCTATCCCCGTACAGCTGTTGGAGATGGTGGAGCCTAGTGAGTGGATCCACATCACCCCCCTGGACCAGGTTAACAGCCCCATCAGAACCACAGTGCTGGGGCAGAGGCTGCTACTTTTAAAACATTATCTTTACATTTAAACTTGCACTTTAATTTGTATTATTTAATTTGTTTTCATTATGATTGATTATTGTATTTGTTATTAAAATACATTTGATTAAGCAAGTAGCTTAAAGGATAACTCCACTATTTTGGGAAATTAGCTTATTTAACATCTTCCCTGGAGTTAGACAAGAAGATGCATACCTTTTTTGTCTCTGTGCGTGCATTTTAGCTTTCGGAATAGATGCTCCGTTAGCATAGCTTAGCTTCATCACTGGAAGTGAGGCAGGACAGTAGCCTTACAGTGCCTTACAGTCTCTGACATTGACCAAACTTGATATGCATGACCTTGGTGGGCTCTAGGTCAACTCCTGAAAAGGGGGTCAATGTCAGACCTTGCAATCAAAAGTTAGGGGCGCACTGAAATTATGGCAAGGGTTATTAGCCCCCTAACTTTTGATTGCAAAGTCTGACATTGACCCCCTTTTCAGGAGTTGACCTAGAGCCCACCAAGGTCATGCATATCAAGTTTGGTCAATGTCAGACCTTGCAATACACTGTAAGGCACTGTAAGGCTACTGTCCTGCCTCACTTCCAGTGATGAAGCTAAGCTATGCTAACGGAGCATCTATTCCCAAAGCTAAAATGCACGCACAGAGACAAAAAGGTATGCATCTTCTTGTCTAACTCCAGGGAAGATGTTAAATAAGCTAATTTCCCAAAATAGTGGAGTTATCCTTTAATTAAGATCCAAATTCAAATGTTTCATGAGTCCTTATTTAAATTAGCTATGGGATCATGTTAAGGCAGAGGAAGGGTGACATTCACAGGTGTGCAGACATGAGCACGTGAGGTAAAACATGCACTGGAGCCCTGAAAATGAGCCGCGCCCACAGGAAGCAGAGATGGAGGGTGTGACAGAAATAATCGTTAGATTAGTCGACTACCAAAATAATCGTTAGTTGCAGCCCTAACTCACATACAGTGAAAACACAATCAACACACATACTCTCACTTACATACAGATACAGTGAAAACACAATCAACACACACACTCTCACTCACATACAGATACAGTGAAAACACAATCAACACACACACTCTCACTCACATACAGTGAAAACACAATCAACACACACACTCTCACTCACATACAGTGAAAACACAATCAACACACACACTCTCACTCACATACAGTGAAAAACAATCAACACAGACACTCTCACTCATATAGAGTGAAAACACAATCAACACACTCTCACTCACGTACAGTGAAAACACAATCAACACACACACTCTCACTCCACATACAGTGAAAACACAATCAACACACAGGTGTTTTCTTACCCTGGCCCGTCGGGCGTGGAGATGTGCCGGGGAGTAGAGGGATGAGCGGGGCAGTGGTCTGCTACGGGTCAAAGGGCGCGAACGGCGTCTCATCAGTGAATCAGGTCTGTCTAGAACTCTGGATGTACCCTGATCCTGGCCCATGGCTCGACTCGCCATCCTTGCCACAACCACAGGCCCTGAGTGGAGAAAAGCATAGGAGTTATATGGAGCACATAAAAGCTGTTGGTAAATCTGAAAGCCCAGTACTTATATCAATCCATCCGTCCGTCCGTCCGTCCGTCCGTCCGTCCGTCCGTCTGTCTGTCTGTCTGTCTGTCTGTCGTCTGTCTGTCTGTCTGTCTGTCTGTCTGTCTGTCTGTCTGTCTGTCTGTCTGTCTATCTGTCTGTCTGTCTGTCTACCCATCTCTACCTGGCACTCCATTGTATTGAATGGTATTCAACCTTCTGTCAAACTGCAACATGTCCCATCATCCAGTTCATCCCCATCCTGCCTTCTCCTCATTGACACCAGTGGAAAGACCCTCCCTGCTGAGTCTGACCTTATGACTCAACCACTGTTTCCACTTCACTTCCCGCTCCCTCTCCTCCTACCCAGTTCTGTTCTGAGACGTTCCTTATCATTCTGTGTGTGTGTGTGTGTGTGTGTGTGTGTGTGCGTGCGTGCGTGCGTGTGTGTGTGTGTGTGAGAGAAAAAGAGGCAGGGGGGGGTGCGGGTGATGGAATGTCAATTTCAATAAACAGCATGTTTTCTTTCAGTTTTCTGCCTCCAAACCAACCCCCGCATGTGTACACATGCTGTACAGTACATGCATATTCAGACAGACACACACACACACACACACACACACTCACACAGACATGCACACTTGCACATCACACACACACTCCCTTTTATTACTACATACAATGCTCATCTGTCTTGAAGATCTTCCCTCTGCCCCCAGTGGGCGTGTCAAAGCGAAGGCATGCGGCTGTCGCTGTTCTAATGGCCGGGCCGCACTAATGCTGCCCTCAGATGGAACTTGTGAGCTCGTGGTCTTCGACAATGGAAGTCGAGTTCACGGAGATCTGATTGTGACGTCCTGCCGTTCAAGTGGATGCCGGAGGAGGACACCGCTGCTATAGGCATCTTGAAGACACCATGGCTAATCAATGGACCTGTCTCAAACCCTGCCCCTTTCTTGATCCTCCAATCACAACTGCGCTTACCTCGGACAAACTTGGTTTGTCCGAGGTAAGCGACAGTTGTGATTGGAGGATCAAGAAAGGGGCAGGTTTGAGACAGGTCATTAACTAACTAAATGCGAAGGCATAGTGACAGAGGGAAAATAATGATGTTCCTCAAGTTATTCATTTACTAAGGAAGACTAGAATTACAATAATTCCACTGCAAATAAACGTACACACAGACTGTGCCATTAAAAAAGAAACTCATCAGCACATCACAACTCTCACTCTCTTCATCACAACTCTCACTCTCTCCTCATCATCAAACTTTCTCACTCCTTCATCACACCTCTCACCTCTCCCTTCATCACAACTTCTCACTCTCTCTTCATCACAACTCTCTCACTCTCTTCATCACAACTCTCTCACTCTCTTCATCACAACTCTCACTCTCTCTTCATCACACACTCCACTCTCATCACATCTCACCTCTTCATCACAACCTCTCACTCTCTTCATCACACCTCCTCTCTTCATCACACCTCTCACTCTCTTCATCACAACTCTCACTCTCTTCATCACACCTCTCACACTCTCTCATCACAACTCTCACTCTCTTCATCAAACTCTCACTCTCTTCATCACACACTCTCACTCTCTTCATCACATCTCTCACTCCTCTCACAACTCTCATAAAATATTTCACACTCCACTCTCTTCATCACACCTCTCACTCTCTTCATCACAACTCTCACTCTCACACTCTCCTCCTCTTCATCACACCTCTCACTCTCTTCATCACAACTCTCACTCTCTTCATCACACATACTATCACACTCTCACTCTCTTCATCACACCTCTCACTCTCTTCATCACACTCTCACTCTCTCATCACAACTCTCTCCTCTCATCTCACACCTCTCACTCTCTTATCAACCTCTCCACTCTCTCATCACACTCTCTCACTCTCTCATCACACCTCTCACTCTCTCATCACATACTCTCACTCTCTTCATCACAACTCTCTCTCTCTCTTCATCACACCTCTCACTCTCTTCTCATCACACTCTCTCTCTCTCTCATCACCTCTCACTCTCTTCATCTCACCTCTCACTCTCTTCATCACACATCTCACTCTCTCTCACACCTCTCACTCTCTCATCATCATCACACCTCTCACTCTCTTCATCACACCTCTCACTCTCTTCATCACACCTCTCACTCTCTTCATCACACCTCTCACTCTCTTCATCACACCTCTCACTCTCTTCATCACACCTCTCTCTCTCTTCATCACACCTCTCTCCTCTCTGTCATCACACCTCTCTCTCTCTTCATCACACCTCACTCTCTCTTCATCACACCTCTCACTCTCTTCATCACACCCACTCTCTTCATCACACTCTCTCTCTCTTCATCACACCTCCACTCTCTTTCATCACACCTCTCACTCTCTTCATCACACCTCTCACTCTCTTCATCACACCTCACTCTCTCTTCATCACACCTCTCACTCTCTTCATCACACCTCTCACCTCTCTTCATCACACCTCGCACTCTCTTCATCACACCTCTCACTCTCTTCATCACACCTCTCACTCTCTCTTCATCACACCTCTCACTCTCTTCATCACACCTCTCACTCTCTTCATCACACCTCTCACTCTCTTCATCACACCTCTCACTCTCTTCATCACACCTCTCACTCTCTCTTCATCACACCTCTCACTCTCTTCATCACACCTCTCACTCTCTTCATCTCACACCTCTCACTCTCTTCATCACACTCTCACTCTCTTCATCACACCTCTCACTCTCTCTTCTCACACATCTCACTCTCTTCATCACACCTCTCACTCTCTTCATCACACCTCTCACTCTCTTCATCACACCTCTCACTCTCTCTTCATCACACCTCTCTCACTCTCTTCATCACACCTCTCACTCTCTTCATCACACCTCTCACTCTCTTCATCACACCTCTCACTCTCTTCATCACACCTCTCACTCTCTTCATCACACCTCTCACTCTCTTCATCACACTCTCACTCTCTTCATCACACCTCTCACTCTCTCTTCATCACACCTCTCACTCTCTTCATCACACCTCTCTCTCTCTTCATCACACCTCTCACTCTCTTCATCACACCTCTCACTCTCTTCATCACACCTCTCACTCTCTTCATCACACTCTCTCACTCTCTTCATCACACCTCTCACTCTCTTCATCACACCTCTCACTCTCTTCATCACACCTCTCACTCTCTTCATCACAACTCTCTCACTCTCTTCATCACACATATCACTCTCTTTATCACACCTCTCACTCTCTTCATCACACATCTCACTCTCTTCATCACACCTCTCACTCTCTTCATCACACTCTCACTCTCTCTTCATCACACCTCTCTCTCTCTTCATCACACTCTCTCTCTCTCTTCATCACACCTCTCACTCTCTTCATCACACCTCTCACTCTCTTCATCACACCTCTCACTCTCTCTTCATCACACCTCTCACTCTCTCTTCATCACACCTCTCACTCTCTTCATCACACCTCTCACTCTCTCTTCATCTACACCTCTCACTCTCTCTTCATCACACCTCTCACTCTCTTCATCACACCTCTCTCTCTCTCTTCAT
>NC_140172.1:47715096-47958047 GCF_963971535.1 Notolepis coatsorum | reverse complement strand
AGTTACTGTTAAGACTAAGCCCGTTCTCAACCCTGAACGTTAGCTCAAAGTCAGTTTAATGTGAAATGATAGCGTGATGTGAGTTTATGTCCTTTAGGGCACAGCCAAAAAGAAAAGATGAAAGTTATTCAGGTAGCATAGGGAAAAGTGGCACGAAATCTGGTTAGTTTGTAATCTCCGTGGAGTTATTTGCTTTTGCCACAAAAAAGGTGACCTTTAATTTGAAATAAAACTATTTTTCAATAAAGTTTGATTTAGTAAGTTACCTGTATTTTGTTAAGTTATCTTTACTTGATCAAAACAACCTAATTGCAGTTTGACTGATATTACCTGGAAGGCACAATAAAATAAATATGTGAAAATGACCAAAAAAACTGAGATATAGGTTTTTTGCAAATGAACTCTCCAAATATATACAGGAATTTTACATGTTAACACATGTGGACATCGTAAAGAATATAGGCCTCTATAATTTGCCACCTGTCTCTGTGCTTTTCAAGCCTGGATCTGCTCTCAGACCTGGGTGCATAGTAACGACGACAGCGGTGCGCGCACACTAAGAGGCTTCTCTGTCACACATCATGGACATTTGATCATATTCCTCCATAGACAGAATGCACCTGCTAGCAACCAATCCCACAGTAAACTCCAGTGGGTTTCAGTTTTCACAAAGAGTTTTCCTCAAAAGACATGTTATTGTAGCCCAATGATGTGGCTCACAAAAACCTGTCCATAATCTGAGAATGATCCAAATCACACAATTTGTGAATGAATGAATGAATGAATGAATGAATGAATGAATGAATGAATATGAATGAATGAATGAATGAATGAATGAATGAATGAATGAATGAATGAATGAATGAATGAATGAAAACTTTATTTAACAGATTGCAGAATACAGTACGGCTCAATACACACAATTGTTAAGGGGATGCAGACCTGAGAAAGACGTTTGTCTTGTTTACATCAGGGTCCCCCATTTTCAATTCATATAGACATTTATGACATACACAACATACATGACATTTATGGCATAGGGACATATAGGTTTTGCCCATGTGTAATGATAGTTTGTTATCAGCGAGCCATATGCAGATTTTTCCTAGTTCCGAGCTGAGGGTTTTTTCAACCTGCAACTTGTTCTTGTCAGAGACCAGCAGGGCTGAGTCGTCCGCAAACAGGAACAAGTTGCAGTCACAGGCTGACGACATGTCATTTGCATAAATTAGGAACAGTAGCGGTCTTAGTATGCTTCCTTGTGGAACACCACAGCTCACTGTGAGGGGGGGGGATAGAGTACCGTTTACCTCGGACTCGAGCCACCCGAACAACTGCCTCTTTGAACTGCTGCCGTCAGGCAAGCGATACCGGAGTCTTATGGCGAGCACAGAAAGACTCAGAAGGAGCTTCTATCCCCAGGCCATCAGGCTGCTAAACGAACAATAATCGCTAAACGAACAATAATCACTATGCAACAACCATCAAATGCACACAGCACACACACCCACACGCACACACTCACTCAAACAAACAACACACTGCAGCACCCACGCACCACACTCACTCAAACAAACAACACACTGCAGCACCCACTCTCCACACTTTAGATCACACAAACACACTTACACTTTATATTTATTGATAAAGGATTTGCACTACAACTCGTACACCTACTGTGAATTGTACCTAAACTGCACCTCGTCCATTTATGCCTTGCACTATATAGTATTGTATATTAGTACACTGCACAGTATTGTATATTGTATGGTAACTACGTCTACGAACATTGTACATATGTCTAAACTGAACACTGTGACCTCTTTTTTTACTTCTAATTTTACTATGTTTTTATTTCATACTTATCTTGTCATGCACAGTCTCTGGAGCGCAACAGTAAGAAGCATTTTGTACAAAAGTATTCTGTACTTCTGTATGACAACTATAAAGAAACTTGAATTCTACCATCTGTTCTCTCCCCTCCAGGTAGGATTGCATCCAGCTCACTGATAAACTATCAAAACCAATCGCTTTAGCTTGTCAATCAGAATGGAGTGATTGACAGTGTCAAAGGCCTTTTGTAGGTCCAGCATGACAATGCCGCAGTATTTGCCCGCGTCCACCTCTTGTTTGATGTGGTCGTTCAAATAGAGGAGGCATGTGTCAGTGGAGTGGGGACGTTCTGAAGCCAGATTGGAATTCGTAGATTCGATTTTTTCCGCCAGGTACTTTTCGACCTGTTCGTAGACAATTTTCTCCATGACTTTCGAGATGGAGGTAAGAATAGAAACAGGGTGGTAGTTGCCTGGGTCTAATTTGCTGCCCTTTTTGTGCAGAGGGGTCACTCTCGCAATTTTGAAGTCCTTGGGGACGTGTCCTGTTTTTATAGAGAGGTTTATTATGTGTGTGATGACTGGGGTGATGGCGGCTGCTGAGTCTCTGAGGAATTTGGAGGGGATGTTGTCATGGCCAGTGGCCTTGTTAGGTTGGAGGGCGCTCAATTTTTTGAGTACCTCATCGGTTGTTACCATTTCAAGTTTGAAGTCGTCTTTGTGGACCCCTAGGTTTTTGTAGTATGCTACTATGTGTTCTACCCCATAATGCCCTGAGTGGGAGGGTAGTTTGTTTACCAGTGTTGTGGCTATGTTTGTGAAGATGTTTAATTGGCTACATCCAGCTTGTCTGTGATGAGCGTGTTGTCCGTCTTTATGTTTATGTTTGAGAATCTGGTTTTAAGTTTTTTACTGCAGCCTAGTTGATTATTGAGTAATTTCCAAAGTTCACGTGGTTTGTTTTTGTTTTCCTCAGTTTGTCATTGATGAAATTTCTTTTTGCGGTTTTGATCATGGTGTTTACGTCATTTCTTAGTCTGTTTCTTTGAATTTTTGTTGAACCACGTGGGCTTGGAGTTCACTGTTTGAGCTTTTGGAAAGCTTTGTCTGACTTTTATGAAGTTCAGAGCATTTTTTGTCTCTGGTTTTCATAGCGGCCAGTATTTCAGTGTGCATCCATGGCTCAGCGCGATTTTTAACCTGGTAGTTCTTAGGGTGCCATGTTGTTGAGTATTGTTGTGAATTTGGTTTTGAATCACAAGCCATGTTTCTTCAACCTGTGTACCACTGAGTTCATCTGACCAGTCCAAGCTCCCCAGTTCTAGGTTAAAGGCCTCTCTAGAGTAAGTTTTGAGGTCTCTAGATGTGACTGTTTTGTGACAGCCGGCCTTCTGTTTTAGCTTTTTGCGGGTACAGAAAATCATATAATGATCACTTAACCGCATGCTATCATGATTGGCTAAAAAGCTTAGCATATGAATGAAGTTCATGTCAGAGAAGATCCATCTTTCTATTCTACTTCACTGGGGCCAAAACGCCTCGTGACCTCATACAGTACAATGTAATTGCATTGTGTGTGATGACTGAATCAAACTACTACTACTACTACTACTACTACTACTACTACTACTACTACTACTACTACTACTACTACTGCTACTACTACTACTACTACTACTACTACTACTAATACTATACTACTACTACTACTACTATCACTATTATTACTACTACTATCACTATTATTACTACTACTATCACTATTATTACTACTACTACTACTATCACTATTATTACTACTACTATCACTATTATTATTACTACTATCACTATTATTACTACTACTATCACTATTATTATTACTACTACTACTTATACACGTTATAAAATTAACACACTAAGTAACACATTATGTATCACATTCTGTACTATAAAGTATTATAAGAGGATTCATAATCAATCATAAGACCTTTTCACACTGGACATGTTGATGTGTCATATCTCAGTAAACAGCTGTGACTAATACACTAATACTACAATCTGTGAAAAGATATTAGGAGTATTAGATTATATTAGTAGTAGTAGTAGTAGTAGTAGTAGTAGTAGTAGTAGTATAGTAGTAGTAGTAGTAGTAGTAGTAGTAGTAGTAGTAGTAGTGGTAGTAGTAGTGGTAGTAAGTAGTAGTAGTAGTAGTAGTAGTAGTAGTAGTAGTAGTAGTAGTTAGTAGTAGTAGTAGTAGTAGTAGTAGTAGTAGTAGTAGTAGTAGTGTGTTTGTTGTTGTTGTTGTATTCAAAAACGTACAACTTCATAGAACCTTTGAAAACATGAATAATAAATAAACAAATCAATCAATCAATGACAATAATTAGCACAAGGGCTAACAGTAACCACATCCATTACTGCTGAGATGAATCCTTTGAAGGAACACAGGAGGACTTGGACTCTGAAGGAAAGCAGACTGCAGCACCGAACGTACCTGAAGGTCCTGGCGTGGGTCATCGCTGCTCAGACTGGGCCATAGATCCTCGTAACCAACGCAGCCAGTAGCCCTTTTCCCACGACAGACAGGAGAACTGTGTGCTCTGCTAACTCCTCTGATGCTTACATGTCGTAATGACATGAGAGAGAGGAGGAGGAGGAGGAGGCGGAGGAGGAGGAGGAGGAGAGAACATGAAGGGTCAGAATTTTCCCCTCCTGCATTACCTCAGCAAACCTTGGAAAGGAGAAGGGTGTTCACTAGACAGGTGTGTGCATGTGTGTGTGTGTGTGTGTGTGTGTGTGTGTGTGTGTTTGTGTGTGTGTGTGTGTGAGAGAGAGAGAGAGAGAGAGAGAGAGAGAGAGAGAGAGAGAGAGAGAGAGAGAGAGAGAGAGAGAGCATGTATGCATACGTGTAGACACTGAGTGAAAGGGGTATATGGTGCACCTCTCCCTCTCCCTGCATTCCTGCTTTTTACTCATTCTCATTTAGTGCGACTCAGCTTGAGGCTATGAATTTTTCACCTGTGAAGCACATTCCTGACCAGTGCATGAGGTAATGCTTTGAACGTTTTGAAAGTTATGAATGTCTTTCCAACTACTCCCCCCCCCCCCCCTCCTTCTCTCTCTGTCAGCCTTGAAAGAAAAGAAACAGGAAAACAGCCTATAAGAACCCCGCTTGATGACTTTGGAACCCCTCAAGTTTGACAACAAAAAGAATCTCCTGTGTTCTGGAAGAACTGCCTTTGGTCAAGAGTAAACAGCTGCTATTAGCATGCTAACCTTGGGGGTGACTACTGTTCCTGTTAAGACCTGTTGGTTCTCCCCGTCCCTGAGCTGACCCTGATCAAGCCTGTGTCTAATAGTAGCTAAGGCTGGCTGACTTGACTTGTCAACTTCATCTATTAGGTTATATTGATTTCTATTATTATTTAACAATAATATGTTAGCATGATGAAATATTAATATCATAATTACATCTACATTTACATTTTGTCATTTAGCTGACACTTTTATCCAAAGCAACTTACGACGAGTTCTGTACACAAGTCAGCAGGAAGGGTCCAGCTCTTACAATGTTCATTAAACAGTGCTGAAACGTGGGTGCTGCAGTGTTGAGTGAATGAATGAATGAAAACTTTATTTAACAGATTGCAGAATGGGTACAATACAGTACGGCTCAATACATACAATTGTTAAGGGGATGCAGACCTGAGAAAGACGTTTGTCTTGTTTCCATCAGGGTCCCCCATTTTCAATTCATATAGACATATGACATACATGACATACAGATAGTCAGTACTGCTACATCTATACATTTATGACGTATGCATAATAGTAAAGACATATGAAGACTAAAGAGTGCATGCTAGTATAAGAATAATTATATATATATATATATGTAGTGTTACATCTTTCGGGAAGGGATCTACATTACATTTTCCATCACATTTTAAGACGACAGTAAACATTTGGAGTCGTCTTGTCTTGTCATGAAGGAACTGGATTTTTTTTTTTTCATAGTACAATTCAGATCACAGCCTATACGTCATTCTGTCTCTACAGTAAAGCCCTCTCTTTTTACACCCTCGCCCCACATACGGTTGATTGAAGCTGCTGTTGATAGATGCGATGCACATTAATTTAGCCGGGACGCACATTTCAACACGAGCTGCGGCCCGCCTGCCGCAACACGCTGCTCCTGTAGCATTCCTCTCACGCATAGCTACCGACCGTCTACCTGGTCAGGTTGAAGAGAGGCAGAGAGACGGAGACAGAAGGAGAAGACAAAAACCGGGGCGAGATGGAGAAAAAGTCGGGCAAAAAAACACAGAGAAAGATAACTAACTAAAACAAACAACTGGTTTGTGAGTTTCAACTTGCTCTTTAAAAAAAAATGTATGGAAGATTTTACAACATGGCAAAACTTTAGTGTATGTCGTCATGACAAAGAAAATAAAGATGAATTGTTCTAGTGTGGTTTTATCCATGCTGTCAGTGTGTGGATTATGGTAGTTATTTAGTTTATGAAATGTAAACAAGCCTAGCCAGGTGTAGACCTGCATCATCAATGGTCTCCCGTACATCTGTTGTTGGTGTACATTTTTGCTTTGGTCTGGTGGTAATTTCACTACTGTTTTGATGGTTAAAAAAAACAAAAACGTAATTGACATTTAAAAGTAATACATTAGTTAATGCATTACTTGCAATACTTTTTCAAATCAAATGATTAGGCTATTTTCCACCAATTACACATGTGAAAGAAATTACATTTGTGACATGTAAGGATAATACAGTAGATGACTTATGGGGGACCCTGATGTAAACAAGACGAAAGTCTTTCTCTGGTCTGCAATGTGTATTGAGCTGTACTGTATTGTACCCATTCTGCAATCTGTTAATAAAGTTTTCAATCAATCAATCAATCTGTTACTTTCGTAATGGTAAAATATGTCTAATGCTACATGTAATGGATTACTCGTGCTAAAATTTGTTATGGTGGAACTGTAAATGCATACAAGAGCTAAAATAGAAATTGAGGAAGAAAATACAACAGTACATAATAAATCAATCTAATTATATTGACGGTCAGTTTCCAATAAATTCATCTTTCCTTGTCTTTACCATTGCTTCAAACTCAGCAAGAGTCACAAGGTTGTGAAGGTTCAGGCTATCGTTATTCCAAGCTGAAGGGGCAGAGATATTTAATGTTTTCCTACCCGTCTCAGTTAAAGTTTTGGGGGCATTCAATACAAAATAATCGTAAGACTTAAGACTATATATACTGTCCTCCACAAGGATGTGTTATACAGTAAATTAATAGGCTTTTAGATGAAAGTAGCCTATACCAGGAACTGAGCCTTCGTGTGTACAGAGCTGGTCAACCAGCCATGGAATACAATGAGCAATGATAAGGGTTATAAATGATAAATAAATGTTAATTATATAAGATATTCCTTATAATAAACAATTTAAAAAAACATGATACATACTGTAGTAACCAACATTTATGTACAACAAATAGCCATGAGCAATGACTGCTCAACGAACAATAAACACTATGCAACAACCATCAAATGCACACAGCACACACATCCACACGCACACACTCACTTTAAACAAACAACTCACTGCAGCACCCACTTTACACACTTTAGAACACCTAAACACACTTTACACTTTATATTTATTGGTAAAGGATTTGCACTACAACTCGTACACCTTACTGTAAATTGTACCTAAATTGTACCTCATCCCATTTCTGCTCTGCACTATATAGTATTGTATATTAGTACATTGCATAGTATATTGTATATTGTATGGTAACTCAGTTACTTCTATTCTGCATCGAACATTGTACATATGTCTATACTGAACACTGTGACCTCTATTTTTACTTCTATTTTACATGCTATACTATTTTATTTCATACTTATCTTGTCTAACACAGTCTCTGGAGCGAAACAGTAAGAAGCATTTTGTATAAAAGTAGTCTGTACTTCTGTATGACAACTATTAAAGAAACTTGACAGAGAAATGTAGCCAATATTTTCTTGGATTCAAAGGTAAAGGTTGTTTCTAAAAATAAAACTGTAATAGAGTTGCTAAAGTGATTGATTGATTCATTGAAAACTTTATTAACAGATGGCAGAATGGGTACAATACAGTACAGCTCAATACAAACAACTGCTAAGAGGATGAAGACCAGAAAAAGACTTCCATCTTGTTTACAAGGGTCCTCCATTTTCAATTCATCAAGAGTCATGTCATCAATCAGTAGGCCATACAATCAAGGATTTCAAATTGATTCACATCAATCTGCAGATGGCCCTCATAAGGTTTTGTCTCAGCGACCCCCATCTGTTCAGAAGCCCTTAGCTGTCTATACTGTCAGTGAGGAGATAACTGTGGAGAGTCACTCTGGGCTGAACTGTGAAAGACAAATGTAACAATGTTTCTGGGGACCCCCTGGAACCCCCTCATGGACCCCTGGGCCACACCAACATTATGGGACATGTGCTTACCATCTTCTCCAGAGTCAAACAAGAAGATAAGATACCAATTTCCTCTCTGTGCGTTCAGTAGAAAGATATCCGGCTTCAAGCTAGCCTAGCTTAAAACTCTGGGAGAGGTTAGCTGATCTGTATCCACTTCCATTCATTTGTGCTAGGGAGGAAATTGATATCTATCTTCTTGTCTGACTCTAGAGAACATGGTAAGCGCATTTCCCATGACGTTGCTGTGTTCCTTTAAATTAACTAACAAGAAATTAAAAATCACAGATCATTATAATGGATAACATTTCATATCAATTTACTAAGTGCATTGTTGCTCTGGGAGAATCTGACCAAACATTTCACCATGAAAATAAATAGCATTGATTATACATGTAAGGAGTTTCACAATTTATACATTAACAAGACATACATACATTCATACATACATACAGACATAGGGCTATTGCCACAAAGTATTCAAATCTCCACTGGGAAATACTGTATACATCTTACTCACACCAAAAAGAGAAAGGTGTCATTAAATATACATACTGGTAAGGGCAATTGAGCCAAATGGAAACCTTTGGAGGGCAGACAATATTGTTGTAGAGGCTGAATCATGTTGTAGAGGCTGAATCATGTTGTAGAGGCTGAATCATGTTGTAGAGGCTGAATCATGTTGTAGAGGCTGAGGCTGAATCATGTTGTAGAGGCTGAATCATGTTGTAGAGGCTGAATCATGTTGTAGAGGCTGAATCATGTTGTAGAGGCTGAATCATGGTGTAGAGGCTGAATCATGTTGCTGTAGACTCCGGCGGTTGTAAAGTTAATCCTATTTGTTTGTAGAGAGAGAGTGATACATCACCTGAAAGGACTCATCCCCACCGTCTTTAGCTATGAATGTAAGCAACACTCCCATTTACAGACGTCAGATAAATAGGGTTGAAATCATTGTTCACCTAAATATTTAAATTCACTTTTTAATTAATTGCAAGGGTTCAATTGTTTCAAGTTTGTAACCAATCAACACCAGCAGTCTCGTGAAATGTTCCTTTGAGACCCTCTGTCAAGCCCAAAATGCAGCCACCTGTATCTCAATGCATTAAAAAAATTTAAATGACAGCATACAGTAGGCTACATGACTCTGGTACAGTGAGGAATTATTATTGCCTAGATGTCCAGACCCTGCGCCTGTAAGGCAGCTCAAAATCTTAGCCCTTCCATTACTATGCCTCAAATATCAGAGAGTAATTTAAACAGATTTCCTCCTGTTCAATTTTCCCATAGAGTTCCATGGGGAGTTTGGAAGGTTAGAATGAGCACCTCAGGCAAAGAACCATATAAGTTTAAGTTTTCAGAAGACATTTATTTTCAAACTTTATTATGTGAAGATGATCATTCATAGTTACAGAGAGTAGATGTCGAGAGTTGAGGTTCAGAGTTACAGTATAAAAGTGCACAATATAAGTCTTGTGACATTGATGTGTTACCAATATAAACATCAAATTTCTACCAGATAATACTAACTTTAAGTGACTTTTATTCAATGACCTAGTATTAATTCTGACCTGTAAGTGTGGGAACTAGTTAAGGGGAGTACATACAGAGTGTGTATCCCACAGCAAATCCCACTGTGTCCTAGTTACACCAGTGACAGCGACCTGCCACTGCAACGACTGAGACCAAAAATAACTGTTATAAAAAAAACGACAGTTTGCCTCATATGCATCTTTTAATATAATATACAAATTAGAAAAGAAAATGAAAAAAAAATAAACGTCAGCTCACTTATATAATACTACAAAGTTTGAAGTGGTTTTTAAACCTATAACCTAATCACCTTCATCATCAATAGCACTCTTTGTGTCTCTTGGCTGCGTAATAGATGATGAGGCCCAGGGTGATGAGCACCCCGGAACCCACCAGAGTCAGGAAGCCCACCATGGTCCTCTTGGCCAGGACGTGGCACCCGTGGCAGGGCTGGGGCCGGCTGGGGCAGCGCTGGGCCTCCGCCTCCTGGATGGGGAAGCCGTTGTGCCGGATGATGTTCCGGTAGTTGGACAGCGAGGCCTTGACGATGACCTCGTCCTGGACGTGGCCGTACAGGCCGAAGCCCGGGTCTCTGAGGTCACTCAGGGCGTAGGCAAAGTATCCCTTCAGGTTGACTCCATCCAGAATGCATGCTGGTGAGGCGTGATGCATAGGTAGGGGGGGGGTTGAGAGAAAGCATGTTCAATATGTGACAAGACTTCTGTATATTTTACTGTATATTTTACAATATTCAATATTACACTTACTGTACACTTACTGTAGACTTCTGTATATTTGACTGTATATTTTATATTAGAATGTGTATACATAACAACACTGTTCAATATTACACTTACTGTACACTTACTGTAGATTTCTGTATATTTTACTGTATACTTTATATTAGAATGTATAAATGTATATCCCGGAGCTGGGTATTTTTATTCTTAGGCTTATTTTATTCTTCATTCGTGACTTGTTTTGTCTACCTAAATGTTTACTGTTTACTGTGAGCGATTTGTAGTGCCAAATTTCCCTCGGATGAATAAAGTATTTCTATTCTATTCGATTCTATGCAGTTACATTTCGATTTTTTTGTGTGGGCTGTCATCGCCACCTAGTGGTGAGAAAGTGTACCTTTACCTCCAGCTGTGTCAGCTATAAGTATGTACTGTGTATACGGTATACAGACGTGTGTGTAGTGTAGAGCAGTGGTTCTCTCAGCCTGTTTAGTTTGTGGCCAATAAAACCAGAGACGCCTATTTGTGACACCATGGTCAAGTATAGACAAAAGTTAACTTTGATACCAAGGAATTTAGATAATTTAGACCAAAGTTTATAAATATGATAATAATGTATGGGTATCTTTTCGTGTGTGAGAGAGAGAGAGAGAGAGAGAGAGAGAGAGAGAGAGAGAGAGAGAGAGAGAGAGAGAGAGAGAGAGAGAGAGAGAGAGTTCAGTCAGCTGACCATCTATCCAGGGCTGAGTGAGCTGAACGCATGTCTAATAATTAAGCTCGTCAGAAGCCCTTTAGACTAGTTTCTTTACGAAAAAGAAAATATAACAACCATGTTCCACCGATTCAAGGAAGTCATATAAAATAGTCGAAAACATTGAATGTGTCCTTTTAATTCCTGAAAAACATTTGTGGCTTTGTGACTTGCCTTTCTGCCTAACAGCAGTGATCCAGGTGAACGTGTTGTGTAGTCAACATGCTGTCTGACCTTTCTGCCTAACAGCAGTGATCCAGCTGAACGTGTTGTAGTCAACATGCTGTCTGACCTTTCTGCCTAACAGCAGTGATCCAGGTGAACGTGTTGTGTAGTCAACATGCTGTCTGACCTTTCTGCCTAACAGCAGTGATCCAGGTGAACGTGTTGTAGTCATCATGCTGTCTGACCTTTCTGCCTAACAGCAGTGATCCAGGTGAACGTGTTGTTGTAGTCAACATGCTGTCTGACCTTTCAGGGCCTCGTTGATGTAGTTGTACAGGTAGTAGACTCGCAGGCTGTCTTTGAAGTGGGCTGGGTCTTCTTCCACACCGTTGGCCATCACATAGATGGGGACATCGCTGTACCTCTCCTTCACCTTAGATAACGGAGGAGCGTGTGTTACTCTCTATCTCAGTCGACCAACCTCTAAGTTAGCCAGGTTGCTGAGATAGCAAAGAAGAGACATTTGTTGCGTAGCAATATACAGCAGTATTTATATCTGCACTTTTGGAGTCAACAGATTCATGAAACTTGCATGGAAGTCCTTGACCCCAACATTTTAAAATAGACACAAAGCAGACATTTTGGTGATGAAGATGTCTTACAGATACAGTACAATGAAATGTTTTTCAATCTTGTTGATCTTCAATAATTTTTTAACAAAAGGTATGTTGACATAAAATTACCCAAAACATGAGAACTGTTGCAATAGAGTTCAACTAGGCGCTTTAGTGAGTACAATGTTGTACAATTGAGCACCTGTCATGATGACCCCTTTTATAAAGAAAGGGTGAACAAGTACTGTAGCAACCTATTATGACCCGATGAAGACCAGCTGGTGGAAACATGATGGCTTTTTAAAAACAATGTAGCCGCGGCACAATAAAGGCTTTTTAATGTATTTTTCTTCCTGTTTTAGTTCTTGACTACATGGGATCCCGTCTTGTTTCCATATTAGAACTTTTGTTATTGTGAAAATGACTTTGATCTCTATCCCCCTGGATATCAACAGAATCAAGCCATTTCTGATATCCAATCTGCTTCCTTTGAAATATTAAATATATCCATTAAAGGTTACTCTGATTGGCCCATCAGTCACATCTAGCTGCTCTGATTGGCCCATCAGTCACATCTAGCTGGGTGCTGAAAGGATACCACCTTGTCAATCAAGAACGTCTAGTGAACAGAAGGTCACGGCCCCTCAGCCTACTGAGAGTGGGCGGTGCTCAAAGAGGGTGACCTAAAACACTTATGACAAATCAAAAAAATACATCTGAAAATGTAGTATACTTATAAAATAAAATGTATACTCATGACATTAACAGTCCAGAATAAGTAGTGACTGAATTAAAACCCATTGTACTGGATCTTAAAGAGTTTTTTCGACTCCATACAATACTCCATACTATCTATATTTGGATGAAACAGAGCAGTCGGGTGTGATCTCAGTCTCACCCAGTTGAGGGCCTTCCTCAGGCCCCAGGGCACCACAGGCTGGGGAGACATGATCCACGTGGTATCTATCATGTGTTGGACCTCCAGCATGGCTGAGTAGGTGTACCTACAGGGATGGAGATGGGTTTCAGTACAGTAACAGGCCGTTGCTGCTGCTGAAAACGATAATTGTGTATTCCTTTATGGCTGAAATTAAGAAGTTCTACACGTTTTTTATGAATGGACTACATTTCCCAAGAAGTAGTCACCAGCCACCGTCAAGTATTCAACTGACTGCGACATGGCAGCAGGTTGTAGAACCATATATGTCTGTTTTAAGTTTTCAGAGGAACAATGTTTTAAAACTGTATTATCTAAAGATAGTACGTTAGTGTTGTGTTCACTCATAGTTAAAGACAGTAGAGGTTGAGTACCTTGAGGAGTTTCTTGTGATATATCACATTCACACTCCAAGTGATGATTTAGATTCACTTCACAACTTCACTGTCCAGAAAATGTAAAAACTGAATAAGGGTTTTCAGTATAGTTGTTTACTGCAAAATAGCACACAGTCTCCATTGTATTAAAGTATAAGGAGCTTCTGAACCAGAGCCCGGGGCCAAATGGAACGTCACTTCTGTAGTCTATACTGGAATCTTTTAGAATTCATTTAACCATTTCAGATGCACGTCTAGATCTCCATAGCTTTCAATTACCAGTAGCCATTGTCACATTATTGTACACATGACAGGGTTCAAAACTAGACAGGGAATGTTGTCTTACGAGTTCTCTTTGGCGTGAGTCACCAGCTTGGTACTGAAGTGACTAATGGCAAAGAAGTCATAGGTCCCTCTCACCAGCTGTCTGTCCTCCTCGTTGAACACTGGTAAGCTGCAGAGACACGGACAACGTTCCTTGTTAGTCACAGTGGATTTATAGTCGGGACAATACTATTTAGGAGGATGTTGCACATTAAAAAAAATAATAATAATAAATGTTTCAATATCAATATAAACTAGGTGATTATAAACAATAAAGCGTTTGCACTGCAGTGTCTGTGAAATGTAATCTTAAATGCCTTGTGGTACAGTACACTGGTAGATTGATCAGGGTAAAAGCAGTCTTTGTACTCAAGAGAGTTGAGCTGTCGCAGCCAGCTCCTCATGCCCAGTGGATAGTCCCCGCTACCGAAGATAGGCTCTGCAAACCAGCCAATGCGGAAGTCTAGAACCCTCTTGGCTGGTTCCACGTCCTCCCGGCTGAAGGAGAAGGCTGGTTCCACCCAGTCCATATGTAGGGCCAGGGACACCTGGAACCCAGTGGGTCATTTTGTCATTGGTACGCTTGAAAGGGTTAAAAGTAATTTTTTTTGGAATTGTTGTCAAAATTACATCACATATGCCACTTCTCAAGCACAGACAAAACACTGTACATTTTAATTATAATAATGTAATTCTAGTACAAGGCTAAAATATCAATATGTTGGGACTATATATATCTTTTTTTAAGATACATTTTTTAGCATTTATTGCTTTTTACTACCGGGCAGTCCGGTAGAGAGAGAGAGAGAGAGAGAGAGAGAGAGAGAGAGAGAGAGAGAGAGAGAGAGAGAGAGAGAGAGAGAGAGAGAGGAAGAACGGGAGACAGAGCGGGGGGGGAGACATTCGGCAAAGGACGCCGGGTCCGGGAATCGAACCCGGGTCGGCCGCTTCGCCACGCAGCGCGTTACATGGTTCGCCACTTGGGCGCCCCGGATTATATTTCATTCAATATATTTTGGTGGTGCTTGTCCTTCTTACCTGTCCTCCCTGTGAGTGTCTGAACTCCTGGTCGTAGGCGCGCCATGCCAGGGCGTGGGCCCGCAGCATCTGATGAGCCTCCTGGTAGCTCACGACCTCGTCGTTGGGTTCGTTCAGGGTGATCCATAGCTTCACGTGGGCACCCAGCTCCCGGTAACACAGCCTGGCATAGTCCGCGAAGGCCTCTGGAGTCTCCCTGAGGGACAGACGAGGCCAATGCCGTCAAATACCGGATAAACCATAAGGGTGCTATCTTGGAATTCTAGAATTCCATGTCTTTCAGTGGCCTGTGGCCATTATTGTATCATCATTAGAATGTTCAGTTCTAAAGAATTCTATCTCACAGGTGGGATTTTAGGCTAAAAAGGGTTTTTGGAAGTTTTCTCAGAATTCTATGTTAGAATTCTAGAATTCTATGTTAGATTTCCAGTATCTACAGTAGCTCTACACAGTATCTACCTGTTGAGCCACTTGTTGGCGGCGTCCAGCGGGGCGGGCAGGCTGGAGCGCTGGTGCGTGTGGTGCCAGAGAGTGACCACAGGCGTGACGTTGGCCTGGAGCAGCTGGTGAGTGAAGCAGCGGTAGTAGCCCAGTAGGGTGGCATTAGGATGGGCCACATGACCCGTTGGCACCAGGGATGACCAGTTGAGGGAGAAGTGGAAGTGACTGACGCCCACGTGTCGGATCTCCTCCACCTGAAAGCAGGTGACAAGTCAAGATCTCCTCCACCTGAAAGCAGGTGACAAGTCAAGATCTCCTCCACCTGAAAGCAGGTGACAAGTCAAGATCTCCTCCACCTGAAAGCAGGTGACAAGTCAAGATCTCCTCCACCTGAGAGCAGGTGACAAGTCAAGTGAGTTCAACTGATGAACTCATTATGAGTATGATGAAGAGCATGTACGCTCAAAAAGTCACTTTTGTGCATAAAAAATGGAAATTGGAGCTCTGCAGTGTGAATATATGAATATATTTTATAGTATTCATAATGGCCTTGGCCCCCCCCCTCCCAAACGGAAAACTCTGTCAAAGTCACATACATGAATAAAACAATCATTGTCCAACGGCATTCGTGTCAACAGGAAATCGTCGCGCCTCCTTACCTTCAGAGTGGAGTCCTTGTAATGGCTGTAATGATTGCACTGGAATTTGGCTGTAAAACATACGTTTCCATGACAACTGTTTGACATCACCTCCAGTGGTAACCAGTATTGCTTTTTTTTTTTTTTTTCATTTGTGCCTTGTGTCACTGGGGGGAAGTAAACAATGAAGGCTATTTCTGGCTCTGCCTCTGTTTGAATTCTGGACACCTACTACAGTACATGGGCCTGGCTCCTCTCCACTGTCATATTTAATAAAGTATATGTGTTTTAAAGATAATACAGACACACAGACCTGCTGGCGGATGGTGGCATAATCGGCACAGTGTGGGAATCTGCGCAAAGGCGGCGCACTAAACCCCTCCAGCCTTTTCAACTCTCCGTTACTGGACACGTTCCAGAGGTACACACTGGGGTCAGCAAACTGGGTGGGGGTGGTCTCCACCTACACATAAAAGAGATAAAAAGATAAACAAACGATCATCTACCCATAATTCTCACTTGCCATGCATGCATCGCGTTTACCTACGTACGCAAATAAAGGCAGAGGGGAAAGGAATCAATACGAGTGGGCTATCAGTGTT
Source organism: Notolepis coatsorum (assembly GCF_963971535.1). Lineage (NCBI taxonomy): Eukaryota > Metazoa > Chordata > Actinopteri > Aulopiformes > Paralepididae > Notolepis > Notolepis coatsorum. The sequence goes on along the minus strand of NC_140172.1, from coordinate 47,941,585 downwards.
TGTGTTGTTTAGCTCACAGCGAGAGAGGCTGTGTGAGTTTATGTGGTTTATCATTAAGAGAGAAGAGAGGATCCAGTAATCAATGGTTGTTTCTGAACTGGACTTTAACCCACGAGGATTGTGTGGGTTCAAACTGCCGTCATGTGTTATAAGTTATAACCTATGCAGATAGGGGTAGAGAGAGTAATGACGGCCAAATCATCTTTTCATTAACAATACAAAATCAGAATATTAAAAGATAAATGTAATTTTAGAAAATGGGAAACCCAATGCGCTTAACAGAGAAGGGGGGCAAACTAAGGCGAAGGAAATCAGAGGAACAATTTGGTAAAAAGAGGGAAGTCAGGCAGAGTCATTGATACATTCAAGTCAAGTCAAGAGTTTTATTTGTCATGGCATACAAGGCATACAGTGAAATGCGGGTGGTCATGCCCACAGCGATTGTGCAATAATACAAGTAATAAGAGTAATAAGACATAACAGGTATGATGTACATAAAAGTAAAAAAAAAATAAAAAAAATGCATGGTAAAAGACATGCTAAGGTCCTGCGATAGTGCAATACAGTGTTAAGCTATGTATGCTACTATACAATAATATACTATACAATATACAGTTATACTATATATCCTTATGCTATCTTGCTATATCCATCTATTACTATACAAGAACCACTCCTGTTCTTTTTTTTTAAAGTGACCTTTCCATTGTGTAAAGTGACCGTTGAGTGTGAGTGTGTGCAGCATGTGTGTGTGTGTGTGTGTGTGTGTGTGTGTGTGTGTGTGTGTGTGTGTGTGTGTGTGTGTGTGTGTGTGTGTGTGTGTGTGTGTGTGTGTGTGCTAAAGTGACTGTTACAGTAGTGTGTGAGTGTATACAGTATGTGTGTTGTGTGTGTGCTCATGTGTACTTGTGTGTGGAGAGTTCAGTGTTTAAGACTCTGATGGCCTGGGGGAAGAAGCTGAGCCGAAGTCTCTCTGTCCTAGTTGCTGGTGTGCGCAGGTGTTTGCCTGACCGCAGCAGCTTGAACAGGCTGTTGTTGGGGTGGTGAGGGTCTTTCATTATTCTGCAGGCTCTGGATTTGCACCTCTTGTTATATAAGTCCTGCAGCGCACCACTCTCTGTAGGGCCTTCTTGTCCTGTGCCTAGCTGTTTCCATACCAGGCAGTGATGTTTCCAGTCAAGATGCTCTCTACAGCTCCGGAGTAGAAGGACTGGAGTATCTTTTTACGACTGAGTCTATGTGTGTTGTCCATGTCAGGTCCTCTGAGATGTGGACCCCCAGGTACTTAAAACTGCTCACCCTGTCCACGGTAGCCCCGTTTATCCACAGTGGTGTGTGTGTCCCCTGCTGTGTTCTCCTAAAATCCACGATCAGCTCCTTGGATTTACAAATGTTCAGGAGCAAGCTGTTGTCCTGACACCAGTGTGCCAGTACATCAACCTCCTCCCGGTAGGCCTTCTCGTTGTTATCAGAGATCAGCCCCACCACCACTGTGTCGTCCGCAAACTTCACTATGGAGTTGGAGCTGAACCTGGCCACACAGTCATGTGTGTACAATGAATACAGCAGGGGGCTGAGAACACAGCCCTGGGGGGACCCGATACTCAGGGTGATGGTGTTGAAGGTCTGACCCCCCACCCTGACCGCCTGAGGCCTTTCACTCAGAAAGTCCAGTATCCAGCCGCTCAGAGCGGAGCTCAGACCCAGCTCAATCAGCTTGTCCACCAGTCTGGTGGGGACTATGGTGTTGAACGCTGAGCTATAGTTAATGAACAACAGTCTCACATAGCCCCCCTTCTGGCTGTCAAGGTGAGAGAGGGTGTTGTGTAGTACCTGGGAGACCGCGTCGTCAGTGGACCTGTTTGACCTGTATGCAAATTGCAAAGGGTCCATATCACTGGGGAGGGAGGCACAAATGTAATCCTCAAAACATTTCATGACCACAGAGGTGAGTGCCACCGGTCTGTAGTCATTAAGGCCTGCTGGAGAGGATTTTTTTGGTACAGGGATTATAGTGGACACTTTGAAGCAGGCGGGTACCACGGACTCAGCCAGGGATAGATTGAATATGGTGGTGAACACTGGGGCTAGCTGGTTAGCACAGGACTTAAGTATATGTCCTGTTATCCCATCCGGGCCTGCAGCTTTCCTGGTGTTCACCCTCATAAATGCTCTTCTCACACTGTGTCGCCCCCCCCCGCCCCCCCCCCCCACAGATGCCCCCCCCCCTCCACGGCGGCCGGCGCGTCAGTGACATCGTTAGCCGGTGAGCTAGCCGGTGAGCTCACTGTTTGCACCAAACCGCGCATAAAAGGAGTTGAGTTGATCCGCGAGAGAGGCGTCGGCACTCCCGATTGAGGGGCCGCTGACTTTGTAGTCAGTTATCGTCATTTGGTGAAGAGGTAAGATTTGTGTTGTGATTTGAATGAGTCCAGGGATGTAGCGTTGCGGAATGTTTGGAGGGCGGGAGTTCCAGAGGGTGGGTGCGGCAACAGAGAAGGCTCTGGGACGGACAGTGCGCAGGTTGGTGGTGGAGATGGAGAGGAGACCAGAGTCAGAGGACTGCAGCCTCCGGGGTGGGATGTAGGGATGGAGGAGGTCAGCTAGGTACCGGGGGGCAAGGGAGTGAAGGGATTTGTAGGTGATGAGGAGGATCTTAAAGTTGATGCGGGACTTGACTGGAAGCCAGTGGAGGTGGATGAGGGTGGGAGTGATGTGGTGCCAGGGCTTGGTGCGGGTGAGAACCCTAGCAGCTGATTTATTTTTACATATTGCAGCCTGTTCAGGGCATTGCTGGGTAGCCCTGCAAGAACTGAGTTTGAGTAATCCAGACGGGAGGTGATAAAGGAGTGAATGAGTGTCTCTGCTACGGAGTCAGGGAGAGATGGCCGGAGTCTGGATATATTTTTGAAGTGGAAAAAAGCAGATTTGGTTATTGATTTGATGTGTGAATGAAATGAGAGGGTGGAGTCCAGTATGACACCCAGGTTGTGGACTTCTGTGGAACTTCTAGAAGGAGATCTCCAACCTTCCGGTTGTGGCATGCGTGGCCACAACCATGAGCTGTTGTGGCCAAAATATAGTGTATATACAATAAATACAATATACACTATCTATACATTATATCCATGATATATGTGATATTGTATGGACACTGAGGTAAAACATTGATAAACATTTGAATACGTTCTGTTAGACCAGTACGATATGAACCTCTTACACCACTGTGATGGTCCAAAGTTAATACCTAGTAAATTATTCTTAAAATGTTCTTGTTGGGGTCACTACCGTTTGTCCTCTGTGTCTCATATCACCACCAGGCCTCCAACTCACACACACACACACACACACACACACACACACACACACACACACTCACGCACGACCACACTCACACACCTCCCACCCTCACACAAATACAAACACACTCTCTCTTCTTCTCTCTCACTTTCTCTCTCAGAAACACACACACACACACACACACACACACACACACACACACACACACACACACACACACACACACACACACACACACACACCTGTATGGAGTTGGCAGACACTCCCCAGGCGAAGTCACAGGGGAAGAGGCCCTGGGCCGGTCTGTTCTCTGGGAGTTCAGGGAAACCGTTCCTCTGGATCAGCTTCCTGCAGGGATGAGCCCAGATCAGGGGTGTTATTGTTAAAGGGATAGTTCTACATTTTGGAACCCTAGCCATATTTGCCGCTTATCAATGATGTTGTTTATCAGTTCATTTCTTTTTTTATCCACTTTTTCTCCCCATTTTTCTATTTGTTTTTTTCTCCCATCCCAATTTCGTATATCCAATTCATCCCTCCCCTGTCTTGAACGTTGCTAGACTATGCCTCCCACAGGACGGTTGTAGTGAGGACAGAAGCCTTGCATCACGTGTCCCCTCCGGTACACGAGGAGGCAGCCTGTCGCATCTTTTCACCGCAGCAGCTCGAACTCTCAGTGGCGAGGAGTAACGCGTGGGAGGCTCACGCTGCCCCCGTCACTTCCTGCTTCCGTCACACCGGCGTCACCAAACCGACCTGTAGGAGTCGCTGTCCACAACGTCAAATCCCCACCCACCGGCTTTCCCACCCTCTAACACTTGCCAATTGTGTTAGTATGAACGACCGGCCAGCCGGTAGCAACGCCGAGAGCTGGGCTCGAACCCAGCGTCTCCTGCGTTAGAGGCGAGCACCTTGCCCACTGTGCCAATCAGCCGCCCATGTTTATCAGTTAATTTAAGTTAAGTTGTATCTTTATTAATCCCCTTGGGGAAATTCGTCCTCTGCATTTGACCCATCCTAACAATTTTAGGAGGAGTGGGCAGTCACACAGTGCTGCCTCCGGTTTTAACGGCAGTAGCATGCATGTGTTTTATGGTGTGGGGGAAAGTGGCGTAGTTGGAGAAAACCCAGGTAAACAGAGGGTGAATGTGTGAAAGGCCCTTCCTGCTGTGAGGCAACAGCACTGCACCACCGCGCCGCCCTGAAAAAGGGATGACCGCGGCAGGACTCGAACCTGCAATCTTCTGATCCGAAGTCAGACGCCTTATCCATTAGGCCACGCGGCCGACAGGAGAGACTCCTTTCAGCAGTCCTTTCTCAGCAGTCCTTTCTCAGCAGTCCTTTCTCACCACAGTCCTTTCTCAGCAGTCCTTTCTCAGAAGTCCTTTCTCACCACAGTCCTTTCTCAGCAGTCCTTTCTCAGCAGTCCTTTCTCACCACAGTCCTTTCTCAGCAGTCCTTTCTCAGCAGTCCTTTCTCTGCACAGTCCTTTCTCAGCAGTCCTTTCTCACCAGTCCTTTCTCACCACAGTCCTTTCTCTGCACAGTCCTTTCTCAGCAGTCCTTTCTCAGCAGTCCTTTCTCACCACAGTCCTTTCTCAGCAGTCCTTTCTCACCACAGTCCTTTCTTACCACAGTCCTTTCTCACCAGTCCTTTCTCACCACAGTCCTTTCTCAGCAGTCCTTTCTCAGCAGTCCTTTCTCACCACAGTCCTTTCTCACCACAGTCCTTTCTCAGCAGTCCTTTCTCACCAGTCCTTTCTCACCACAGTCCTTTCTCAGCAGTCCTTTCTCACCACAGTCCTTTCTCACCACAGTCCTTTCTCAGCAGTCCTTTCTCACCAGTCCTTTCTCACCACAGTCCTTTCTCACCAGTCCTTTCTCACCACAGTCCTTTCTCTGCACAGTCCTTTCTCAGCAGTCCTTTCTCACCACAGTCCTTTCTCACCACAGTCCTTTCTCACCAGTCCTTTCTCAGCAGTCCTTTCTCACCACAGTCCTTTCTCTGCACAGTCCTTTCTCACCAGTCCTTTCTCACCACAGTCCTTTCTCTGCACAGTCCTTTCTCACCAGTCCTTTCTCACCAGTCCTTTCTCTGCACAGTCCTTTCTCACCAGTCCTTTCTCAGCAGTCCTTTCTCACCACAGTCCTTTCTCACCACAGTCCTTTCTCACCACAGTCCTTTCTCACCACAGTCCTTTCTCACCACAGTCCTTTCTCACCACAGTCCTTTCTCACCAGTCCTTTCTCACCACAGTCCTTTCTCACCAGTCCTTTCTCACCACAGTCCATGCTGTCCCTCACATCAGCACCAGCAGCACAAACCAATACAAAAGTCATTGGGGTCAAGCTCCTGTCTGTTCAAGCCGACTGAAGATAACTGAGATTGACTCTGTTTATGCTGTGCAGTAGATTCCAGTAGTCTTCAGTCAGCTTGTACGGACAGCAGCTTGAGCAAAGTGCAGAATGCTGATCATGTGGCAGCTTCAGTGAAAATATCTCTGAAGAGTAGTGAGGTGATCGACACTTTGGGAAGAACTCAAGGCTCTTGCAGTACAGCAATTTTGTGTTTGTGTTTATTGTACATGTGTTTTTTGCAAATGCAAAATGTCCAGAAATCTAATATGGTTTATGTAGATAGTTGTTCTGGAAGCAAGATTTTAGCACAAGGATAGCCGAAGACTGAATGTCAATCGTACGTGCGGTGTCTGCGATAGGGCTTGTTGAAATCAAGAATTTGTAGCCTAATTTGTAGCCTAACCTGTAGCCTAATTGTAATATGTGGATATGAAAGCATTGTGCTCAAGACGGATGAATGAAAGCAGGATTTAGCGCCCCCTATAGGCTAATCACTTTAGTGGTGGTGGTGGTGGTGCTGGTGGTGTCTTATCACCAGGGGTGTAAAGTACTTGAGTAATTGTACTTCGTTACAACACTTAAGTACTGTTTTGGGGGACTTGTACTTTACTCGATTATTATTAGTATTATTAGGTACTTTTACTCAATTACATTTCAGAGAAAAAAAACATACTTTTTACTCCTTACTTTAAAATGCAGACCTAGTACAAAGTACAAATCTCGGAGGTCTTACATTTTTTATTAGTATATTTGTTTCTCTGGCCGAACTAACGTTAACGTTATTAATCCTGCGGCCGCACTTTATTTAAAAACAGCCAATCAAATCCAAAAATTGATGGAAAATTAATCCGCCCATACCCATCCTTGTGCAAGACTAGAAAGCGGGGATCTTTGATTAAACACATGCTATCAGAAAAATAGACAGTCAGTAAAAAAGTTTTTACTTTTACTTTTTAGAAAAGTAGAAACTTTTTTTTACTTTTACTCAAGTGTGTTTTAGTGACTTTTACTTGAGTACGATTTTGAGACGGTACCCATACTTTCACTTAAGTATAATATCTGGGTACTTTTTACACCCCTGCTTATCACTGAGGAATCAATACCGTCTATGGACATTCCAGCAAAAAGTATTCAATTCAGTAAGACAAACACTTTTTATTTTTCTTATCTTGATCTACAACACGCATCCTCTGAATGGCCCGGGTCTCTAGTTTCTAGGCCGTGATTATCCTAGAGGTCAAGCTAGGTCAAATTGTACCTCATCCAATTTCTGCTTTGCACTATATAGTATATTGTATATTAGTATATTGTATAGTATATTGTATGGTAACTCAGTTACTTCTACTTGCATTGAACATTGTACATAATTGTACATATTGAACACTTGTGTCTACGTACGTGACTTCTATTTTTATACTGCTATACTTATTTAATTTAATTTTATACTTATCTTTTTTGTCTAGCACAGTCTCTGGAGCGTAACAGAAAGGAGCATTTTGTATAAAAGTATTCTGTACTTCTGTATGACAACTAATAAAGAAACTTGAAACTTGAACTTGAGGTCATAATAATGTAAAAACCTGTAGAAGGTTGCTGATGTCTTTGGCTCTCTCTTCATGTCGGGTGTGTTGAAGTCAACATAGTAAAGGCCCCGTCGGATCCCATACTCCCTGTGCCACTCGAAGCCATCCACCAGGGACCAGGCCGTGTAGCCAATCACATTCACACCGTCCACACTGATCGCTGAGGGCAAAACGCAGAGAGAGAGAGAGAGAGAGAGAGAGAGAGAGAGAGAGAGAGAGAGAGAACAGAGATAAGGTTTCACTTCAAAGGATCATTAGTGAGAAAGTTCAAAATTGACCTCTTTGACTCAATAGATTTCCATCTTGTGGTGAAACGGTTTGTAAATCTGGCTTTTTCAAACGCTGTGAATCGAACAAATTTGCTGATTGTTAAACATGAGGAAATATTATAATATAGAGATTCGATTTATTGACTCTTTCTTTCAGTGGACCATTACTCACACTTCAGTGCCTCCACAATGAAACTCTTCAGATAGTACATGTGTTTAGGGTCCTCGGTCTTGGTGTTTCCCAGCACATACCTGTGTTGGGTAGTAACGTTAATGATGACAAAATTCACAATGATACACAACAGGTTGTCACAATGAATTAGACCCAACATAACAGAACAACTCCCGGTGGCTCTGCCAGATTACACCTCCTCCACATCACACAACTCAGCACAGCCGACACAAGTGCGCAAGTGACAAATCAACAACAACAACAACAACAACAACAACCTAACCTACCATCCACTCTGCACCACGAAGATGGGCGGGTTGTCGTACTCAGCGCTGACCCAGTATAGTAGCATCCTCAGGTCCAAATCCTCCAGCTGTCCGAACTTGAGGCTGTCATTGACCAGATGGAAGCTGAGAGCTGCTCCATGGGAGAGAGCGAAGAAGTCTGCCGTGCCCCTCACCTGAGGGTGGGGTTTGAAACGTATTCTCATCCAATCTGAATCCAGGATATTGAATCTGCTTATCAAATCAGAATGCTTTCAAAAAACCTAATCAAATCTTTTTTTAAGTAATTATTTGAGGAGGGGGGTACATTTCTTTGGTGAAGAATGTGCATTACTTTTATTGCACTCAGCACAATAATAACATATCCTTTCAGCAATGTTGTAAGTAAGTTAGTAAGTAACAAACAACAAAATCATGAATAATTTAATATTGAAATACTTTGGTTGGGGTTGTGGTTGAGGGCAGTTGTAGAAGATAGAGGGGGGTTGATAGGAGGACTTGTTAGACTGTAGCCTAAACTACGGATGAGTCTGTCACAGTCAACCAGCACCTGCTAACGGGTCTGACCCATTAGCTCAGCTGGTTAGTGCGGATCTGAACCTGTGGATGGTCCTGCAGGTTCAAATCCACTCGCTTACAGAGTTGAACGAATGTGGGTATTTTACTACACGGAACAGCTGACGTAAACCCAACGCTGTACCCTCACCTGGTGACTCTCCTCCTGGGTAAAGGAGGGCAGCCTCGCCCCCAGTCTCTGCTTCATGCAGGGTGGATAGTCTCCGTCGATGAACAGCGGCCGGGCGAACCAGCCCAGCACGTGGTCCAGGGAGCACTGGCACTCCCTCAGGCTCTCCCTGCGTGTGCGGCTGGGCTTGATCCAGTGAGAGGCCAGCGCCATGGACAGCTTGCCCTGCTGCCGAGGTCGATGGTGGCGGTCGTACAGGTGCCAGGCCGCCGCGTGAGCCTGGGGGAGGTGGGGCAGAGGGAGAGAGAGGTTCACTGTGTGTGGGGGCCACCATGGTGTTGATCCAGTATAGCGCTTTCCAGAAGCTCTGCAATCCAGCTTGGAAGAGCAGTGTCTTTTTGGAGCCTTTATAAAACTAATATACTTACACTGGCGCCGCTCTGATGGCTGCCTTTCTGATCGCTCCGACGAGACTGTGCTTTATTTTGTTAATTTTTATAGTATTAGGAGTTTTATTTGCACCAACTGTTGGTGCATTATATGTGTATGACCGTCAGTCAATCATTGACATTGGATTAAGAAAAACTTACCGTTTGGATTGCTCTCTGGATCGGATCGCTGAACAGCAGAAATGGCCCGCCGAGATCCTTTGTTATGCCGGCCATGGCCAAGACGCCAAGAAGCCGCCGCGAAGACGAGGAAAGAGAGCCGGGGTCCGGAACAGACTGAGGTCCAAACGACACAGAACCACATTGCCCAGCATATTGTTGGCCAATGTGCAATCGATAGGAAACAAATTGGACGACATCAGAGCAAGGATCCAATTCCAGAGGGACATTCGGGATTGTAACGTCCTCTGTTTCACAGAAACTTGGCTGAGTCCAGATGTCCCGAACCACGCAATAGAACCGGCAGACCATTTCTTCGTTCTCCGCAAAGACCGGACGGCAGAAGAGTCATTAAAGAAGAAAGGAGGCGGCATTGCCTTCATGATAAACAAGGAGTGGTGCGATGTAGGCAACACAAAGGAAATGTCTAACCACTGCTCCCCAGACCTGGAGTTTATCACGATAAAATGTCGACCCTTCTTCCTCCCAAGAGAGTTAACGTCCATCATCCTCATCGGAGTGTACATTCCACCACACGCGAACACTGAGGTCGCACTTTCAAAACTTCACGACGAGGTAAACAAACTCCAGGCAGCTAACGTTGACGCGGCCATTTTGGTCTTGGGGGATTTCAACAGCGCGCGTCTTAAAAAGGTGCTGCCGAATTTCTATCAGCATGTGACCTGTCCCACCAGAGGCTAGAACATATTAGACCATGTATACTCGCAATTTAAGAATGGGTACAAGTCACAGGCTCTTAGTCCATTCGGTAAAAGCGATCACGCTGCAATTTTTCTTTTGCCTAAGTACAAACAGAGTCTCAAGCGAACGCCGGTGGTCTCGCGAGAGGTTAAGCGTTGGGCCGTGACGTCAGTGGAGTCACTCCAAGCAGTGCTGGGAAGCACAGAATGGAGTGTATTCCGTGATAACACAGCCAATATTAACGAATACACCGAAACGGTGATTGACTATGTCTGTACTCAGGTAGAAGTAATAATCCCCACCACCAAAATTAATATCTACCCAAATCAAAAGCCCTGGGTAGACAAATCCGTCCGTGAGGCTCTGAAAGTGCGCACATCAGCATACAACACCGGGCTGGTGACAGGCAACATGGAAGAACACAAGATGGCAAGATACAACGTCAGGAGAGCAGTAATAGAGGCAAAACGGCGTTACAGGGATAAAGTTGAACTTCAGTTTGAACAGGCTGACTCTAGAGGCATGTGGCAGGGCCTCAGAACAATGACAGACTACAAAGGAACCCCCCTCAAACTGAACAGTGACATCTCCTTAGCAAATGATCTCAACTCCTTCTATGCGAGGTTTGAGGCTGTGAATAACAACACCAGCCTACAAACCACGGCAATGGGGGGGGGGGGTCTGCTGATGGAGACTCAGTGTTCAGGGTAACAGAACATGAGGTGAGACGGATCTTTAAAAAAGTGGATATCTGGAAGGCAGCAGGACCGGACGGCATCCCCGGCCGCGTCCTAAAAGTCTGTGCCGACCAACTGGCCCCGGTATTCACTGACATCTTCAACCTGTCCTTGGAACAGGCCGTCATCCCCACCTGTCTGAAGAAGTCCACCATCATCCCTGTACCCAAAAAATCTACGCCCGCTTGCCTCAACGACTACCGCCCTGTAGCCCTCACCTCCATAGCCATGAAGTGCTTTGAGAAGCTAGTGAAGGGCTACATCTGTTCCTCCCTCCCCATCAACCTGGACCCTCTGCAATTTGCATATCGCCCCAACAGGTCCACGGAGGACGCCATAGCCCATGTGCTGCACACAGCAGCATCACATCTGGACAAGAGGAAGGGGAACTATGTGAGAATGCTGTTCATCGACTACAGCTCAGCATTCAATACCATAGTCCCCTCCAAACTCATAGCCAAGCTCAGGGACCTGGGCTTGAACTATGACCTGTGCCAGTGGGTCCTGGACTTCCTGACGGGCAGACCCCAGGTGGTAAGAGCCGGCAACTGCACCTCCTCATCCATCACGCTCAACATAGGGGCCCCCCAGGGCTGTGTTCTGAGCCCCCTCCTCTACTCCCTGTACACACATGACTGTGTAGCACAGCGGAACAACAACACCATCATCAAATTTGCTGATGACACAGTAGTGGTGGGCCTGATCTCTGCCAACGACGAAAGGGCCTACCTGGAAGAGGTAGAGAACCTGTCACAGTGGTGTCAGGAGAACTGCCTCTCCCTGAACGTCAGCAAAACAAAAGAGATGATTGTGGACTTCAGGAGGTCGGGGGTCAAGGACTACAGCCCCCTCAGCATCGACGGGGCACCAGTTGAGAGAGTGAACAGTTTCAAGTACCTCGGAGCCCACATATCCGAGGACTTGACATGGACCACACACATTGACAGTGTTGTGAAGAAGGCACGACAACGCCTCTACTTCCTCAGGCGCCTAAGGAAGTTCCAAGTCAGTCAGAAGATCCTTAGGAACTTCTACTCATGTACAATAGAGAGCATCCTGACCGGCAACATCACCTCCTGGTTTGGGAATAGCACTGCACAAGACCGTAGCAGACTACAAAGAGTGACACGTTCAGCCGAACGCACAATTAGAGGGGGGCTTCCCACCCTCCAGAACATTTACAACAAGCGGTGCAAGGGGAAGGCTAAGAGAATTATTAAGGACTCGAGCCACCCGAACAACTGCCTCTTTGAACTGCTGCCGTCAGGCAAGCGATACCGGAGTCTTATGGCGAGCACAGAAAGACTCAGAAGGAGCTTCTATCCCCAGGCCATCAGGCTGCTAAACGAACAATAATCGCTAAACGAACAATAATCACTATGCAACAACCATCAAATGCACACAGCACACACACCCACAAGCACACACTCACTCAAACAAACAACACACTGCAGCACCCACTCTCCACACTTTAGATCACACAAACACACTTACACTTTATATTTATTGATAAAGGATTTGCACTACAACTCGTACACCTACTGTGAATTGTACCTAAACTGCACCTCGTCCATTTATGCCTTGCACTATATAGAATTGTATATTAGTACACTGCACAGTATTGTATATTGTATGGTAACTACGTCTACGAACATTGTACATATGTCTAAACTGAACACTGTGACCTCTTTTTTTACTTCTAATTTTTACTATGTTTTTATTTCATACTTATCTTGTCATGCACAGTCTCTGGAGCGCAACAGTAAGAAGCATTTTGTACAAAAGTATTCTGTACTTCTGTATGACAACTATTAAAGAAACTTGAAACATATTAGTTACATATAATATGTTTTTTGATATGTTTTTAATAGTTTCTGATGTGTGTTGGATCAAATCTAACCCCCCCCCCCCTGATTCCCAAGACTTGGGAAAACACATTTCTGAAGCCAAAGAGATTGTTCGTTATTGTTCTGTGTTTTTAATTTTTTAACAAAGTTGATTTTTCAATACAGGTTTGAGGTTATACATGCATTATTACCCAATTAAACCAGGCAAACCTAAAATAGGAAAGAAGTAGCTTAGATTCCACTGGTGAATTTTTTTTAAAGAGGGATGCTGGTGCAAAGCCACAAGCAAAACAGTTGGTAAAAGAGAGATGAGAGATGGAGATGGAATAGAATCGAGGATATCGAGACAAAGAAGAAATGCAAGGGGCCAGGAAAGGTTGATGATAGGGTTAAACAAGAGGTGTGTCTGCAGATATTATTAGAGATGTTTGAAAATCACCAAGATAAAAGCTTATAAAAGATAAAAAATATCACAAGCTTATTTCTAACATTAGAGACACATGTTCACAAAAAGCATGAGTAAGAATAAAATTAGTAGTATGTTAATTAATTAAAAAAAATTATATGTAGGCTATATATGATGATGATGATAATAATAATAATAATAATAATAATAATAATAATAATAATAATAATATTATTATTATTATTATTATTATTAATAATAATAATAATAATAATAATAATAATAATAATAATAATAATAATAATAATAATAATAATAATAATAATAATAATAAAGGTTTTCAAGGTTACCTTGATCAGGTTGTGCCCTACACGGAATGGGAGATCAGGGTCATTCTTAATCCCGGGTGCAACCACTCCTGTCCCATACCCGTGCCAGGCCACGACAAATGGGTTGTCTATCGTGATCCAATACTTCACATCATCGCCAAAAGTTTGGAAGCAGAAATCAGCATAGTCTTTGAAAAGTTCCACGAGCACAGGGTTGCTCCACCCGCCGAAGGTCTGCTGGAGGTTGTCCGGCAGGTCCCAGTGGTAAAGTGTGACCACGGGCTGCACGCGGATCTCCTTCAGCCTCCGGAGGAGCGTCCGGTAATAGTTGGTGCCGACCTCGTTGTAACTCTCACGGGTGCCGTTGGGAAAGATCCGCGACCAGGACAGGGAGAACCTGTAGTGGCTGACCCCGAGCTGTTTGATCGCGCGGATGTCGGCGTCGATGTTATGGTAGCTGTCGCTCCCAACGTCCCCTTTGACCATGCGGGTCCTGCCGCGCGTAAAGGTGTCCCAGACGGAGAGCCCCTTGCCGTCTTTCTCAAACGCGCCTTCCACCTGGTAAGCTGCCGTGCCCACCGCCCACATGAAGCCTTCAGGGAAGGTCTCATAGAGGAACGCTTTGTCTCCCGGATAGGGCAGCTTACTGAATCTGCCCCAGGTCTTCAACCCAGCGTCAGGTCTTCCATCTGCTTTGTTCCTCTCAGAGGTAAACATTAGACATGTCAAGAAGCAGAGGAAAACGCGCATTGTGGCAACTTGCTTGCAGACAGTGATCTGATCTGGGCCTATAGTGTTACTCTCCAAACAACATAGCAGTTGAAAATGTACTTCGAACGTTCAATTTCTGAATATCAATTAAGAGATTGGTCATGATTTACCGGGTTGAGATGTTGTGCTCTCTGGAGTGCAGTTACCCAGCTGCTGTGCCCCAGTACACACGCCGCTCCTCTCCAAGGCCTGGTAGCAAATCTATCAATGATTACCCAAAGCTGTTGACGCATAAAGGTCTCCAGGAGGATAATGTAAGCGCTCCAAATGACCAATCATTCTTGAAGCATGGCCATAGAAGTACTGTCTTAGGGGAAAATACCATGAATTGAGTAAATATTAATATTGTAGACGCGGGTAGACAATGCAGTGTCAATTTTGTAACTTGTAACTAATTTGCTGCCTTGTTGGTGATGAGTGGCATTGGCTTCATTGAGTTTAAATGATATCATATAGACAAGTCTGCTCATATAGGCTAGCTATATGTTAAGGCTTTTATTAGCATCTCCCTTACTCACTACCAGAAATAAGGACATTTAAATACCCTGTTAATTAATTCCAGTTAAACTGGTTTAATTGGTTTGGCATGGTTACTTCAACAGACCATTCTACCAGCTCAATAGAAAATAAAACAGGAGAGTCTATGTCATTATACTAAAACGTGCCATTTCCCATTTTTTATGTTTGATTTTAAAAATACAGTTTTAAGTCTTTAAACCCCTTTTTGTATGAAGTAGATCCTTACCTCTCAGAAAAATGTGCAGGCTATATTTTTTTCCCCCTTACACTAAAAGTGTGTTTAACTTCTTTCCATGGATGAATATGCTCATTTACAATTTACACTTTCACAGCATGTTCTGTTTATTAAAACAAAATAATAATACCCCAATTTCTTTTGGATTGCTGGTCCAGTGGATTAATGGTTGACTTTATATATGTTTAAGTTTTTATGTAGACTTTCTTCTGGTCACAATAGCTAGTAAAAGAGAGATCATACTGAGGGACAGGCTGAGGCCACTTGTATTTTGCAGCACAAATCTGCTTCAAGGTCGTTGACCTGGCATATTGTGCAGCGAAGGGAACAGCTCCCTCCTACCTCCAGTCGATGGTCTCTAACTACACACCCTCAAGACCCCTACACTCTGCATCTTCTAGCCGCCTGAGACACACACTCTTATCCAAGCTCCTGGGGGTCATCAAAGCGGAGCAGGCTATTCTCAGTCCTTGCTCCACAGACAGCTGAAACCCGGCCAATTGTCTGCCTGACTAAAAACACACATCTTCAAACAATATCTTAAAAAATATATAAATAAATAAAACTAACCTTCTTACTGTTTTTACTATTATGTACCCTATTACTATGCTACTATACTTATACTACGACCTATCACGCTAATATGTCTATACTACTATATGCACTCAGAGTGTAACACTCAAGCTTGATACTATAGTTGATGAACAATACTATACCACTTACCCTTAGCTGCCAGAGATGTACCTCTCCTGTTCTTCACAATCTGTAAGTCGCTTTGGATAAAAGTGTCAGCTAAATTACTAAATGTAAAAGTAAATGTATCTATGACCCAGCTGTAAAGGCCTTCTCTACAAAAAAAAAGACTTAGATTTGATTGACTATTCACACTGCAGCCATGGGAACAGGGTGGAAAGGACTACATTTGAAACGTTGGACCCACACACACACAGGCTTAGTGTTGAATGTATAATACAATCAAATGCACACTGTGATGTCATGGAACGGTGGTCCCAGCAACGCTGCCATTATCATACATCCTTGGATGGCAGCCGGTAAATAATGTCATTACCAACCGGAGATGGACTGGAAGGGACAGAATATTTCAGAGGACAACAGTCAGAATGATATACCGCACCAGTGGTAATACTTGGGGGCAAGAGGTCGTCTTGGGTAAGTTGGTATATAGGAGACTAAACTTGAGAGGTCAGCGTCGGCAGAGATACACCTCCCCCTGCGCTGTCCTTGAGCTAGACAGCCTCAAAAACAATCTGCATGCTGAGATTGATGCAGAAATAGTATTTTCTATTAATTGAATGACTCTTTTCATAATAATTATGGCAATTTTATATGAAAGGTGCTATACAAATAAGGTTTATTATCATCATTATTATTATTAAGCCCCGTGCTATCAAACTAAAAAAGTGCTCAAATGCAAAAATGGTGTATTAAAAAGCAGACGTTTCAGTCCTTAGAAGATCGCATCTACTTTTTAACCCACTCAAATCTTAAAAAGAAGACATCTTGAGCAGATTTGATGCCACATTATGTCTTAATAGAAAGACGACATATTTTTAGCAATCTCAGCCTGTAGCCTGTTTTTGATGCCATCTCGCCCAAGGATATCTCTACCTATCTGACCTCTCAAGGGGAAGAAATGATATCTCTACCTATCTGACCTCTCAAGGGGAAGAAAGGATATCTCTACATATCTGACCTCCCAAGGGGAAGAAAGGATATCTCTACCTATCTGACCTCCCAAGGGGAAGAAAGGATATCTCTACCTATCTGACCTCTCAAGGGGAAGAAAGGATATCTCTACAAATCTGACCTCCCAAGGGGAAGAATACCCCCATTTAAAAGCTTGTGAGGATGAAAACAGCAGTCATCTGCACTGAATCTCTCAAGTCAAGGCGGTAAACGGGGCAGATGACAGGGGGCTATGGGTGTAACATGTGATGATAAGATATGCAAACAGTGGCAACAGAGTCAGTGTGGGCAGGCTTTACTCAGGATGATCACATTACTCTCCCCTCTTCCTGCTTTCAGCCTGGTTGCTTGGAAACGCTGGCCTCTAGCCGTTGGTCCATCTGACACCTGCATCAATATCTACAAGAGGCCTTCGGATGGTGAATGTGTGTGGGGCTCTGGGCATCATCCACATTAGGCTTCTGTGCCTGCTGCATATCGTTTGGTAATGAATAGGTAAAACACACAGTGGGGCTTGTCTGGATACCCGGGACATAGAGTCTTTCTTCCAGCATGGGTGCCTGCAATATACTGTAGCAACCATTGTTTTGTACATAGCAATGGAAAAGACAATGGTTGCTGTGTATATGAGAATTATAATATATATGAGATATATATATATATATATAAACAAAAACATAATTATTATTCTATCTGGTAAACCGGCGTGTCCACACACAAATTCAGCACTTTCTTTTGAAAGTAGTTACAAATTGTTACAAGCAGCCATACTGGAAGAGAGAACCACACACACATTCCATGCTAGGCCTCTATCTATACAGTACAAATAGGCCTATGCCAATATACCTGGTACCATTAAATACATAATGTGTACCGTTACAGTCCAACGAGTGCACACATGTTCTGCGAGGATGTCCATTCACTCTGCAGGGCATCGACGATGGCTTTTCTCGTGGCCGATCTACTTCCTTTCCACTAAGGCTCAGCTAGTTATTTAATTCATATTCCACATGACCGTGTGCATGTGTGTGGTCGAGTCTACATGGTCAAACAGAATCTTAGTTAACCGTGATCATGATAAGCACATAGTACAGTACTTAGCTGGAGGATCATAGACAAATCCTTCCATGATGCCATGATTGGCCAATGTGACGTCTGTGTGGTAGGCTACATGGTAGTTCTGGATGTTTCTGCACGTTATTTGCACTGCTGTGTGTATTTATAACCACATCATGGGTACAGAGAGAGTACCCGTTTCCCAAGAAGAGACACAGGAGGGTACCAGTGCAATTCAAACCTAAGCCAGCAGGGGTGGTTCTGTGGTTTGAGTGACGAGTATCTTGTGTGAACATCCACAGCCTGTTGATAATAGAAAGGTCCTCTCACCTCCACAGTGACCATGAACGCACCATGTGACCAAGACAACGACTGCTGTCATAAGTTGAGGAAGTTGTGGTGGCGACAAGACGTTTACCGGAGTGGGAGACAGGTAAGCCGACTGACTTTGGGTCAGGTAAGCTGACTGACTTTGGGTCAGGTAAGCTGACTGGCTTTGGGTCAGGTAAGCTGACTGACTTTGGGTCAGGTAAGCTGACTGACTTTGGGTCAGGTAAACAGACTGACTTTGGGTCAGGTAAGCTGACTGACTTTGGGTCAGGTAAACAGACTGGCTTTGGGTCAGGTAAACAGACTGGCTTTGGGTCAGGTAAGCACTCGCTTGGCAGCCCAGCAAACATGATTATGGCCAGTCATGACTCCCCCTGAGGCAGCAGTGTATGTGGATGTTTTTCCACCTTGAGTACTAGAGGCTGGCCTGGAAAGTTCTGAGCTGGTATGACATGTGTACATGCATAAACCATGCACAGTAGCACTGGGAATACATGAAGGCTCTATGGGGGGATAATGACGATACCTGGTGACTTTTTAGTTTTAGGATGGCTTCTGGTCTGAAGACCAAAATCACATTGGGCCTCATTCACAAAGCAATATAATAACAGATGTCCTCTTAACTATAATTTTTTCTTATTTTGTTCTTACCTATATAAAATACATGTATTATTATTACCTGGGATTCAGGGACCTAGGACCTAGCTTTTCTCTTAGGCAAAACCACATTTTAAGAGTGGTCGAGAGCACTCTTACCCAGATGAAAAAGAAAAAAAAGCCTACCATTGGTCAATTGCCCCCAAATACGACTTTAAAAACTTGTTTTATTAGGTATTATAGTAGTATGTCCTACTGTAGAACATGACATCTCATTTAGTAATGTCAATAATGAACTACTGTGCGATTGGCTCTTGACAAGTGCGTAGTCGTTCAGTATTGACATTACTAAATGAGATGTCATGCTAATTATGTCATGTTCTACAGTAGGACTTACTACTATAGTACCTAATAAAACAAGTCATTCGAATTATAGAAGCCTACTTTGCTGGAACGATTAATTTCGCATGTATACAGTATGTGTGTGTACACGCTCGTGCGCTGAGGCTGCCTCACTAAGCCGTTTCTCCATACATTTATTTATCCACTCTGGTTGGAATGTGTATTGTACTTGTGCTGTATAATAACAATACATTTGAATCTAATCTCATTTTGAGATCAGTCACAAATCTCAAACTTTTAATTACATTTTGTCCTTTCTTAACTCATTCAGCGCCAGGGATTAGCCTGGTCCCGTTCTATCTATTGTTTGGAGAGCTATATCTATATTCTAGCTATGGGGACAATACTATGGTAATTTGCTAGTGACTTTCTTCCGTCCAAGATGCAAAAGAGAGATAATTTTTTCATGCATGCGTTCGCGCATTATCCCGTGGTGAATATAAGTATAATTTCAGAGTGATCCAGGATAATTCCTGGGAAGCGAGTTACAGGGCGCAACGGGAATCCTACTATAAGCGTTGGCGTTTCTTGCCTGGACACGCTATTTCCAAATCAAATGTATATAATAGGTATCGTTTCATCATGAATGCATGAAAGGGGGGGGGGGGGGGGGGGGGGGGGGTCGTTTTTTTATGCTTTGATGGCCAGTAACGGCATTAGTGTTGAACACTACAGAAGCCGATCAGCTGGATGGATATGAAAACATTGTTGGATCAAGCTGATCAGATAGTCCTTACCTGTGGTTGGTGGTATTCCAAAAAGAATATTCCAACTGTCTGATCATGATTTCCAGTATTGGTGTATCTGGTCCCGGACATAATTTGGCACAACGTATGGATCGAGTATGGTTTCGAAGTGGTCGGATGAAGCGACTTACTCGGCTCCGTCTAAATATAGAGCCCGGAGACATTTGAGTGTAACACAGAGTTAGATATAAGGTTTCAAAGGGTGGGCGACACTGCCATCTGGCAGGATGCGGCCGGTATTGCACTTTGGCGATATCAAAATCCTTTCCTATGGCAACACCGATGTCAGTGGATGAATAACGAATAAAAATATCGAATAAAAGAAAAACCGCCAAAACCCGAGATATCTCGGGCCTGGCGTCCAACGCATGGCGAGTTAACCCGAGATATCTTGGGTCTGGCAATTCAAAAAGAAAAGAAAAAAAGACATACAAACCCAAAGCTTTTAGAAAGGTGCCCCCCCACCCCCAAATAATTTATTGATGAATTTATAATAAAATACATTTTGGCAGGTCCAAAATGAATGTTGTTGTTTACATGTTGCAGGCATGTATCCCCTCCCTACTTCTTATTTCCCAACGTGGAATGCTCCTGATCGGATAAATGACATGCTGGTGCTCTAGTGCGACATCTAGTGGCTGAATGTTATCTAAAAGCACCTTTAGGTGTTTGTATGACTTTTTAACAGTTATGCACACATTTGTTGTACAGTTACTGAGTGAGTTTGAATATGGCCACCAGTGATGACATTGAATCCTTGTGTTGTAATTACAGCTCCATGAAATGATGTAGATGAAAAAAAAATTAGGAATGTCCGATATTATCGGCCGATATCGGCATTCAAATGTGATATCGGAAAATATCTGTATCTGTTTTCAATTTTTTTCTTTTTTTTTTTTACATTTCTATAACCTTTATTTACCCAGGCAGCGTGAACACTTAAGGCAACCTACTTGCGTTCAGCATTTCTCTGATTGGCCACGACGCCCATGTGACGCGGCAGAGAGGCAGAGCGGAAATAGGCTGCTGCTCCGGCGAAAGAAAGACAGGCATTCTATTGCCATGCTCTGCGACAAACTCTAACCTTAACCAACTCCGAAAGAATGCCTAAACTTAACCCTAACCTTAACCAACTCCGAAAAAATGCCTAAACTTAACCGGCGAAAGAAAGACGTTTATATAGAGGCGATAAATTAATTAAATGTAAAAAAAAAAAAAAAATTGAAGTGATTCGAACTTGTCACCAACTGGACCGCAGGCTCCACAGCAAGCTGGCGAATGAGTTGAGCTAACCGTCGATGTTAAAACAGGGGGGATTGCGTGCGGCAACCTGCTCGCTGCTGCCGCTCCGGCGCTGCCGCGGGGGCGTGCTAGGCGTGGTCACGTGGGGCGCTGAACGCAAGAAGGTTGCCTTAAGTAATGAAGCACCCAGGCAAGCAAGTAAGAACAAATTCTGATTTTATTTATTGTCAAAAGTATGCATAATGTTGTGTTAATTCCACAACAAGAGATATGTAATGTTAATTACCTGAAATTATTCCATTTTGGGGGGGGGGGGGACCCTGCATATATCGGTATCGGTTGATATCGGTATCGGAAATTAAGAGTTGGACAATATCGGTATATCGGTATCGGTAAAAAAGCCAATATCGAGCATCCCTAATAAAAATAGCACTGTGTCTTGCTATTATCCCGTGGTGAATATTGGACTGCTACCTTATCATTTCATTGAGCTGTAAATAACAAGGATTCAATGTCTCCGACGACATCACTGGTGGCCATATTAAACTAATTTACTCTCAATAACTCTCAAACTAAATGAATGTGTGCAAAACCGTTTAGATCTTCTGGATGTGTGCGGGATTATGTGCAAAATTACATTTTATTATCTTAAGTTTTTTCGTATTTATGGTGTTTATATTACTTCATATATTAAAATCACTTCTCTAAAAAGAAATAAAGAGAAAATGTCCATGTTAGTTTTTTTTCTTTTTTAAAGAGACTTATATTGGTACAACAGCAGTAGTTTCTGACTGGGTGGATGTGAAGCCATGTATATCAGCGATGACAAACACAAAAAACATAGCTGCTCAAATGACTTCAGTCTATCAGGAAATTATACAAATCTAAAACATTTACTTCCTTACTACAATCTTTTCAAATGCAATACTACATTTGGACAGTTTTCTGGTGCTTTATTAATCTTTCTTTCAGAAAATAGTAATTAAAAAAAAAAGAGAAAAAAAACACACAAGGCATTAAAATAGTCGTAAATTAATATGAATGACTTCTTAAAAATTAACATGACTGACAGAAGACAAAGAAGTAAATGGTTAATCTCTTTCATAAGCAGTATTGCTTTAAGGGAACACTTTAATATTGAAGTTCAAGGCTAGACAGCATCCCCCCAGTCAGGATCAACCAGCACAACATAACATAACAAAACAAGACATAAGAGGCTATTTACAAGAGTGAAACATTTTTTTTCTTTCTTTTTTTCAGTTTAAACTTCTACTTAATGTGGCGAAACATCACAATGCAACACAATGCAACAACACACAGCTGATACTGATGTAAATTATGTAGTAGTGTGTGTGTGTGGTAGATGCAAGTGTGTGAGTTTGTGTAACAGTAGGAACGTCGGCGTATGAAAAAATTTAAAAGTTTAGATGTCCTTCCTCCCCCCCCCCCCCCTCCCTCTTCCGCCCAAATCCCCATCCGTTCTTCTGCGGACACAGACTGCCCTCTTCTGTCAGGCCTTCCTTCATCTTCTCCTGCCTGCTGCCTTCTTGCGTCCCTGTAGGGGGAGAACATGGTATCAGTTGATGCTACATTCTATTATAAAACGGCGAGTCAACTCAGAGTGCCTAGTCGCAAACTCAAGGTATAATTTCTCAACCCCCAGTTCAAGCCTCAGCGTCATTTGACATAATTTCAACATGGTATAAACATTAATGTTGTTATTAGCTGTTGTAAGAGTACATTTGTAAGTATATTAGCTATATGTCGTTGTGAACTGTCTTTGTGAGTAGTATTTCACATGCGAGACAAATTGTAAGCAACAATTGCAAAAAAGCTTCCTGTGAGCATCCATGATTTTCAGACTTTCTAGCTGGAACGCACATAGGGCAGAGACTGTTAGCAGAAGCTGTTAGCAGTGTAGCCTTGCGTCTGTGCCTCAGAACACACTCTGGCCATGCTAACGTTAAGCTGTTAGCAGCATAGATATATATAAAGTCTAGATGGCGCAAGGCGGAGTCTCCTGCGTAGTTCACCGACGGCCATCTTGCTACAGTTAACTACTTCTTAACACTTTAATGACCAGCCACGAGTTTATACGTGTTACGGTGCCATGCGTTGTGGACCAGAGCCACGAGTTAACTCGTGGCGATTTGTTATTGTTTTATTCCATATTAATAACGCTATTAACGTCCCAGATCGACTTGCAGGACCTACCCACATATTTGATTTTCGAAACATGCAATACCGGCCAGATCCGCTTAGGGGCGCCATCGCTCCACTGCAGTATCATTGAGGGCGATTGAATTTCTTTTTTTTACTGTCTGTGGGCGTTTCATATGAGCCTCGATCCCAGCCGAACATACTCCATCTTTGATCACGTTACCGAACGCAGATTTCAGCCTGGAATAATGGGATTTATGATCAGCCAATGGACATATCGATCTACCAGATTCCAATGACTAATGACGAAATGCTGCCGGCGATCACATGGGCTGACGGTAGGATACTATTCCCCCAAATTACAGCTGGATTGGACATTGTTTTAAAACGCAACGTGATCGATCAGTGAAAATGGCTACTTGAACGCACACTGTATTGCTAATCAATAATAGTAATCGGCGTCCCCCGCCACCCCCATTTCATCCATAGATGCTCTGTAATAGTCCGGATGCTACGCAGTTTGTTTTATTTCATTCGTATATATACAGCAGAAATGGCGTTTGATATAACGTGACTAGCCTTTAGCCTATTATCTAGCTCCCCAGAAAAAAGACGAGGCGAAAACTGCGATAAACCTTATATTCACGGCGCTATAAAATGACAACCAACCGATGGATTTTTATTTTCTTTAAGCCATTATGAAGGCACGGTTTATGCACTCAAGTGACAACGAGAATGGACAGATAGCAATACTATAAAGT
Source organism: Notolepis coatsorum (assembly GCF_963971535.1). NCBI lineage: Eukaryota > Metazoa > Chordata > Actinopteri > Aulopiformes > Paralepididae > Notolepis > Notolepis coatsorum. Next base: position 47,917,780 of record NC_140172.1, on the reverse strand, counting down.
ATATATATAGCTGTTAGAAAGTACATCGGTTTGTTGACAAAGCGTTGTCCTCCAGCCATATATTACACTGCAAGCCGTGGTCGTCAATGTGTTAAGGTAAGTGATCTGCACAAACAAAAATACTATTAACTCGCTGAAATCTTGACAGATTTACAAACGGCTTGGTTTATTACAAACGTTATTAACGTGGCTATGATTCCTACTTTGAAGAATTTTTAGAATACAATATACATTTTTTTATATTAACACATTGGACGCCAAAAACTAGTATACTCGTTATTGCCCGCCATACGTTGTGCGCCAGAAACGAGTTAACTCGTTTTTGGGATCAATATAAAAAAAATTCGCCATGGCATTCAAAATTCATCCAGCCTCCCTCCGGGACTGCAGCTGGACCCTGTCTGATATTGCAACGCCTCAATACCGCTGCCTGGTGGATGTCCGGCGAGTTACACTCCAAGCCAAACCGGAAATCCCTCTGGCAGTAATATCTTGTTACGTGGATCCAGACATGGGATCGCTTTCGAAACGCAATAATCAATATGATTTCGGCGTTTATTGCGTCATACAAACGGGAAATGGATCTAGCAGATCGACGTCAAATAATTGGAATATTTTTCCTCCAGTCTCATCAGCGAACGGTAAGAGGAATATAACGTTATTTTCAGCCCGATTGTTTATTCATTTCATGGCAATCCATCTGCTCAACATATCAACCCATACTAAATAAAGCCATTACTGACGATCAAGGAATTATAAACGACCCCCCCCCCCCTTTACTTCACGCATGATGAAGCATAATGTATACAGATCATATACATTTGAATTTTTTAATATAGCGTGTATAGGAAAGAAACGCCAATCGATAATCTATCATATGCGTCAGGGCCTATAACTCGCGTTTTAGGAATTACTGCAGAAAACCTTATAAATATACTTATATTCTCGACGGTATTAACACAACAATGTATGAATGAAAAAATATAACGTTCCCACATCCGGAACGATAGATAGCCGATGTTGAATGGACCATAGTAATGTCGATATAGCTATAATATTTAAAAAATTATAGCCCTGCAAAGAAGGTAAACATCTCCATAGGGTTACAGCGCTGGCAGACTGGGCATAAGGATGGGCATACTGCATGGCAATCAAAGTGTTAAAGTCCATTATTTTAAGTATGCAGTATGATAACTACATCTCTTAGCAGTGTAGCCTCATGTCGGTGCCTCAGAACACACTCTGGCCATGCTAACGTTAAGCTGTTAATAATTTCTATGTTTTATATTGTCTTGTGTATTTAGGTGAGACACTTTTATAAGCCTCTAGGTTTTTCTTTTCTTTCTCACCTGCACAATAATTTTTTTACTGCATTATTTTTGTGTGTGTGTGTTCGTGTTCCATTGTGCTAATAATGCTGTCACTGGCTGTTACTGTTCTTCAATTGGGGGCGCCACCAGCTGTCGCAAGCTGCACTCATGAATATGAGGGACTGTGCTGTTGGTTGTTGTGTGACATTACATCTCCATCCTGTGGTGGTTAGAGGACAAGGCAGACTTACCACATGACCAAGTGAGTGACATTGCATTGCCATTCCTAGAGACGCGAGCTGTCGCTAGCAGGGCTCAAATGCACCAAAAATACTCAGGGCTAGATCCACAAAAAATGTATTGCACGGAGCAAGTTGCACCCTTACTTACAATTCATTATGAATTGAAAATGGGGGACCCTGATGTAAACCAGACGAAAGTCTTTCTCTGGTCTGCATCCCCTTAACAATTGTTTGTATTGAGCCGTACTGTATTGTACCCATTCTGCAATCTGTTAATACAATTTTCATTCAATCAATCACCGTGCAGATTGATTGATTGAATGAACATATTATTAACAGATTGCAGAATGGGTACAATACAGTACGGCTCAATACACACAATTGTTAACACATTGACCGCCGGGCATTGTGCCCCTCTCATACCACTCTCTGCCACCACTCTAAGCCTATGGAGATGTTTACCTTCTTTGCAGGGCTATAACTTTTTAAATTGTATTGCTAAATTGACATTACTATGGCCCATTCAACATCGGTTATCTATCGTTCAGGATGTAGGAACGTTATACTTTTTCATTCATAGATTCATACGAAAATACCGTCTAGAATATAAATATGTTTTTATCGTTTTCTGCAGTAATTCCTAGAACGCTAGTTATAGGCCTAAACGAATAATATAGATTATCGATTGCAGTTTATTCGTGATACACGCTAGGGCTGGGCGATATGACCAAAAACGTTATCGCGATAAAATTATAAAATTATTTTCATATAATTCGATATCGATAATTATCGTCGATATAATGTCTGTCAAGTTTAATTAACTTCTAATATGCTGCTGCGAATGTCTCAAGTCGAGTTGATGTCGTCATCAGTCCGCGCACGTTAACAGTTAGCCGACAAGCGGAGTATCTCATGACAATAAATATGACACTAAAATACTCTCTTCCGCCACAATATATTGAAACGACGTCCACTCCCACACTACTATAAACGTGGCCTCAGAATTCAAAACACACACATACTCGGCATGTAAATATATAAAACAGTGCCGTGCAAGCTAGGTATCCTAGCCAGCCTGTTGCTTCTAAGCGGTGTATTCCACAACAATGTGCTAAATATGACACTAAAATACTCTCTTCCGCCACAATATATTGAAACGACGTCCACTGTATACCCCACACTACTTAAACGTGGCCTCAGAATTCAAAACACACACATACTCGGCACGTAAATATATAAAACAACGCCGTGCAAGCTAATTAGCCTAGCAAGCCTTGTTGTTGAGTGAGTCCTAGTACCTCTGGGTCTCCTTCCGGATCTCGTTCGCTCTCGGCCATCTCCTTCACTGATTGGTTGTTAGCTGTTGTGCGTATGCACGTCACGTCATCACGTAACGTTGGTTGTTGTTAGTGAGTGTGCTGAGCCGAGGCTGAACGGAGCCAAGCTTGGAAATCGATATATCGAAACTTTGCGACCACGTTTCATGTTTATTTCGAGGAAATAATTTATCGCGATAGTTATCGTTATCGTTTTATCGCCCAGCCCTAATACACGCTATATAAAAAAAATCCAACTGAATACGATCCTAAACGTTATGACTCATCATGCGCGGATGAACGATTATGTAGTATGGGTGATATATTGATCAGAGAAGTTTGCATTAATAATAATAAACACTCACGCTGAAAATGACGTCTACATCCTCTTACCGTTCGCCGATGAGACTGGAGGAAAAAGATCCCACTTATTTGACGTGGATCGACTAGATCCATTTCCGGTTTGTATAATAATAATAAACGCCCAAATCATATCGATTATTGAGTTATGGCAGCGATCCATATACACAGATGTGTGTCTAGAGTCCCGCAACAATATGTGAGTGCCGGACGCATTTACCAGATGCACGGAGATCTTCTAGATCCATTTCCGGTTTGGTAACTCGCCCGATCATCCACCAGGCGGCAGTATTGAAGCGTTGCAGAGTTGTGCAGGCTCCCACTGTATCAGCCGAGGCTGGGTGAGGGAATTATGAATACCATGGCGAAAAAATGAAATATGATCTCAATAACGTCGTACGCCGTGGATTGGCGGAATTCGCATGACCTTGAAACCCGTTGTACAACGTGATTGGCGGTCAATGTGTTAAAATTTTTCCCGCCAATCACGTCGTACGACGGGGTTCAAGTTCATGCAAATTCTGCCAATAACGGCGTACGACGTGTTTCAAGTTCATATTTCATATTTTCGTCATGGTATTCATATTTCACTCACGGAGCCTTGTCATATGCTGCGGGAGCATCACAACTCTGCAACGCTTCAATACTGCCACCTGGTGGCTGATCGGCGAGTTGCAACCGGAAGTGGATCTCTTGTGATCCCGGTGCGTCTGCCTATTCCGTCCGGCCACTCGTTTATCGTCGCGGGACTCAATACACACACCGTGGATATGGATCCGTTGCCATAACTCAATAATCCACATGATTTGGGCGTATATTAGTATTATACAAACCGGAACTGGATCGCATCGATCCACATCACATAACTGGGATCTGTTTGCTCCACTCTCAACGCCCAACGGTACGAGGAGACTGACGTGAGTTTCAGCGTTTTTGATAATCTAATATATGCATTTATGTCTATATCTCACGTTCTAGGAAATACTGCAGAAAACGATAAAAACATATTTATACTCTAGACGGTATTTTCGTATGAATGTGTGAATGAAAAAGTAAAACGTTCCTACATCCTGAACGATAGCTAATCGATGTTGAATGGGCCATAGTAATGTCAATTTAGCAATACAATTTAAAAAGTTATAGCCCTGCAAAGAAGGTGAACATCTCCATAGACTTACAGTACTGGCAGAGAATGGTTTAGGATGATCAAAGTGGTGGCAGAGAATGTGTTAAGGGGATGGAGACCAGAGAAAGACTTTCGTCTTGTTTACATCAGGGTCCCCCATTTTCAATTCATAATGAATTGTAAGTAAGGGTGCAACTTGCTCCGTGCAATCCATTCTTTGTGGATCTAGCCCTCAGTGTTCTGTTAGAAATACCTAGACACGTTCTAAACGACATTAACGATCACCTCAATATCATTTCAGAAGGCCTGTAATACCTTAGGTGTTGGCTCCTCTTCCTGTTCTTCCTCCTCTTCCGCCTCCTCCTCCTCCTCCTCTTCCTTTTCAGACTCCTCTTTAGCAGCAGCTGCCTTCGATCGCCCGGCACGCCTGGTGCAAGAGAGAAGGACAAACACACTGAACCCCATTGCTGCAAAGACACGGTCAGTTGAGACACACGTCGACGCGCCCCGTACCACAATCAGTGGAGGCACAACAAAGCTACAAAAAAGGTTGAGAACCACTGGACTGGAGAGAAAAGCATGTCGTACGTGGCTTTCTTGGCGGCGGGGGGCGTGGCTGATTGGGCTGATTTGGGGGGGCGTCCTCTCCTCTTCGGCGGCGTGGGCGTGGCTTCTACCGACTCCACCACACTGTTAGACGAGAGGAAACACAACAGCAAGACAAGTCTGTTATCATCAGACACAGAGTTGTAAACAAACAACAACAACAGTCGTCTCTTATAGCAGCTCTCCATGTAACACCTGTAGTCTCTTATAGCAGCTCTATGTAACACCTGTAGTCTCTTATAGCAGCTCTATGTAACACCTGTAGTCTCTTATAGCAGCTCTATGTAACACCTGTAGTCTCTTATAGCAGCTCTCTATGTAACACCTGTAGTCTCTTATAGCAGCTCTATGTAACACCTGTAGTCTCTTATAGCAGCTCTATGTAACACCTGTAGTCTCTTATAGCAGCTCTATGTAACACCTGTAGTCTCTTATAGCAGCTCTCTATGTAACACATGTAGTCTCTTATAGCAGCTCTCTATGTAACACCTGTAGTCTCTTATAGCAGCTCTATGTAACACCTGTAGTCTCTTATAGCAGCTCTATGTAACACCTGTAGTCTCTTATAGCAGCTCTATGTAACACCTGTAGTCTCTTATAGCAGCTCTATGTAACACCTGTAGTCTCTTATAGCAGCTCTATGTAACACCTGTAGTCTCTTATAGCAGCTCTATGTAACACCTGTAGTCTCTTATAGCAGCTCTATGTAACACCTGTAGTCTCTTATAGCAGCTCTATGTAACACATGTAGTCTCTTATAGCAGCTCTATGTAACACATGTAGTCTCTTATAGCAGCTCTATGTAACACCTGTAGTCTCTTATAGCAGCTCTATGTAACACCTGTAGTCTCTTATAGCAGCTCTATGTAACACATGTAGTCTCTTATAGCAGCTCTATGTAACACATGTAGTCTCTTATAGCAGCTCTCTATGTAACACATGTAGTCTCTTATAGCAGCTCTCTATGTAACACCTGTAGTCTCTTATAGCAGCTCTCTATGTAACACATGTAGTCTCTTATAGCAGCTCTCTATGTAACACCTGTAGTCTCTTATAGCAGCTCTCTATGTAACACATGTAGTCTCTTATAGCAGCTCTCTATGTAACACCTGTAGTCTCTTATAGCAGCTCTCTATGTAACACCTGTAGTCTCTTATAGCAGCTCTATGTAACACCTAGAGCTGCCGCGGTATTGATGTTTTCCTTACCGCACACATTTGCAAAATATTTCCTACCGCCGAGGTATTACCACACACACACACACAAAAAAAAAAAAAGTTTGAATGCATTTTTTTTGTAGTCTACTCTTTATATAGCATATAGCCTGCCTCTAGTCTAAATGTCTATCTTTAGAGGATGACTTTGCAGCATGAATATTGTTTGGGATTCGGCATGCACGCATTCGTTATTAAAAGTGAAACACGGATTCGAAGTCTCCCCTCGGTGTCGCGCCCGCCGGTTACCCCCCCGACCCTTTCTTCTTCTTATTATTATAACGTTACTACTTATGATTACAAAGGTATTCGATTTGTGGCATTAACGTTAGTATAGTTACACGTTCGTATTTACCGGACCACATAGCAAGGCAAGCGTTACTCAATTAATATCTAAGTTCCTTTCTTTGCTCAGAGCGTGCCGAGTTGTACCCATTCTGCGGTCTGTTAATAAAGTTTTCAATCAGACAAGTGTATAGAACGAAGGGCTTTTATTATAACATTTCGTTGCAGTAAAATCATTATGCCTCGTTCCCTGAGGAGCGACGGCGTCGGTAATCCACTCCGGTCTCCGGTGGGAGCTAACGTACTATTAGCCGTGACGGTGTTGTGATGGCTGAGATTCAGGAAGTAAACGCACTGCAAGATGCTCCAAGCATGTGACGCGTATCTCTTCTGACCAATCAGTGGTCTGTAGTGTTTCATGTGACTTTTCTGGTACCCAATAGGGTCGCTTGGAATCTCGACAGAGAAGTAGGGTATATCTGCAGAGCCGCAAGCCCAACGAGAGCGTAATAATAATAATAATATAATAAAAAACAGCGGTGATGCCGGTATTCAGCCCAACGCTGCGGTGGGCATGATGTAACAGCGATACCGCGGTAATACCGATACCGCGGCAGCTCTAGTAACACCTGTAGTCTCTTATAGCAGCTCTCTATGTAACACCTGTAGTCTCTTATAGCAGCTCTCTATGTAACACCTGTAGTCTCTTATAGCAGCTCTATGTAACACCTGTAGTCTCTTATAGCAGCTCTCTATGTAACACCTGTAGTCTCTTATAGCAGCTCTATGTAACACCTGTAGTCTCTTATAGCAGCTCTATGTAACACCTGTAGTCTCTTATAGCAGCTCTATGTAACACATGTAGTCTCTTATAGTGGGCGTGTCAACAGCATCAGTTTAAAGCTGCTTAACACTTTCAGCGCCAGCCATTACCCTTATCCTAGCTAACGTGCCAGGTTTCCATAGCCTACTTTCCCTGTGCGTCACTATGTTTGGAGAACTATATCTATATTCTATATTATAGCTATGGATTGGAGACAATAATATGGTCATTTGACAGTGACTTTCTTCCGTCGAACATGCAAGAAAGAGAATTTTTTTTCATGTATACGTTCGCGCGTTATCCCGTGGACAATATTGTATACCATAGTTTAGGAGTGATCCGGGCTAATTCCTGAAAAGCTGAGTTATAGGGCGCTACGTGAATTCTGCTATACGCATAGGCCTTTCCCGCCTGGACACACGCTATTATTTCCAAATCAAATGTATATAATAGGTATTATGTTTCATCATGAATGCATGAAGGGGGGGGGGGGGGGGGCGTTTTTTTTTATTCTTTGATCGCCAGTAACGGCATTCGTTTTGAACACCACACACGCTGATCAGCTGGATCGATATGAAATCATTGTAGGATAAAGGTGGAATTTACGTCAGATAGTCCTTACCTTTGATCGGGGGTATTCCAAAAAGAATATTCCAATTGTCTGATCGCGATTTCCAGTATTGGTCCAGTATTGGTCCCAGACATAATCCGGCACAACACATGCATCGAGTGCATTTGGCGCGTTTCAATGTGATCGGGTGAACCGATAGACTTGCCTGACCCAAAACTGTGCCCGGAGGGAATTACATTTTTTTTTGAAAAAAGGTTTCAAAGGGTGGGCGATACTGCCACCTAGCAGGATGCGGCCGGTATTGCACTCTAGCGATTTCAGAATGATTCCCTATGGTAACCCCGAGGTCCGTGTGCCTGAAATGAATAAAAAAATCGAATAAAAGAAATAACGATCCAAAAACGTATATACGTTTATGGCGCTGAACGGTTGGCGAGCAAACACGTATATATACATGTGGTTGGCCGTGAATGAGTTAAAGCCAGGACTCTACAGTGCAAGAGTTTCACTCACTTTTAGATTAATTAAGTTTCAACAACGTTCAAATAAATGTATTAATAAAAAATTATTGTATATAGAAATGTCCCATGTTTTGTATCTAACATTATATTCCATCACTGTTACTGATGTTTTACGTTTTTGCTGTGGTATCAAGCCATTATCATTAACACATTGGACGCCAGATGTTATCATTAGGAATGGGGCTGAGATCGCAAACGTCCAATACCGCCGCCTAACGCCTTGCGGCCGCTATTACACTCCATTTGAAACGATGTGGCTTGGTGTCTGGGCTGAGCTGCGGCGTGCGTGCGGGGTCTAACTACTTAGGCAGGGCAAGCGGTTATAATTAGGGATGTTCGATATTATCGGCCTACCGATATTATCGGCCGATATCGGCATTAAAATGTGATATCGGAAAATATCTGTATCGGTTTTCAATTTCTTTTTCTTTTTTACATTTCTATAGAAATGATGTCCGATATTATCGGCCGATATCGGCATTAAAATGTGATATCGGTATCGGAAATTAAGAGTTGGACAATATCGGTATATCGGTAAAAAAGCCAATATCGAGCATCCCTAGTTATAATGGATGCATCGACGAGGGTCACCCCCCCCCCCCGTTCATGTTCAATGCTGGATTACGCTGGAAACACGATCGCAATCAGTACTTGGAATGGCGATCAGATAATTGGATTATTCTTTTTGCAGTACATCATAGAGAAGGTAAGGGCTATATGTTATGAATCTTGCGTTGATCCGATAATTCTTTCCCCACGATCGGAGTGTGTGTCTGTAATGTACTGTGTAACGTATTCCGTTGGTGACGATCGAAGCATAGAACCCCCCCCACACACACCCTTTCATGCATGCATGATGAAACATAATACTGATAATCTAGCGTTGATTTCAGATTGATTCTTGATCCAGGCGAGGAATGGCACGATTTATAGTGAAATGCAGTAAAATGCTGTTTGGCGGAGTTTCCTGGGATTACACAGAATTACTGTAAAACTATATTCATATTCACCACGGTATAAAACGGAAATGTATGGATGAAAAAATTATCTGTTTCATGCATCTTGACCAGAAGAAACTCAATGACAATCGACTATATTATTAGATCCATAGCTATAATATTTTATATAGTTTTAGCACTGCAAACACCGGCATTTATCCCCATTGAACAAAGCGCTGGCACACACGGCCATACGGCCACAGCGACCTCTGGCGCTGAACGTGTTAAGCACTAGGGAAAACAAACATTGTTTTTATTTCTCAACCCAATCGTCTCTAGGGTGATGCTAACTAGCCCATCATGCAAAGCGCAGAACAGTGGTGGGGGAGACCATGAGGGTGTAGTTTGCTAGCTCCAAGACATGTTGCTGTTGTTGTTCCTAATGTTGGGGATTATGAATATGGTTAAACGGCGAGTGGAAGGGGAGGATGCAGACTGAAACAGTCACCACTAGGGGTGTAACGATGCATCGAAATGCATCGATCCTAATGTGACGATTCAACTGCATAGATTTGAAAATGTTAGAATCGATAATAATCTAAATACATTATTATTATTTTTTCTTTTTTGTGTATTGTTTTTATTGACCTATAGTCCATTCATGCTGAGTGAATCAGTTCCCCCAGCCACATTTGTGTATTCAAAAATGTTTGGGGAATTAACTGAAATTAATCGAATCGTGGTCAAATGAAGAGATTTCATGCATTGAATCGTTGCCTGAAGAATTGTAATCGAATCTAACCGTTGCGAGGTCGAATCGTTCCACCCCTAGTCACCACCGATAGGAGGCTTATATGCACCAACGCCATCCTGGGAGTCAGATTAAAGCCTGTTTCACACAGAACTATACCGCAATATGGATTCCCCCCCCCCCAACCTGCTGGCTTTAGGTTGTCCACACTGAGCCTAGCGACGGCCTAAGTGTGTGTGTTCAGCATAGGGCGATAGTGGCTCGGGAGGTAGAGCAGTCGTCTGGCAATCCGGGAGGTTCCCGGGGAGCGTGTCGATGTGTCCTTGAGCAAGACACTTAACCCCTAATTGCTCCCGATGAGCAGGTTGGCACCTTGCATGGTTGCCTCCGCCATCGGTGTGTGAATGTGTGAGTGAATGGGTAAAAATGTGAGGAACAAATTGTAAAGTGCTTTGGATAAAAGCTGCTATATAAAAAGCCAGCCATTTGTTCAGACAGAATGCAGCGATGCCACATTCCCGAGTCAGAGAGATGGAGATGCAGCGTGGATATAACAGACCAAAGGCAATGAAAGATATCAAGGATATAAAGAGTCCAGGGCAGCCAATTAGACATAAACCATAGCCGATTATTATTATTATTTCAGCTTTTGTTCTTTCCATGAGACAATTGATTAAGCAATTCGATTAGATTAAATTAAGCAATATTTCCGCAGGTTGATAGTTGTTGCGATTTCACGCGCACACACACACACACACACACACACCCCCAGCTGTAGAGCTGCTGGTGGTAGACACAAGGAGCGGTGTTCCCCTGACCTCTGTTGTTGTTGTTGTGGTTGTTGTTGTTGTGATCGCCGTCCCGCCCGGGCTGGCCGCCCTGCCTTCGTCTTCACCTCCACCTCCACGTTTTCACTGCTTTTGTCAGCATCCTCCTCCTCCTCCTTCTCTGCTTCTTCCTCCACCTTCTCCTCTTCCTCCTCCTCCTCTTCCTCTGGGGGAGGAGCCGCCTTCTTCCGCCCCCTCTTCCCTTTGGCCGGTGTGTCCTGACTGGGCGTAGCGGCCTTCGGCGGCCGGCCCCTGCGTCCTCTCTTGGGCGGACTGTTCTGCTCATCCTCCGGCTGAGGCTCGTCTTCCCATTGGTCCTCTGTCTCCACCGCCGCGGCCGTGTTGGCCGCCGCCTTCTTGCGTCCGCGCTTTGGCTTGCTGTCCTGGTCGTCAGCGGGGGAGGCAACGCCACGTTTGCGGCCGCCGCGAGGCTTTTCAATGTCCTGCGGGAGGAAGACAGGAGTGTCATCAAGGACTGACCTGGGTGTGACCTGGGTGTGACCTGTGTGTGACCTGGGTGTGACCTGGGTGTGACCTTAGTGTGACCTGGGTGTGACCTGGGTGTGACCTGGGTGTGACCTGTGTGTGACCTGGGTGTGACCTGGGTGTGACCTGGGTGTGACCTGGATGTGACCTGGGTGTGACCTTAGTGTGACCTGGGTGTGACCTGGGTGTGACCTGTGTGTGACCTGGGTGTGACCTGGGTGTGACCTGGGTGTGACCTGTGTGTGACCTGGGTGTGACCTGGGTGTGACCTGGGTGTGACCTGGATGTAATCTGTGAATGATTGGATCGCCTGGTAAATCTGTTCCACGTTTAAAGAAGGAACGGAACACGTCACATATACGTTTTGCCATCCGGACAGATGGTATTTGAAATATGAATATAGAATATAGAATATCAGGCCTATAAATAACCTTATTATGGCCCTGTCATACATCTATGGATCGGGCCAAATCTCCTCTTTACAATGGCAGAGTTAAATCTGGATTTAGTACCACCAGGCGCCCGTTACAGGGCAGCAAAGACCGTGAATGAAATCTACTGTTAAGTACAGTTACTTTTGTATAATGTCCATAGTTCCGCCATTTTTCATCAGATTGCAACGTTTTTTTTGTAGACGTTCACAGAAAGGTAAAGAAACAATATATTGTATTTTATGGCAATAACATTCAGGTTTGTTTGACCCGTGAGATATAATCACGAAAATAACATCAATATTTTCCATTCAAGTCAGCTGGCTGCAGCTTTGACAGCGGCTGGTGTGAGCTGGGTAGTGTAGTTTTATGAAATGTCTACGTCCATCGAAATCCCTGGGTCTCCCCTTTCTTAGGACTAAAACGATTTCCTGACGCTGTAATTTCCTTGCGTCTAAATCATCCGGTTTCCGATGCAATGCGCGGAGATTTCTATAAACTCATATTTCGCTAATAACACTTTGGTAAACAAACGTAGTGCTGAAAATATACACTTTGACTGCTGTTTTGATAGGGTTAGGGTCTTTATTCTTGGCTACATTTGAAAAGGAAACGCAACATTAATTAATACGGACTGTATTGATCTATTTATGACGTGAAAAAAATCTCAACCCGGTTCCGGGGCCTATCGGGCTTAAGGGGTTAAAGCCCATATTGGCTGATATAGCCACTGTCGCTGCATCACTAACAGAAGCTGTATGTAAATGCTGAACGGTGACAGAAAGCTAATCACACGGAAGGCCCAGCAGGTTGCAGAGCTAGTGTTTTTTGTTGTATTTGCCGAGCTTATCTCCTCTCGACTCTCTCCTCCAGCTGCTGTTTGCATAGCTCAATCAAAACACATAGACACTGGTTTACAACTAGGAGCACTTGACCAAGTCCTAGCAACACCCCCGTCTCACCAGGACCTTAGCTACTGTGTCTTGTCCAACCAACCAGACAACGCATTCATTGTCATGGTGTGGTAAAACGGCAGATTAGCAAGATACAGTCAAGACTGTTATAATTTCTATTAACTCATGTTCTGTGACTTTGACATACAATGACCAAATAGTGGTGATATTGTGGGGGAAATAGGAGCTTGTCTCCTCCCTCTCTGTCCCCTCGACCCAGTCTTATTGCCCCCCCCCCCCCCCTCCTCCTGGGTATAAATAACAGCCCCTTCCTTTTTTTTGATCCACTTTTTCTCCCATTTTCTATATTTTCTCCCATCCCAATTTCGTATCATCCAATTCAACCCTCCCCTGTCACGAACGCTGTTTCTTGCCTCCCACAAGCCAATATAATAATTCAATAACTTTGTATTTGATACCTTCATTCTGAGTTAATAAATTGTATTAACCGGATCTCCATTGACTGAGTAAGTTATTATGTAATCAACAATATCTTCACACCTGCTCATCCTCATCAAGGCAGGGGTCTGGTACCTTTTCACCGCTGTCTCCTCTCTTAAAGCTGAGGTCTTCGTTCTCACTGTGGTCCATCTCTGTGCTGTCGTGTCTGCAACACAGCACAACATACACATTGAGCATACAAAACATCAACCGCTCGTTTCATGACAAAAGCAAAATGTTTCTGACCAGGAGGATTTTGAGCGCTGGTAATTCAGTCCTTCCTTACAATTTAAAGGGGAACTATCTTATAAATGGCCTTTTCCAGTGGTTTGCATTGTTTTCTAGTATTGTGGGGTTGTACCAACACTGACTAGATGTGAAATTCTCATTCAGTCTCATTCCTCCAGTTCAGATGAGACAAGATCCTCCCCCAGTGAACTAAGCCATTCAGAATTGACTCACTATCCTACGTAGTAATGCGCTGCTGATCTGCGTAACCTCAGCTCCTTCTGTGGTTGTAGCCACCACCCACAATCAACAATTTGAGGAAGATAGTGTAACATTGAAGTTATGACCAAAACGGAGCGAGTGGAATAATATGGAAGCGGTTTCCCTGTCAGACACTTGCACTTCCCCAAAAGAGAAAAAGAGAGAGAGAGGGAGAGAGAGAGACAGACAGAGAGGGAGAGAGAGGCTCATATGGAGCGATCTCTCCTCTGTCTCTCCCCCTGCATTTGACACAGACTCGCAATTCGAGCCGCGCACACACACGCGCGCGCTCTCCTCTCTCCCTCTCTCTCTCTCTCTCTATCTGTATCTCCCTCTCTCTCTATCCCTCTCTCCCCCAAAGTTATCTGCCAGTGCAGGTGGGTGACTGTCACTCAAAGCGCATTGCGAGTATGGGCGGAGCCCAGCCAAAAACAGCTTGGAATCTGGCAGGGCAGAAAGTGGTGCACCAAAGTACTTGATTAAAAATACAAAACAATGAATTCTATTTAAAATTGTCCAACTAGTGAAAGAAATAGCAAAATAGTTCCCCTTTAAAGCATTGTTTCTGAACCCTTTCAAGTCAGGGACACAAATTGACCCATCTCAAGTTGTCCGACAGAAGCGACAGTTGTGATTGGAGGATGTCGTAGAAAATATCATCATGTCATTATAGATCTGTGTTGAGATATCATTTTATCTTTGTACAGCTTGACTGGTTATGGCCAGCTAGTATAATGTGTGTGTGTCTCTTTAAAAGGTCCAAAGTACCCAGCTAGCCAAAGCAAGGTTGTGTTATTACTCCCCTACTGAGAACCCAGTTTGTTTATACTTTCATCATCATATCTGATGTATAATGTTACGTCTTGCAAGTGTGTATAAACTATGTTCTGCCCAGACCTCTTGGTCACTTTGCTGGTCAGATTCAGTGTGTGAACACATGTTGTCTCTGATTGTAAACTGAACTTTCATTTTGTGGCCACAGATGAAATAAACTATGTTTCCAATTTATAATAACGACTCAGAATGATTTATACAAACGGCTCATCTTTTTGTCCTTTAACATTTCCCATAACAAGGATCAAGAAAAGAGGGCAGGGTTTGAGATAGGTAAATTAAATTTTTTCCCCTTGTCGCAGGAGCCAGGTCCATTTAAACATTATGTACTACCAACTTTATGTAATAAACTTTGGAATATTATGTTTTGAATCTCACCTATTCAAATTATAATAGATGGACTTGGGACATTATATCATTTATCTATAATGACCCATTCCCATGCTCAATTATGATTAATAATTGCTGTAGCAATTCTTAGGGCGATAGTCTCCAGTTCCTAACGCACACCTTGATGTCACTACTGTAGTGACTTTCCAATTGCAAATGCTTCAAGGGCAGAACTCACCCCAGTCATTATTAACCAGCTACATGCTAATTATGGCAGGACAGCTGTTTCAATTGTAAATCACTGGTGGCACCATTCATGTTTCTACACTAAAACACGTGTTAGGAACTGGAGACTACCATTAGCATTTATTAGCCAGCTTTGGTGCATTATCTAACATTTTGACCACTAGAGAATAGAATGGGGGAATAAAAGAAGACAGCATTAAGACGTCAAGACCTTGAAGAACACTTTAGAAAATGTCATACATCTGGTATCAATGACGTTTGATATTTGTGCAAACATTTGCCTGTTTGGCGATCAGATGGCGAGCACTCATTTCTGACAAAAATTTCACTTATTGTCGATGCAAGCAAGCCATACACCCTTTGAATGGGCTAAGTCTCTAATTGTAAGGTGTACAATACAATAGGTAATTTTATACAGAGAGGTCAAGTTTAGAAAAAATGCATCACCACATTGAAAGGGCTACTATGGGGACTCATCACACATGAATACAACTGGGCTCATTGAATTCACAAGAGTTTCATCTGGATTCAAGAGAGTCTCGGCTTATACAATTCAAGACTATTTAGGGACAGAAATCTGTCTGTCTGTCTGTCTGTCTGTCACATATCTCAAGAACCGTTCATCAAATCGACTTCCCACTTGGCAGGTTTATTGCTGAGGCCCCAAAACACTAGCAATGCACTAGTAGGGGAGAGTGGGGTAAGATGTTTTTACATAAAATGACCTCTCGGCAAGGAACAATGAGACAGAAGTAAAACAAGTACATCTACCCATATTTGAGGATGTTTACTACAAATTGAAATAATAAGAATGCATTTGCATTAAAGGGGTATGAAAATATAACTTCTTAAAAAGTGGTTCCCTGGCTCAACTTGCCAAAGTGTAAGTTGAGCAACACATGTATAAGGTAAAAATCTGGATATAATAAAAGATGATCTATTCTTTTATCAAACACAACTGAACATCACATTCTCCTTTCTTTTCAAAACAGTCTTATTGACATATTAATTAAACATTTTCAATTATGTTAAAGTGCAATTTCACTGCATTCCTTAGGCGTAAGACCATGGAATCAGTCAGCCAGCTGTTTAATATGACCAGCAAGCTTCTTCTTTAACTCATATTTTAAGATAATCTTGTCATCTCTGTATCGCACGTTAAAACCATTGCCCTATACATACTTTTAAGTGCAAAAATGTGTTTTTTAATAACCACTTTTCCAACATGCTTCCCTCCATCAAAGTGAGTAAAAGGATGGGTTTTTCCTAGATTTCTGGTCAAATGACCGAAATTATGTACATTTCCCTTGATACGAGGGGTGGATCAACTTACCCACTGGCTCAACTTACCCCACTCTCCCCATAATAATAATAATAATAATAATAATAATAATAATAATAATAATAATAATAATAATAATAATAATAATAATAATAATGTAACCCCTTTTCCAGTAAGCTAGCATGAAATGGTTGGCACCTATATATTCCACATTGACAGATAGACCTCTAGTGTAATAAGAAACCGCTAGCCTCGCGCTAGCTTACAAAATGAGCCCACCAGAGCTTGTGAAAGACGGCGATCTTGGCTTAGACTCCAGAGGGTTAGAAGCTTGGATGTAATGGATTCGGTTTAAAAAGGAATATTTGTAGCTTCCATGAAATACGCCAACTACCGTAATTCCTCTAATAGTAACCGGGTCTCAAATACAAGCCGGGTCTCTATTAATGGCCGGGTGCGCTCTTGAGCTAAGCAATTATAAGCCGGCCTCCTAATACAAGCCGGGTTACTAATATACTGAGCTGCATACTGAGCTAGTTACTTGATTTCACTTTGAAAACGTTGAAATGACCAGTGACCACCTGTAATTGCACTGTTTACTATTTCATACAGTACTTGGTTTCAATAAATGAACCCAGTACATTTTACTGGGTTCAAACTGACACAAAATGTTGATTTATTCATTATGATCCGTTTGAAAATTTGAAATATAGGCCTCCCTCTTATACAGGCCTCCTCCTAATACAAGCCTGGTACCCGCTACAGTTGAAACAAATACAAGCCGGGGTTACTATTAGAGGAATTACGGTATGTGAAAACGATGATCCCTCACTGATTTCACCCATTAAATCCACTTAAGCCACGAAGTGGAGATGTAGATAGTGAGATAAATTAAAGAGGAGGTTTTTGAGCCTGGATTGTGGAAAAGAGGATGTAATCGAACACTGGACATATGTTCCTGATATTTTACACAAAGAGTGGATATGAACTGGTAAAAAAAGCTGTGTTTTCAGTTGCATGCGTATACGCGGCATGTGTTCTACCTGGACTTGGTGTGCTGTGGGGAGCTGGGGTCAGAGGTCGTGTCGTCATTGCTGGCCGTCTCCATACGCGAGGCTTTACTTTGGAGTTGCTTCCCTGCCGAGGCCAGAGGCTTGTTCACGGCACCCAGCACATTGGCAGCCTTGGGCTGGGAGAGAGTCAGAGCAGGATGTGTTGGATGCAACCCCTCAAATCGTTTACTTTGAAATAATAATGACAATAAAAGAGCAAAAATAAAAGCATTTCACTTTATCGATAAATCTGTGAAATTGTTTCTCACATGCAACCATGCAGAGGGACCTCTTTAAACTAGTGCTTAACAGAGATGTGCTTATCATTTAAAATATAGTGCTCATCATTTAAAATATAGTGCTTACCAGATAATATGTGCTTATCATTTTAAATATAGTGCTCATCATTTTAAATCTAGTGCTTACCAGATATGTGCTTATCATTCTAAATCTAGTGCTTACTAGAGATGTGGTTATCATTTTAAATCTAGTGCTTACCAGATATGTGCTTATCATTCTAAATCTAGTGCTTACTATAGATGTGGTTATCATTTTAAATCTAGTGCTTACCAGATATGTGCTTTCAGAGTAAGTATAGAAACAAAACTGAAATGGACTAACAAGTCTTGGTTGACTAAGACCAAACCGACAGGTTAACCCGACTAAAGGGGGGTTGCAGCCACTGCCCTAAGCAAAACATAACCCTCAAGTTTGCGACTCGCGTGACAATTACTATGTTAAACACTTGATTTGGACCAACCTTTCCTGGTGTGAAGAATGCCTTCATCTCTGGTGGGAGATAGTTCTTTGTGTTGCTGAAATTCTGAAAAAGGAGACAGAAAGATGAATGAAAAGCACACACACACGCACGCACGCACACACACACACACACACACACACACACACACACACACACACACACACACACACACACACACACACACACACACACACACACAAGAGATTGTAAAAGTGAGCACATATGTCAAATCCTGCAAGACGCTGCTCGAGTCACACAACACTGTTCTACCGGCTCTTAATTTATTCTGTAATGAGGTGACTGATCACTCTTTCCACTAAGTGACAGTAAATGCAGTTTCCCAACTACTATTAAATGTCTAATGAAGAAGAAGCGGTGTTGTATTCTATGGAGTTAGGAGCTACAGCTTTAACCTCTGAGATAAGACGCTCACCTTATCAGGCTTGGTGAAGTAGCGTGAGGGCAGGACAGGGTCTTTGGGGGACTCCAGGCTGTAGGTGGTGCTCTTAGATATGATAATGTTCATGGCTACATCACACACGGTGTACAGTTTCTGTACAGGAAGAGACAAAGTATGATTATAGAAATAATAACATTATAAAGTTTATTTGTTGTCGTTTATAAATCAAAGCTACATATGAGCAGGGATGGACAATTTGGTAGTCCAGGTCCATCAAGCCAGCACAGATAAGGTGAAACGGGACTTCCCGTTTAGTGATTTGGCCCCTGAAATAAAGGCCCAGAAATTGACACATTCTGAATAAAAACGTTGTTTTCTGCACTTTTATTTTGAAGACCAATTCAATGAGCAGGAAGTCACGTAAAAGTTGTTAAAAAGATATCATGTGACCCGTTATTTGTGCTGGCTTGACGCACATGGGCTCCCAAATTGGCCACCCCTGTATGAGGGAGTCTGAATATGTCAAATGTAAATATGCACGTTTGTGTCCATTTGTGAATGAGATTTGTATGCATACCTCGTTTATCTTGGCGTCGCTGGGGGCCTGGGCGTCTTTCGTCTGTTTGATGTTCTCCACCATTTTCCTAATGAAGGCGTGGCTGTTGTTCTCATTCTTGGCCATGATGATCTCTAGTACGAACCACAGGGACCTGACAAGGGGAAGGACACGACTCACTGTCAATATGCTGATATAGACACTGAGATCTCAGGTATTTCTCCTGAGGTTTGGTGCAGCCAAATATTGGTTTGGTAAATAGAAATATTATTATTTGGGTGTTTTGTAATCCCGTAAGGGAGGGGCCACTTTGTGACATGACAATTAAAAAAAAAATAATAATAATAATTCATTCATACACCTCCTCCTCTCTTCATCTCTTGCTCACAGTCCATACTTACTCTTTGACGTCTTTGAGCTGCTCGATGTCCTGTACTTTGACATAGTCTGGGTCGTGGACGAGCAGGTGAATAGCGTAGGGAACGACATACTCCGGTAGAAGGGAGAACAGCTTGTCTACTAACACACATTGAAGAAAAGGATCAGAGAAGACTCCGTGATCTAACACAATGATCATGATCATGTCCACGTCATGAAGAATCAGAGATCAAAGCAAAATTTTAATGATAAGATAAGATATTCCTTTATCGATCCCCTTGGGGAAATGTGGGCATCGTAGCAGCCTGGTGGAGGTACAGGTATGGGCAAGGTAATAGAAGAAAAACATAAATATAGGCAATAAAGTTCAATCTGAATATAGAAATTTGAGAAAAATAAACAGTGTAAACAAAGGTGCAGATGAGGGTCTGTATGCCCTATCGGTTATAATATATGTTACAATAAATATAGGCAATGAAATGAATCTGAATATATACTATGAGTAAACAGTATACACAAGGTATGTAAATCCCAAATAATCACCGTCTTCGTCAGGTGTGATTAAATAATTACATCTAATTGGGATCGAAACGTTGTCAATGGACCTATCTCAAACCCACCTTCTTTTCTTGATCCTCCAATCACAACTGTTGCTTCTGTTGGACAAACAGTTTGAAGCAAGATCAGGGGAAAGAGGGCAGGGCTTGAGAAAGGACAATTGTCTAATAAAAACAATTGTTTTGGGTGCGTTAAGGAGGGAGCTGTGTGAGTCTTATTCTTCATGACTTGGATACCTGGTTTTCACAGTTTGGCTCAGTTCCTGTGTCCTCCTTACCACTGATGCCAACATGCTGTTTGACTTCCTGTGTCCTCCTTACCACTGAGGCCAACATGCTGTTTGACTTCCTGTGTCCTCCTTACCACTGAGGCCAACATGCTGTTTGACTTCCTGTGTCCTCCTTACCACTGAGGCCAACATGCTGTTTGACTTCCTGTGTCCTCCTTACCACTGAGGCCAACATGCTGTTTGACTTCCTGTGTCCTCCTTACCACTGAGGCCAACATGCTGTTTGACTTCCTGTGTCCTCCTTACCACTGAGGCCAACATGCTGTTTGACTTCCTGTGTCCTCCTTACCACTGAGGCCAACATGCTGTTTGACTTCCTGTGTCCTCCTTACCACTGAGGCCAACATGCTGTTTGACTTCCTGTGTCCTCCTTACCACTGAGGCCAACATGCTGTTTGACTTCCTGTGTCCTCCTTACCACTGAGGCCAACATGCTATTTGAGTTCCTGTCTTCCTCTTACCACTGAGGCCAACATGATATTTGAGTTCCTGTCTTCCTCTTACCACTGAGGCCAACATGATATTTGAGTTCCTGTCTTCCTCTTACCACTGAGGCCAACATGATATTTGAGTTCATGTGTCTTCCTTTTTAATATGTGTTGTTCCTTTTTTATTCTTTTATTGTCTATATAAAATGGAATATTATTGTATGTATTTTATTGTTTTTATACCACACATCCTGACATACAGACACTACAAACACCCACGTCCACACACCAGTACATAAATCCACTGACACCAATGATGAAGGACCACAATGGAAACAAGCCTATGGCTTTATTGTGTTTTATGAAATCCTATTGGTAAATGGAGAAATGTACACCTGTTTCATATTGTGATCAAATGTATATGTGTGATTTTCCATTCTAAACCAATAAACTATTCAATCAATCAATTCCTCTTACCACTGAGGCCAACATGCTATTTGAGTTCCTGTGTCCTCCTTACCGCTGAGGCCAACATGCTGTTTGAGTTCCTGTGTCCTCCTTACCACTGAGGCCAACATGCTATTTGAGTTCCTGTGTCCTCCTTACCACTGAGGCCAACATGCAGTTTGAGTTCCTGTGTCCTCCTTACCACTGAGGCCAACATGCTATTTGAGTTCCTGTGTCTTCCTCTTACCACTGAGGCCAACATGCTGTTTGACTTCCTGTGTCCTCCTTACCACTGAGGCCAACATGCTATTTGAGTTCCTGTGTCTTCCTCTTACCACTGAGGCCAACATGCTGTTTGACTTCCTGTGTCCTCCTTACCACTGAGGCCAACATGCTATTTGAGTTCCTGTGTCCTCCTTACCACTGAGGCCAACATGCTGTTTGACTTCCTGTGTCCTCCTTACCACTGAGGCCAACATGCTGTTTGAGTTCTCCTCTTACCACTGAGGCCAACATGCTGTTTGACTTCCTGTGTCCTCCTTACCTCTGAGGCCAACATGCTATTTGAGTTCATGTGTCCTCCTTACCACTGAGGCCAACATGCTGTTTGAGATATTCCCGGCGTATGTTGACGTTCTTCACCAGGCACTGGCGAGCGTGGGCCCTCCTCTCCTTGACGGGGTCCCGGGCACACAGGGCAAACACGGCCAGGTACTCCAGGGGCAGTCGCAGGCGGCAGAGGCCCCGGTGGAGCTTCTGGGCATAACAGTGCCGCACCTGGTAGCACTCGTCCTGGGGAGGGGAGGGGAAGGGGAGCCACTCGTTAGCCAGACTGCAAAGTCGGAACTCATCATAAGTTGTTCCACCAGGGTCCCTAATTTAAAGTCTGTTATTATTATTATTGTAACTGAGGGGTACAATTCCCTGACTGTATTACTAGATATGATACTTACTACCACTACCTTTGTACTTAATATTCGGCCACCCAGTACACGGCATAAATATATTATCATAAACACTCTCACGTAGATGAAACGGATCCAACACAAATGTACGAAGTCGAAACAGGTCTTTATTTCTACACAGCGATGGTGTGTAGAACAAGCACTTAATCACTTAATTACATTTATGAATTGAAATAGTATGCACTTTTATGGCAAAGAGTATTCGTCGGTATATCAATAGAGAATCTCTGAAGGCGCAGGTGGTAAATATACGACCTGGAATAGTTAAGGAATAACAGCAATGATACTTTAATGATTATATACTAGATACACTAGAGGGGGTTAATCCGGTCGCTTGTAAGCCGACAGGAGTAGGAGGGGGGGGGGGGGGGTAGAATCCGGCTGCCTCGTCCGGCCAAGGGTATCCCAGGTGAACCCACTGTAGTGCCGTTCAATGCGCCGGCGATCCTTGGACCACAGATGAAAGCAGGTGGACTCTTTGTGGGCCGGCTCTCTCCGGTCCACGGGGGAGAGACGTGAAGCGACCTCGTCTTGCAGAGCGTCTCCTCACCTTGCGTCCTCTCCAGGGGGGGGGGGTTCCAACACACGGCAGTGTCGGGGGTCTTTATCCATGGAATAATCAAAGTATACAAAGCATAATCCGTGCCTGGGAAGGCGGGCTGTCGTCGGTAGAATAATCCGGTATACAGGTCCACTCGCTCGTCGGCTCTGGGGCTCCTCGGGTGCAGCTTCACATGGGGTCAACCACCCTGGGTAAGCAGCCAGTTCTCTGCCCGAAACGATGGGGTACTGACTACGGTAGTATTCTCACCGCACGAAGCACTATATATTAACAGACTATTATTAGCTTAATAGACTACGTCCAACTCGACGATATAGTGCCAAATATGACTATTCAAATATTAATATACACGATGTCTCAATACCGATGGTAGGCGAACTTGGCCTTACTCCCACACGTGGCGTCGCGGGGAGGCTTTACGTCTGTGACTCTATTGGAGGGTAAGAAACTGGACTGAAAAGAAAGTCCTACTTTAGTAGCGCAGTATATATACGCACTATGAACAAATAGTCCCATTAGTGGTGCGGTAGCCAGATTCCTACGCGGAACTAGGACTTGTTCGTACATGTGGAGCGGTACGTTTGAACTGGGTCTGAGGGGTATGGCAGCCTGGCACCAAGGTCTCGACCAATAGTAGAATGGAGACTATTATGGGATGTTCAGTAGGCTAGAATGGATATTCAATGCATATTGTACAAGGAATATACAAGGGATATCAGGGAATATTAGAGAATATACAAATACAATTAAATATATATATATAAATAAATATATATATTCGGTTTAATCTGGCCCTTCACAACAATTATTATTATTATTATTATTATTATTATTATTATTATTATTAGTAGTAGTAGTAGTAGTAGTAGTAGTAGTAGTAGTAGTAGTAGTAGTAGTAGTAGTATGATTGTTAATATCATCAAGTTTTTATTTCTGTTATGGTCATTGTTTATTTTATCTGCTGTGTTCTTTGTTTGCTTGTAATCGGTCACATCTTGTTGTCTGTAAAGCACTTGTAAAAAGGTTTATTGTTATTACAACTACTACTTACGTTGATGACGAGGGCACAGAGCTGGTACTGCTCCAGAGTGATGATCTCATGGTAGCACGGCTCCTGGGCTAGCTTCAGTAGAGCACAGGCTGCTGCCAACCTCAGCCTCGACATGTCTGGTTTACTGAGGGGGCAAGAGAGGAGGGAGGAAGAGGGGGAGAGGGAGGAGAGGAGGAAGAGAGGGAGAGGGAGTATGAGAGGAGGGAGGAACAGGGGGAGAGGGAGGAGAGGAGGAAGAGGGGGAGAGAGAGTATGAGAGGAGGGAGGAGAGGGAGTAAGAGAGGAGGGAGGAAGAGGGGGAGAGGGAGTATGAGAGGAGGGAGGAGAGGGAGTAAGAGAGGGAGGGAGGAACAGGGGGAGAGGGAGGAGAGGAGGAAGAGGGAGTATGAGAGGAGGGAGGAGAGGGAGTAAGAGAGGAGGGAGGAACAGGGGGAGAGGGAGGAGAGGAGGAAGAGGGGGAGAGGGAGTATGAGAGGAGGGAGGAGAGGGAGTAAGAAAGGAGGGAGGAAGGAGAGGAGGAAGAGGGAGTATGAGAGGAGGGAGTAAAAGAGGGAGGAGAGACAGTAAGAGAGGGAGAGGATGGGGAGGGAATAACAGTAAGAGGAGGGATGAGAGGGAGTAAGAGAGGAAGAGGGAGTAAGAGAGGAGGGAGAAGAGAGAATAAGCGTGTAAAAGGGGGATAGGGGGTACGAGAGGGGGAGGAAGGAGAGAGTAAGAGAGGGAGGAGTAAGAGTAAGAGGATGAGTAAGTGAGCGAGAGAGTTAGAGAGAGATGGAGTAAGAGAGGGAGCAAGAGATGGAGGGGGAGTAAGAAAAGGAGGGGAGGGAGTAAGAGGGAGGAGAGGGGGGTAAGAGAGGGGGAGGAAGGAGAGAGTAAGAGAGGGCGGAGAGTAAGAAAGAGGGAGGGAGGATAGGGAGTAAGAGAGAGAGAGAGAAAACTTACATAAACAAGGATTTCTGTTTATACAGTCTATGGTAAGAGTGAATGTGTGTTTGTGTTTATAGCCTTGAAAAGGTCTCAGAATATCTGACTGTATTTACAATGTGTCTCTTGCCAGTTCCTAATTTGTGGACATGTATGTGTGTGTGCGCTTGTGTGTGTACGTCTCCGTGCACGTGTTTGTGTTTATAGCCTTGAAGCAATTGGTATGAGCTCCAACCTGACTGCATTTACAATGTTTGCCCCTTGCCTGTTTGTATTTGTGTGGACATGAATAAATTGTGTGTGTGTGTGTGTGTGTGTGTGTGTGTGTGTGTGTGTGTGTGTGTGTGTGTGTGTGTGTGTGTGTGTGTGTGTGCGTGGTGTACCCCATCTTGCCCTGCTCAGTCAGGTCTCCATCACTGTGCAGGATGGCTGTCAACATCCTCAGAGTTGAGTTGCCAGATTTGCTCTGGTTATTCTTCACTCCCAGCAGCCACCTCACCATCAGCTTAATGCCCTGGATCTGAGAGGGGAAGGTCGCACCATTACTATTACATTACATTACTACTATAGTGTGTTCATTGACGTGTGATGTATTTCCTACCAGCATGGCACTATGCCTCTAACAGCTCATTGGCCACAGTTAATGATGATCGCATGTCGTTTGCTTACCAACGTACACCATCGGCGTCGGCGATGATGTGTAACCGAATACCATGAATAGGAGATGGCAGTGAAACGCTTGGAGTGCCCAATTATCCACTGACTGCCATGTTAGATAATAGATTGGTTGCTAC
The DNA here is from genome assembly GCF_963971535.1 of Notolepis coatsorum. Lineage (NCBI taxonomy): Eukaryota > Metazoa > Chordata > Actinopteri > Aulopiformes > Paralepididae > Notolepis > Notolepis coatsorum. The sequence continues at coordinate 47,892,234 of NC_140172.1, read as the reverse complement.
GTGTGCTGAGACACTTGACAGTTATGACCTTATCTTAATAAGAAGTCTGTGAGCTATATGAACCCATCCCGGGGGTCCACAGGTCTGAACCTACCCTGTACTATTCATTAGAAACAGCACTAGATAGAAGGAGAAGGTCAGGGCATAAGAGAGATGAGAAACCAAGGCAGTGTGAAGAAGAACTAACAGTGTGAAGAAGAACTACGGCAGTGTGAAGAAGAACTAACAGTGTGAAGAAGAACTAACAGTGTGAAGAAGAACTAACAGTGTGAAGAAGAACTAACAGTGTGAAGAAGAACTAACAGTGTGAAGAAGAACTAACAGTGTGAAGAAGAACTAAGGCAGTGTGAAGAAGAACTAACAGTGTGAAGAAGAACTAACAGTGTGAAGAAGAACTAACAGTGTGAAGAAGAACTAACAGTGTGAAGAAGAACTAAGGCAGTGTGAAGAAGAACTAACAGTGTGAAGAAGAACTAAGGCAGTGTGAAGAAGAACTAACAGTGTGAAGAAGAACTAAGGCAGTGTGAAGAAGAACTAACAGTGTGAAGAAGAACTAACAGTGTGAAGAAGAACTAACAGTGTGAAGAAGAACTAACAGTGTGAAGAAGAACTAACAGTGTGAAGAAGAACTAAGGCAGTGTGAAGAACTAACAGTGTGAAGAACTAACAGTGTGAAGAACTAACAGTGTGAAGAACTAACAGTGTGAAGAACTAACAGTGTGAAGAATAACTAACAGTGTGAAGAACTAAGGCAGTGTGAAGAAGAACTAACAGTGTGAAGAAGAACTAAGGCAGTGTGAAGAACTAACAGTGTGAAGAACTAACAGTGTGAAGAACTAACAGTGTGAAGAACTAACAGTGTGAAGAAGAACTAACAGTGTGAAGAAGAACTAAGGCAGTGTGAAGAAGAACTAAGGCAGTGTGAAGAAGAACTAAGGCAGTGTGGAGAAGAACTAAGGCAGTGTGAAGAAGAACTAAGGCAGTTTGAAGAAGAACTAAGGCAGTGTGAAGAAGAACTAACAGTGTGAAGAAGAACTAAGGCAGTGTGAAGAAGAACTAAGGCAGTGTGAAGAAGAACTAAGGCAGTGTGAAGAAGAACTAAGGCAGTGTGAAGAAGAACTAACAGTGTGAAGAACTAACAGTGTGAAGAAGAACTAACAGTGTGAAGAAGAACTAACAGTGTGAAGAAGAACTAACAGTGTGAAGAAGAACTAAGGCAGTGTGAAGAAGAACTAAGGCAGTGTGAAGAAGAACTAAGGCAGTGTGAAGAAGAACTAAGGCAGTGTGGAGAAGAACTAAGGCAGTGTGAAGAACTAAGGCAGTGTGAAGAAGAACTAAGGCAGTGTGAAGAAGAACTAAGGCAGTGTGAAGAAGAACTAAGGCAGTGTGGAGAAGAACTAAGGCAGTGTGAAGAAGAACTAAGGCAGTGTGGAGAAGAACTAAGGCAGTGTGGAGAAGAACTAAGGCAGTGTGGAGAAGAACTAAGGCAGTGTGGAGAAGAACTAAGGCAGTGTGAAGAAGAACTAAGGCAGTGTGAAGAACTAACAGTGTGAAGAAGAACTAAGGCAGTGTGAAGAACTAAGGCAGTGTGGAGAAGAACTAAGGCAGTGTGAAGAAGAACTAAGGCAGTGTGAAGAACTAACAGTGTGAAGAAGAACTAAGGCAGTGTGAAGAACTAAGGCAGTGTGAAGAAGAACTAAGGCAGTGTGAAGAAAAATGAAGGTAGTGTGAAGAAACTAAAGTAGTGTGAAGAAGCAACAGACCTTGGCCAAAGTCTCCGGGGACACCTCGTCATCTTGCACCCAGAGCTTGGTCGTCTTCTTGCCTGGGATCTTTGTAAAGACAGAAATCCTGGTGTAAAACATATTGTACGTTTTCGCCAGACAAGAAAAGGACTGACTACAACTAAATAAAAAAAATATGTGATGTGTTTTCCATGACTATTCCACGATAAACTGATTTCCATGTCTATTCCATGATAAACAGAGCCATTTCCATGGCCTATATTTGTCAAAGTCTATCTTCAATTTACCTATCTCAAGCTCTGCCCTCTTTTCCTTGATCCTCCAATCACAACTGTCAATTGATGGCTTTAATTTGGCCGGCTACAACAATCACTCAAGTAATCAATGTTATTATTTGGGTTATTGGCAGCCAGGCATGACATTTATCATTTGATGAGATGAAATCAAGGTTACAAACAATTTCCATGACATTTCCTGACTTTTCCAGGTTTTAATGAACACATGTCTGGGCTCTGGAATAAGAACACTGTTCCACTGACAACATGTTTACCCTGTCGTTCATGAGCAGGTCCTTGACGATAAAGTTGGCCACTAGAGACTTGAGCGGAGCAGCAAACTGTTCTGGGGCCAGTAGAGCCAGGTGGCCCAGGGTGGTCAGAGGCGTGATCAGCTGCTCCAGGTTACTGGTGTCCAGGCCTTTGTGCAGGGGCTGGAGGAGAGATACAGTCGGGTTAGAAACCAAGCCCAATAAACCCAAAAATTCATATTTCATATGGATTGTCAGAGATTTGCTTGGGGAAGAAATAACTGATCTAAAATATATTTAATGGATAGTGATGGACTCAGATGGAAAATATATAAGCTTAATGTTATTGTGAGTCACATGTCTACACATATAAGCCCTCTGGTTAGCATGTACATTGGAAGGCCTGGACAACAGAGTGGAGTGGTAACTAACTTGTTAGCAGGCTTGTGGACAAGGTGGACAGCTCAGTAACGTTTGAAAACATTGCAAATACCTAAAATATCTGACGTATATTCTCTCTGAATATACAAATAGGAATTATTGGGACACTTATTAAGAGTGACAATTTATCAATCACATTCAGCATCTGGAAACTTTGCTGCCAGGGGCAAATATGAAGACGAAGTCAAATCAGAACGCTGACAACTACACATATATTGCATATTGTTTCGGGGTCCATTCCGTGGGTTTATAGACGTGTGCTCACGTCTCGTCCTCAATGCCTCAGTGACACATCAGAGGAAAACAGGGAAGAAATGCGAAGAGAGGAGGCGGAAGAAACAAATGTGTCAGAAGAAATGGAACGTCACATGACATTATGAAGCCACGTTTGTGGGAGGAGCTCTAGAAGTCTAACAGCTAGGGCTGCAACTAACGATTATTTTGTTATCTATTAATACACCAGAACAATCAACAACTATTGATTCTATTTGCAATTGATTATTTCAAAATGTTTTACTAGTATCCTCAGGTCACATGGGTAGTGACTAGGGATGTCCGATATTATCGGCCTACCGATATTATCGGCCGATATCGGCATTAAAATGTGATATCGGAAAATATCGGTATCGGTTTTCAATTTTTCTTTTTTTTTTACATTTCTATAACCTTTATTTACCCAGGCAAGCAAGTAAGAACAAATTCTGATTTTATTTATTGTCAAAAGTATGCATAATGTTGTGTTAATTCCACAACAAGAGATATGTAATGTTAATAACCTGAAATTATTCCATTTTTGGAGGGGGGGAAACCCTGCATATATCGGTATCGGTTGATATCGGTATCGGAAATTAAGAGTTGGACAATATCGGTATATTGGTATCGGTAAAAAAGCCAATATCGAGCATCCCTAGTAGTGACCCATGTTTGACACCACCTACTGATTACCCAGAGTAGGAGATGAGCCATGAAGTTTATTTATGTCTATAAATGCTGTGTAGTGTGGATGCCTACTGTACATGAGTAGGGTGAGTAACCTAGATGCCATTACTGCTTTTTATTTATTGACTCATTATAGCTACTTTATTATCTTGAAATAATATAACACCCGCCCGTTACTATGAAATTGTTTATCATTACATACAATGTATCCATGCCTGTAGGTAAATGCTGAAAAACAGGGAACAAAATTTACTTTTTAGCTTTAGATTTAAAAAACGACCAGTCAGAGATTTTTGACCGGCCAAAAATTTATTCCATGAATTATTATAATGTATTGTGTGTATTTGGACGCCACTTATTCCTATCTCTTAGAGCGTTGGCGTGGTAGGAACAAAATATGCTCAAGTCTGTGGCGTCCAAAGAGTTAAGAGAAGTCATTTATATTTTGAACGTGACTCATTGTGCACTAGTTAGATACACGTTGAGCATGTTATGACTTTGAACGTCTGCCATTTTCACCGCACAAGTAACAATACGATGCGTTGATCATGAATATGCAAATCGACGAAATGTCATGGTCGACAGGGTTCCCAGACATTGCAAAATGAAATTCAAGGACTTAAGTATTTTTCCAAGCACTATTTTTTCTTTTAAAAGGGCATTTAAAAGGACACAATTCAATTTTAAATGCTGTTTTTATAGAACAAATAATCTGATCCAATATTTATGGCTTAAAACCAATTTCTGACAATTAGTTACACTTTAAATAAAAATATTGTATTTCTTGATTCAGAACAATTTTATCATGGATGAACAAAACCGTCAATGCAAATGGTTGATTTGAATTTCAAGAACTTTTTAAGCAGCTTGTTAAAAAATGGGCTGTTTTCAAGGAATTCCAGGCCTTGACTTTTTTTGGTAAAAAATCAAGCACTTTAAGGACCTTGTGTGAACCCTGTACAAGTAACAATACTGATCATGAATATGCAAATCGACGACATTTCATGGTCGATGACGTTGACGTTGTCGACGAATCGTTGCAGCCCTACTAACAGCTTATATGCCAAGAGATCTTGGAAAAACATTTCCGCATGAGGACACACACATGTATCCTCCGCTGGAGCAGAGAAGCCAGGAAACCTCAGGATTCCTCTGTGCGTTTCCTATGGCTTTGGAACAGAGATGACAATTCTCCCGTTTCTGGGTCACAGAGAAATCAAGGACGGAGGAAAGACATTTTTTTTTTCATTTTTTCTTTGGAATGCAAAGGTTTCTGGGTTTCCAAAATTCCTTCAGTGATTTATTGAATATTATGATCTATACACAAAAGTAAATGAAACCATAAGAGCACACCCCAAAAGGTGCAAGACATCGGTTCATAGTAACAGAGTCAAGGGGTTCCTTTTCTATGTTTACAACCTGATGAAGGAAAAGGTCAAAACATGTTTATCTCGTCCAATAAATACTTTTAACTTCAAAGTGCGGCCTGTACACAAATCAAACCCTGTGGACATGACTCACCTCAAAGATCTGGGCAAAGTGTGTGTCTTTGTTGGTAAACATGGCATGTATGCATTGGATAGCATACTTGGCCTGGCGAGGGGGGCCTCTCTTAGCCTTGGCTTGCAGTACTGGCAGCAAAACACTAGGGGGAGCAGGCGGGAGAACATCATTACAAACCACTACACAGATAAGACATCTTTAAACATCATTACCTATACAGGGTTCTCCACACAGGTCCTGTTAACAAGGCACTGCAGCACCTTGTGAAGGAGCAGCACTGCCACCACACTAACATTAAGACATCTTTAAACATCATTACCTATACAGGGTTCTCCACACAGGTCCTGTTAACAAGGCACTGCAGCACCTTGTGAAGGAGCAGCACTGCCACCACACTAACACTCCCAGTCAAGTCACAGTTCATCTCTTCCATAGGAATATATCATTTGTTGTTATGAACAATTATCCAAAATCATATCACAATAATACTGAGGAGGATACAGTACAGTGCTGCTTCTTCAAAAGAAGAATAATAATAGCGAAGCTCTGTGGGTAAATGCAATTAATTTAACCATTTCAGGTGTATGGTCTCACGTACTATGTGATTATAATTCTGATAATGTAACTGTGGTGTGGGGATGGCTGGTTTAAGATTTAAACGTTTTTATTTTTTTTGAATAAATCATCGAGGAAATAAGACATACGATTTGATGTGAGGGAAGCTCTGCTCCATCTTGCTTCCCGTGTTCTTGAAGATCTGGAGCGCTGCCTCTGCCACCTTCTCGTCCTCCATCTTCAGACAGCCCAGCAGGGACTCGAACGTCTCCGCAGAGTGGAACGACACCGGGTGGGTGAACGACAACACCTGAGACAGAGAGAGAGAGAGAGAGAGAGAGAGAGAGAGAGAGAGAGAGAGAGAGAGAGAGAGAGAGAGAGAGAGAGAGAGAGGATAAAGGGGTGAAATCATTGGACGTGTACTTTGAGCTCTGACCTCTCAGATTAAATGCTCATGTGTAAGGTACTGTGTATGTGTATCTATCTAGGAGGGATATGCAAACATACTCATTTAAATGGCCTTGTGTAAAGTGACAAGTAGTATTCATATACAGAGTGGGAAAGTAACACCAGACACATTTGGCAGGTTGCCAACCATCATTTTCAGGTTCTCTCTATTCTAAGGATGAAATTGGTTTGTAAAATGAAGAATTCTGAATGTAGCCTTTAACTGTTCATCTGTAAGCCGTATTTCGCCTAAAGGTACATGCCTAAGTAAATGGAAGATTGCTCCACTTATGCAAGGTCAATTAGCATGTTCTTGGTATCTAGGAACATCTAGGGACCTGGGGGTATGTATTTCCAGTGTCAGAAATATTGTGTCTGTTACTAGGCTTGAGTAAATTGTAATGAAGAAAAGGAGAATATGAATTATGATTTATGATTTTTGCATCTTTGATAAAAAATGTATACGGGTAGGAGAAAATGCTCACTGAGCTCATTCACCACCTTATTGAGATCATGTGTACAAAAAATCTAAGCAAATGAACTGCGGGAAGATGATTAAACAGAAGGATTTGTAGATACAGTAATTAATGATAATCGATTTTAATTATAAATTCATATTTGACCTTGAACTTGACCTTGACCTTATTATGGCCAAATCATACATCTATGGATAGGGGAAATGCTCCTCTTTCCAATGGCAGGGTTGAATCTGGATTTAGTCATTTCCTTGCGGTTTTTACGATATAGATATAAGTGTATAGTTTGATTGATTGATTGAAAAGTTTATTAACAGATTGCAGAATACACTCCAAATACAACTCCAAAACGTTCATATAAACATGTTGTGACCTGTGTATTCACCACATGGAGAAATAAAAAATAATTGAATTAGACAATTACGTTTTATAAGCAAATATACTCGGAACTATTTTTTTGACCAACCACTACTCTGAGCGCAGCCAGTGATTTCAACGTGACGCCGTGCGTGTTTACATTCTCATTCATTCAAAAGATCCAAACCGATTGAAGTTTATGGATACCATGACTTGAAATCCTCTTACCTTGACGATTAAAAGCCTCCCCAATTTAGAAAACAGTAATCCAATGGCTGGTATTGTTATATACCGGACGCTCTGAGCTAACCGGAGCTAACACAGACCAGGATCGCAAAGCATATATAATGACTTCCTTTCTGGGGTTGTCAAAATAAAAGTGCAACGTTTATAGCAGTGGAAAACGTTTATTTTGTACATTATCTAACGTTAACACAAACCTAAACTAACTTTAGGTTAGTTGTAACGTTAGTTTAGGTTCGTGTTGGAGTTGTATTTGCAGTGTACTCTGCAATCTGTTAATAAACTTTTCAATCAATCAATCAAACTATACACTGTAAGGCACTGTAAGGCTCCGGATCTGCCTCACTTCCAGTGATGAAGCTAAGCTATGCTAACGGAGCGTCTGTTCCCAAAGCTAAATGCACGCACAGAGACAAAAAAGGTATGTATCTTCTTGTCTAACTCCAGGGAAGATGTTAAATAAGCTAATTTCCCAAAATGTTGGAGTTCCCCTTTAAGGCTTAACAGGTTAAATTAAAGGGGATACTTTTAAAGAATTCTAAATAATTTTTTTTTTCATTGTCACATTATGGGAAACGACTATATTTTTCATATGCCATAACAGACATGCATGCTAGGCATTTACTCCTGCCATTGATCCTGAGCAAGGCATCAGAACTGGAGTTGGTCTTGGAGTTGGTGCTGCACTGTGGCTGACCACTCCTGCTAAAATAGTTAGGATGCCTTTAAATCCAGAGGAGACATTCCTGGTATATGTGAACGTACTTGGCACGGTTAGAAATATCAAATACCTCTCTGTAGTCCAACACTTTGAAACTGTGAGAGTTTGCATGAAGATCTGTGAGCTTGAGGATAATGTGATTCCATCATTTCTGTGTGTGTGTGTGTGTGGTGTGTTACCTTGAGCAGCTCCAGCCCTGCTCTGATTGCCGTTTCCGTGGAAACACCTTCCTCCTCGTCATCAGCATCAAAGTCTATCGACTTGTTCACTTGCTTTATCAGGGCACTGGGAAACAGAAATGTTTGTACAAGTTTAACTATAACAAATATTATTATTATTATGATGACAAATACACATTGTTATTATAACAGATATATATATATATTTGTATTATTACAACAAATACATATTTGTATTATTATTATTAATATTATTATAACAAATGGATACATTTAGTTAAAGTTAGTGGAATAAATTAAAGGGGAACTATTTTACTATTTCTTTCACTATTTGGGCACTTTTACACAATTCCTGTGAGTCTATGGAACACCTCTGTAATATATATATTTTTTTTATTCATTGTTTTGTATTTCTAATCAAGTCCTCAAAAACAGCATTTTTCTACCTCAAGATCTCGAGCCGTTTTGAGCTAATGTGGAGAGAGAGGCTGTGTGGCTCCTGGTCAGGAGCCTGAGGAGCCACATTAACATGCAGCAGTGACTTTATGACATCACATATAGGCACATTTTCAAACGACTCAGTTCAGTGAGGGTGAATATTGTGAGAGGAGAATTGGAAGAATGCGCCAATATGAGAATTTTGAGACATAGATCATATTAATATAAGTTCACATAGCTAGGAAACAATGCTAAACACTCAAAAAGGCCATTTATAAGATAGTTCCCCTTTAAAGCCTGGTTTCTTAAACTATGGGTCGGGACACAAAATTGTGTGTGTGTGTGTGTGTGTGTGTGTGTGTGTGTGTGTGTGTGTGTGTGTGTGTGTGTGTGTGTGTGTGTGTGTGTGTGTGTGTGTGTGTGTGTGTGTGTGTGTGTGTGTGTGTGTGTGTGTGTGTGTGTGTGTGTGTGTGTGTGTGTGTGTGTGTGTGTGTGTGTGTGTGCGTGCGTGCGTGCGTGTGTGTGTGCGTGTGCGTGCGTGAGTGCGTGTGTACCTGATGGACTCGGTATCGATGTGTACAGGGGCGATTCTCTCCAGCAAAAACTTCATCATTTCCAGGAATGGGTTACTGGGCTGCTTGGGGCTCCCCAGCTTCTTAGTGATGTCTCGCTGAGGGGAACGAGACGACACACGGACATCAGTACAAACACAACAACGTCACGCTGATCCAGGGAAATGTCATCTTTCATTTGGCATGAATTCACAAATAGCCCATCCAGACCGTTATACACGTACAAAATAACATAACACTAAAATAAAATAACAAACAAAATACACACAAGATCATATAACATTTCCAATTGTATAGCCTTATACAGATTGAAATAAAACCCTATTTTGTTGTATTTTACTAACAAGTATACCATAATTAAAGACAATTCAATTAAAACGTATATTTTCAAAATAAGTAATGAATAATGACCAGGGTTAGTACATTTCTTTCCTTGACATAGTAGATCTACCTTGCATTAACCTCCTGGACCCTTTGAATAAAACAACAAGGTTTATTGGATTTCCAATTAAGGAGAATAAGTCAACAGGCGGGAAGTCTTACAAATGCAATAACATTTTCCTTGTGGCCAGAAAGATTCTCCTTGTGTTCTACTACTCCACAGATGGCCGTTAAAAGGATTTAACCTCTTGCTACACAGAAATGAGAATGATTGAAAAATATGTGTCAGAAAATGTACTGTTTTGTTAAAAGATGTTCAAAACAGACTTATATGGTTGTTTGTATGAAGGGTTCAGTTGATAGACAGTGAAAGCTCCCATACAAACACATTTACACAAACTCATTTACACAACTCACCACACAGACTTCCGCCTGCTTGCAGGAGCAGGAGGGGCTGACCAGGGTCTCCAGTTGGTCTCTAATGCGCTCATCATCATCCAGGACCTGACCTAACTTCTTCACAAAGTCCTGGGCTTTCCCAGGGTCTGGCAGGTTCCCTACAAACACACAGGACCACAGCTAATGTAGATGACATCTGTTGTTTTACTCTAAAGAGTCAGCGGATAAGACCTGCTTCAGTATTGTATTTGTTTTGTAGAAAGCAGTCACGATAAGACACAAAGAAAGAGGAGACAACTGACCTTTTGCAACATTTCTGCAAGTCTGCGCAATTTACTATTGCTAAGTTCAAAAACGGTTCTAGATGAATTCTGATACTATCTGCTAATGGCAACTTCCACAAGAAACGGAAATAACAGCCCTCCAGACATCCTGTCCAAAGTGGTGTCAAAGCACTGATGTGTTTGAAGAAGTAGAAGTATCAGTAGTAGTGCCTGATGGTTGTTCTGTAGTGTACCTACATGCAGTGACAGTGGATAGGCACAGACAGTCAGGGCAATAGTCTACTCGTCTACTCGACCACCACAGCACCAACTATATCCAATTCTTGTCAACCAAATACATTGTCTGTCTATAGGTGTTTGGAGGTGCAAGGTCACTTACTTGTGATCACCATGACCTTGGAAAATAAAGCCTTGCTAGATGCTTCCGACTGGAAAACAACAACAACATACAAAATAAACAAAATGAAGTTAGGAAAAAACAAATGTCTTATTTATCTTAATTTGTGTAAATGTAACATGGGAAAACTGTGATTTTGAAAACGTCACAGGATACATTACAATTTTAAGTTAAGTGCTATATAAATAGAGTAACATCTTAATAAAAACTCAGTTTTAATATAAGTGCTATATACTGTATATATAAAATAATGTAATAATGAATACATTTTAAAGATAAGTGCTATATAAATAATGTGTCATAATAAAAAGTGTTATAAATAATAATAATATTAACACTTTAATCGCCGGAAACGCCGAAACTCGTCATTGCCCGCCATGCTCATTCTGCCGAAGACGCCGTAACACGTCTTTGATATCAATATTTAAAAAATCTGTGATCGAAATCATATTTCTCCTCCGGGGAGCTGAGATATACTGCTGAGCTCCACTCAACTCTCTAACGGTTCAAGAGCGCCATCTGGTGGCCGATCGGCAGATCGCCCAACAGGAAGTGATGCGCCAAACAGGAAGTGCTCACCCATATTTCGTCCGGGCACTCGCGATCGTTAGCAGGACTCCATCTCGACACACTGGATAATCAATCGCTCGCCCTAACTCAATAAACAACGTTATTTGGACGTATATAGTATTATACAACCTGGAAATGGTTCATCTAGATCAGTGGTCACCAACCCGTCGATCTTGATCGACTGGTCAATCTTTGAGACTGTCCCTGTAGATCTTTCCATGACATTTTTTTTTTATCTTACCCCGAGAGTCCACATTTCAGTTCTACTTTTGTTTTGATGTGAAAAGTGATGCTGCACTTAGCACTGACTGAGAAAGTACACATACAGTTCTACTTTTGTTTTGATGTGAAAATGATGCTGCACTTAGCACTGACTGCACTTAGCACTGACTGAGAAAGTACACATTACAGTTCTACTTTTGTTTTGATGTGAAAAGTGATGCTGCACTTAGCACTGACTGAGAAAGTACACATTACAGTTCTACTTTATAAAATGCTAATTGTAAATATGTTTGTCAATGTTAATAATATGAGAAAGTCCACATTACAGTTCTACTTTTGTTCTGATGTGAAAAGTGATGCTGCACTTGGCACTGACTGCACTTAGCACTGACTGAGAAAGTACACATTACAGTTCTACTTTATAAAATGCTAATTGTAAATATGTTTGTCAATGTTAATAATATGAGAAAGTCCACATTACAGTTCTACTTTTGTTCTGATGTTAAACGTGATGCTGCACTTAGCACTGACTGAGAAAGTACACATACAGTTCTACTTTTGTTTTGATGTGAAAATGATGCTGCACTTAGCACTTAGCACTGACTGCACTTAGCACTGACTGAGAAAGTACACATTACAGTTCTACTTTTGTTTTGATGTGAAAAGTGATGCTGCACTTAGCACTGACTGAGAAAGTACACATTACAGTTCTACTTTATAAAATGCTAATTGTAAATATGTTTGTCAATGTTAATAATATGAGAAAGTCCACATTACAGTTCTACTTTTGTTTTGATGTGAAAAGTGATGCTGCATAAGATGACTGCACTTAGCACTGACTGAGAAAGTACATAATAGTTCTACTTTGACGTTTTAATGTTGGACCAAAGCATTGCATGTAATTAGAATACACGCAAATAAAAGTCATTTCGTTTAAAGTACAATCTTGGCTATATTTTTCTCTCAACGCTTCAATATGTAGATCTTGCCTTCACCAAAAAAAAAAAAGTGATCTTGGGCTTAAAAAGGTTGGTGACCACTGATCTAGATCAACATCCCATAATAGAAAACTGTCTACTCCAAGCTGATGGCCCAACGGCCCGAGGAGACTGGGGTAAGTTTCAGCGTTTATTATTACCGTGTTCGATATAAACTGCTCTGATGATCATATCACCCACACTAGATGAATCATCTAACGTTGCCCACGGAATTATAAATGACCCCCCGCCCATCCGGTCAACATCAGATGATAAGTAGTAACTTCTAGAACCACCTCCAGTTGACATTTTTTATCTGGCACCAATCGCTATCAAACTGTATTTCATCATCAATATAATGCATTTGGGGCTATAAATCAAGTTCTGGAGAAAGCTGCAGAAAACGATAAAAACATAACTTATACTTTAGACCGTATTTTAGTATGAATATGTGAATGAAAAAGTATAACGTTGCTACACCCTGAACAATAGATATAGGACATTGAATGAGCCATAAAAATGTCAATTTAGCAATACAATTTAAAAAGTTATAGCCCTGCAAAGAAGGGAAACTTCTCCATAGACAAATAGAGCTGGCTAGGGATGGTAAATTATGAATTTAACCATGGCGATCAAAGTGTTAATAAAGTAAAAAAAAAAAAAATGCAAATAAAGTAAGTGTTTAAAAGTGACCTTAGGCTGTTTGACCAGGTCCAGCAGGTCTTTCACGTGATGTCTGAGGATGTTCTGACACTTCCACATCTCATTCAGGGCCCTGCCAGGGAGGGAGGGAGAGGAGATACATTAATGAATAAGAGAGAAAGAGAGAGAAAGAGAGAGAAAGAGAAAGAGAAAGAGAAAGAGAAAGAGAAGAGAGAGAGAGAGAGAGAGAGAGAGAGAGAGAGAGAGAGAGAGAGAGAGAGAGAGAGAGAGAGACACACACAGTGTATGTGGTGGTGGGGGCAGCTAAGTAGGGATGGAAAGACAAGATGGCATTAGTTCCCATTAGTTCCAAATGGTTCAAAGATGGTGGGTTGAATTTCAAGTGTGAATTTCATTAGCCTGTTCCCCAGAACGCTACATTTCTCCTCCAAGCTCCACAGTTTAACTCCTCCTAGCCCCACAGTTTAACTCCTCCAAGCCCCACAGTTTAACTCCTCCAAGCCCCACAGTTTAACTCCTCCAAGCCCCACAGTTTAACTCCTCCAAGCCCCACAGTTTAACTCCTCCAAGCCCCACAGTTTAACTCCTCCAAGCCCCACAGTTTAACTCCTCCAAGCCCCACAGTTTAACTCCTCCTGCACCGCCGTGACCAGTCAGACGTACTTGAGAGCGTTGGTGTCCAGGGTGGCGTACAGATAGTACAGACACTTCATCCGCTCCGTCGTCTCCAGGTTGTGAGGAACGATGTACTGGGCGAAGATACGCTCAACCAGCAACCTGACGTCCCAGAGATGGAGCGCAGAGAGGGAGAGAACAACAACATTACAATAAAGACCCCAAGAGGGAGAGAACAACAACATTACAATAAAGACCCCAAGAGGGAGAGAACAACAACATTACAATAAAGACCCCAAGAGGGAGAGAACAACAACATTACAATAAAGACCCCAAGAGGGAGAGAACAACATTACAATAAAGACCCCAAGAGGGAGAGAACAACAACATTACAATAAAGACCCCAAGAGGGAGAGAACAACATTACAATAAAGACCCCAAGAGGGAGAGAACAACATTACAATAAAGACCCCAAGAGGGAGAGAACAACAACATTACAATAAAGACCCCAAGAGGGAGAGAACAACATTACAATAAAGACCCCAAGAGGGAGAGAACAACAACATTACAATAAAGACCCCAAGAGGGAGAGAACAACATTACAATAAAGACCCCAAGAGGGAGAGAACAACATTACAATAAAGACCCCAAGAGGGAGAGAACAACAACATTACAATAAAGACCCCAAGAGGGAGAGAACAACAACATTACAATAAAGACCCCATTTCTTTCCTGTTCATTCTTTTTGTTTCCGTTAAGGATCCAAGAGCCCTGAGAGCCCATCCTCTCTCACTATGAGTCATTAGACTAATTTAATAAGATTACCACAGTCTGCTTGCTTTCTCCCCCTCTCCCCCTCTCTCTCTCTCTCTCTCTCTCTCACACACACACACACAAACACACGCGCGAGCGTGCACGCATTTTTTGATGCTTTGATCGTCACACGTTGTGGAGTAACGTTACACACATATATTGTGATAGAAGTTACCGGTAAGTCATGGTCGGATCACAGCAGGATTGATACCATAATAGGCCTTACCTTCACTAGGATATACCCCGAAAAGAATATTCCAATTATCTGATCGCAATTCGCGAGTCCCAGTATAGGTGTCGATCGTGTTGCCAACATAATCCGCCACACATCATGCACCGGGAGCATTTCACGCTTCTCAATCCGATCGGGACAACCGATCCCCTTGCCCGACCAATAAAAATCCGACCGGAGACTTTTGATCGACGCACAGGCCAAGATATAATGTTTCAAAGGGTGCTCGATACAGCCACCTGGGTGGATGCGGCCGGTATTGCACTTTGGCATTCTCAGGATGATTCCCCATGTTAACCCAGATGTCCGTATGCCTGTAATGAATGGAAATATTGAATAAAATAAATAACGATGAAAACCCGACTATACTCGGGTCTGGCGCTGAACGGTTGGCGAGTTAACCCGACTATCATCAGGTCCGGCGCTGATTGAGTTAATTGACAGATCACACACACACTTGTATTACAGTACTGACTACATTAATTCCATAGCCCCTTATCGTAACGTGAACCTAACCAAATTCAAACCCTGAACCTAACCGATCAGCCAAAAATGCCCTCACTTTAAACAGACTTTGCTCATATTTCTATTCTTGTGGGGTCATTTAGTCCTCACAAGGATAGCAGTACAAGAGCACACACACACACACACACACAGACCTGTCGTCAATGCTGTTCTGATAGTAGATGTGGAGCAGCTTGTCTTTGATCCAGGAGATCTGTTTGGAGGCTGTCTTCCCACCCTCTCCCTGCAGCGAGTACTTCCTGTAGATAGAAGCCAAGCCCATCATGGCCTCTTTCCGCACGCGCCACTGATGGACAGAGAGCAAAATAACAAGCGAGGGAGAGTTTGGCGTTAGTTCAAGTGGTTTTTTAATTCTCTAATCTAGGGCTCAGTCAGGATGAGTTCCATGTTTTCTTTTCCCTCTTCTTTAGCGTGGGGTAAACCAGAGGAGATTAGGAGGGAACAGCATTTTCACCAGTGAGTCCTCTCTCTCCCTAAAAAGCATAGCTTGTTCAAAAAAATTATAAAAAACATAAATCTATGTGGGATGATTGTTTTTGCATTAGCAAGAAAAGGCCAACCCACAGCACTCAACCTGAACTTACCCTCTTGTCCAAGGTCCTTTCCTTCACAAAGTTGAGCAGTGCATCATTGACCAGAGCCAGGTCCTTCTTGGCAGCTGTTACTATGGAGACAATGACATCATGGCGGATGGCCTCCTCCGGGTCATGTGATCTAAGTTTCAGGTATTCTGGAGGGAGGGGGGAGTGGAACAGAGGATTAGGAAAGGAGTCGATCACATCCACCTCAAACACAAACTGAATATCTGTATGGCTCAATATTCTTCTGAGGTGTAATGGTTCAAGAACACCTCGATTAGACCAACTGATTGTCGTATTACTCCTACGTTGTTTACCTGTGAGGTCTTTGGCCAAGTCCGGATGGTTCATAAGACAGTGGCTGGCGAACTTCACACACTCCAGTCTGATGGGCACGTGGATGTCGTTAAACCTGGAGGACACAACCAGCAACAACAACAGCTGAGCTACAATAACACACACCAACATGCTAAATACAAAACAACACACACACACCAACATGCTAAATACAAAACAACACACACACCAACATCACCCCTGCTAAATACAAAACAACACACACACCAATATCACCCCTGCTAAATATAAAACAACACACACACCAACATGCTAAATACAAAACACACACACCAACATCATCCCTGCTAAATACAAAACAACAACACACATTAGGGGTGGGAATCACCAGAGGCCTCACGATACGATATTATCACGATACTTGAGTCACGATACGATAGTATTGCGATACTAAATATATTGCGATATGCCGAGTATTGCGATATTACTAATATTGCGATATATCGTGATTTATTACCTTTTTTCAACTGCAAAGTAAAACTTTGTCAACATGTTTTATCTAATAAAATAAAGTTCAGTCTGTTCATCTCACTTCAATCATTTTTATTGCAGAACATGGTATTTTCTCAAGCAGACAGATGTAAACACTGTAATCTGTGTTGCATGTAGCCTACCTGACAAACTGAACTGTTTGTATTACAGTCATATTCCAACTTAACTGAATGCACATGTGTGCGTGTGTGGACTACTGTACTATTACAGGTATTGAAATGAACAATGCAAAAAGATTATAATAATTTAAATAAATAATTAAATATCAATACTTGGCATCCCTGTATCGATACAGTATCACCACGCAAAGTATCGCGATACTACTACGTATCGATTTCCCCCCCACCCCTAACACACATACCAACATCATCCCTGCTAAATACAAAACAACACACACACCAACAGCATCCCCTGCTAAATACAAAACAACACACATACGAACATCATCCCTGCTTAGGGCTGTACCGAATGTAATTTTTTAACATTTGAAGCTTCAATTGAAGTATTCGAACGAAGCTTTGAATGGATATTAAAAAAAATCCTCAATTTTAATAAAGTGATTAATCTGATTAAATTAGTCTTTTTCTTTTATTAAATCAACTTTCTTTAATGAATATAACTCATCAGTTTCATCAACATAAATAATCCAATAAGGGCACGGTTGGTATGAAAGTGATGGTGACGTCTTATGTATAATATTATAATATTAGTGTAGCCAAACCCCCATTGGTTTAAACAGATAGAAATAAAAAATAAAAAAAGATTACAATTTATTTAGAATTTTTTTATTAACACATCCACCGCCGTTCACGCTGTACAGCATTATTGCCCGCCATGCGTTGTCTGCCAAACCACGCTGTACAGCGATATTTCATTCATAATTCAGCCACCCAGCCTCTGGTGATACAGTGCGACGCTGCACAATATTGCAACGCCTCAATACCGCCGCCGGGTGGATGATCGGGCGAGTTACAACCGGAAGTGGCAATCGGTGCATCTGGGAAATCCACCCGGCAGTCACATATTGTTGCGGGACTCCAGACATACACTGGCGTGCATATGGATCGCTGCCATAACTCAATAATCTATATGATTTGGGCGTTTATTGCGCCATACAAACCGGAAATGGATCTAGGAGATCGACGTCAAATAAGTGGGATCTTTTTCCTCCAGTCTCGCTAACGTCATTTTCAGCCCAATTGTCTATTCATTTCACCACAAACCGATCTGATCAATATATCACCCATACTACATAAAGCATTTACTGACGATCACGGAATTATAAACGACCCCCCCCCCCTTTCCTTCGCGCATGATGACGCATAACGTATAGGATCATATACAGTTGAATTTTTTAATATAGCGTGTATCGGGAATAAAATAATCTATGCGTTTAGGCCTATAACTCACGTCCTAGGAATTACTGCAGGAAACGATAAAAACATACTTATATTCTAGAAGGTATTTTTGTATGAATGTTTGAATGAAAAAGTATAACGTTCCTACATCCTGAACGATAGATAATCGATGTTGAATGGGCCATAGTAATGTCAATTTGAATTTAGCAATACAATTAAAAAAGTTATAGCCCTGCAAAGAAGGTGAACATCTCCATAGGATTAGAGTGGTGGCAGACTGGCTATATTGATGGATATAAGTCATGGCAGGGAATGTGTTAAAAATTTTAAAAAATTCGAATGTTGATTTAGAATTCTAATGTCAACATTATGATCGAAGCTTCGAAGCATTCGGTACAGCCCTATCCCTGCTAAATACAAAACAACACAAATACCAACATCATCCCTGCTAAATACAAAACACACACGCATACCAACACCAGTATGAGTTTAGAGAAAATAGAACTACATATGCAGATGGAGCGAGATGGAGATGGTCGAAGAAATAACAAAGGCAGTTGAAAATGACGAGTGTTCTATTGGTATTTATATTGACCTGCAGAAGGCTTTTTATACAATAGATCAGAGCATATTAGTGAGAAAATTGTAGAAGTATGGGACACGAGGTATAGCTAACTCTTGGCTGAAGAGCTACTTGGAAAACAGACAGCAATGTGTGCAAATTAATGACACTGTCAGGATTTAGGAATGTCACCTGTGGAGTACCCCAGGGATCTGTGAGAGGTGTAAAACTTTTTATACTTTATATTAATGATATGTGCAATGTTGCTGAACTGTTAAAGTTTGTTATTTTTGCAGACGATACAAATTTATATTGCTCAGGAAGTAATTTAAAGGAACTTCTGTTTGATATTGAAAGAGAGCTTGAAATTCTCAAAACTTGGTTTTATGTTAATAAATTGTCTCTCAATATTAACTCAATCAGCGTCAGGCCAGAGTAAAGTCGGGTTAACTCGCCAACCGTTCAGCGCCAGACCCGAGTATAGTCGGGTTTTCATCGTTATTTCTTTTATTCGATATTTCCATTCATTACAGGCACACAGGGTTAACATAGGGAATCATCCTGAGAATGCCAAAGTGCAATACCGGCCGCATCCACCCAGGTGGCAGTATCGAGCACCATTTGAAACATTATATCTTGGCCTGTGCGTCGATCAAAAGTCTCCTATCTGACTTTTCTTTGTCGGGCAAGTGGAGCGGTTGTCCCGATCGGATTGAGAAGCGTGAGATGCTCCAGATGCATGATGTGTGGCGGATTATGTGGGCGACACAATCGACACCAATACTGGGACTCGCGATCAGATAATTGGAATATTCTTTTTGGGGTACATCCTAGTGAAGGTAAGTTTTATATGGTATCAATCCTGCTGTGATCCAACCATGACTTCACTTCGATCACAACATGTCTGTAACGTTACTCCACAACGTGTGGCATTGGTGACGATCAAAGCATCAAAAATTTATCATAAATCGACCAATAGAGTATTAGATCCCCACGTGGGGTATCATTGGAAAGCCACACTCATTGGCTACTACAACCCTGTCCAAAATTGTTCAAGATCGCCAAATGATTGACAGAGCTAGAGCCCCGGGAGTCGTGTACGTGTTGTGTACTTTGCCGCGTACTTTGGCGCACGCCTCACATATCGGCATGTAACTCGAGATCCGCTGAACGGATTTTGTCGTCTGAAACGGCAATAGACAGGCAACAAATAGGGCTTTAATTATATATATATTGTATTAAAATACATGCACACCCAGGGGCGCCCCAGTGGCGAACCACATAACGCACTGAGTCGCGGCACGGCCGACCCGGGTTCGATTCCCGAACCCGTCGTTATTTGTCAAATGTCTTCCCCCACTCTGTCTCCCATTTCACCTCTCTCTCTACTGGACTGCCCAGTAGAATAAAGCGATAAACGCAAAAATAAATATCTAAAAAAATAAAAATAAAAATAAATGCACACCCGAGCCGCTAGAGGTCGGCAAAGTGTTGCGTCGCAAATCGTCCTCAAGAGGGCCCTTGGATGTTAAGAGGTTTAATGTTGTGTTTCTTTTTCAAATGTAGCCAAGAGTAAAGACCTTAACACTTTCAGTGCCACGGACGACATATCTTATTTTATTAGGCCCCCCACTGAGTGCCCACGACGACAAATATCGTTTTATTTGTTTATTAGCTCCTCCAGCAGCTCAGAATGGAAAAAAGCGCCCCCTATCGTCTATCCCTGTGTAACTGCAGGTCAGTCGCTTAGACTGACCTGGGATCAGTTGATATGTAGAGGCGGAGCCAGCTGGCTCCTTGAGCTGGCAAGCTGTCTGCTCAACATGGAAGTCATCGCGGGACGGGAATCAGCCTGGAATATATATTCACAGTAGCCAATACTCAATCAATGAGCGTGATCGATATTTGGAATGGCGATCAGGAATTGGAATGATATTTTTGGAGAACATCTGATCTGAGGTAAGGAATCTATTTTACCAGTCTTGGGATAATCAGAGTTGTATTCGCTGAGATCTCAGCGTTTGCCCTATGTGTGTGTGTGTGTGTGTGTGTGCGCGATCGCTGATGAGGACATAAGAGAATCGATTTTTCAGCTCGCGTCTCTAGCGTGCATACGTACACATATACTATCGATAATCTAGCGTTTATTTGAAAACGATTCATAAATAGGCCGAAAAATGACAACGTTTTTGTGTATTCTAGAATATTCCAGTAAACGTCTTTTATCATGGAATCTTTATATTTTCCTTGAAAACGAGGGCTTTTCAAAATGCTATCAAACGAAAATGAACCGATAAAAAAACAATCCGCTTCGACAATGTTGACTGGAAAACGAGTCATTGATAAGCAACGGGCAGATTAGACACATAGCCATAATTTAAAACATAGATTAGGCGTTTTTAGCGCTAACATTGAAGTGGATGGTGGGCATTCAACAGGTAAATCAAGGTTAAGCAAGGGCTCTGAAAGTGTTAACCTTAACCCTATCAAAACAGCAGTCAATGTGTATATTTTCATTTTTACCAATGTTTTTTAGATTTACCGAAAATATGAATTTATCAAAAAAATGCTTTATATGTCTTATCGTAAAACCATGAGTAATCTAAATCCAGATGTAACCCTGCCATTGGAAAGAGGAGCATTTTCCCATCCATAGATGTATGATTTGGCCATAATAAGGTCAAGGTCAAGTTCAAGGTCAAATATGAATTTATAATTAATGTGGATTCTAATTTATTACTGTATCTACAAATCCTTCTGTTTAATCATCTTTCCTTTATTAATTTGCTTAGCTTGATCTGTACACTTGATCTCAATAAGGTGCTGAACAATTGTAACATGGTGTTATTCACCAGCAAAGATGCTAAATAAAATCATAATTTATATTCTCCTTTGGTCCATCACAATTTACTCAAGCCTAGTAACAGACATTTCAGTATTTCTGACACTGGGAATACATACCCCCAGGTCCCTAGATGCTCCTAGATACCAAGAACATGCTAATTGACCTTGTAGAAGTGGAGCAATGTTCCATTGGGCATGTACCTATAGGCGGAATTTTTTAAAATAGGGCTACAGCTTAGCCCTTTGGGTGCCGTTAACGTAGAACTACGATTCTGTCGCCCGACGGTTGAGTGCCGGAAACGTAGATCTACGTTTTTCTCACGGTATTTCTTTTATTCGCTATTGCCATTCATAATTCAGCGGGGCACCTTGTGCATACTGTTCTGAGTGTGTCTGAGCTGGCAGACGGTCTTATACCGCCCTCTAACGCCTTCGGACGCTATTGCACTCCATTCGAAACGTTGTAGTTTCTTTTCTCTACCGAGCTGCGGCGTGGGGGCGGGTCCTAAACACTCCGGCAAAACACACGCTTGTAGGGATGGCTTGGACAACTGACCCCGCCTGCCCGTTCATGTACAATGCCCAATAACGTCGGAGACAGGATAGCTGTGGATAACTGGAATGGCGATCAGATAATTGGATTCTTTTTTTTCCATTACATCAGAAACCAGGTAAGGACTCTATATATCCAATCTTGCATTGATCTGATATTTTGTTCTACCGCGATTGAAGCTGTCTGTGTGTGCTGTGTGTGGCTGTTTACCGTTGGGTGCAGGAGGGGGGGGGGGGGGGGGGGGGGGGAGCGGCGCGCTCCACGGCCCATTTCATGTATACTATGCACGAGGAGACATAATAATGATAATCTAGCGTTGATTTCAGGATGATTAGATAATCAGGCGAAAAATGACAACGTAAAACGCTATTTTCGCGTCTTTTTCCTGGAATTACTCAGAAGCACCCAAACTATATTCAAAACTGTATAAAACGGAAATGTACGGATGAAAAAATTATCTGTTTTTTGCTCGTTGACTGGAAGCAACTCACTGACTGACAAGTGACAACACACACCAACATCATCCCCTGCTAAATACAAAACAACAACAACACATACCAACATCATCCACTGCTAAATACAAAACAACAACAACACATACCAACATCATCCACTGCTAAATACAAAACAACAACACACACATACCAACATCATCCCCTGCTAAATACAAAACAACAACAACACATACCAACATCATCCACTGCTAAATACAAAACAGACACACATACCAACATCATCCACTCACTGCTAAATACAAAACACACACACCAACACCATCCCTGCTAAATACTAAACAACACACACATATATACCAACATCATCCACTGCTAAATACAAAACAGACACACATACCAACATCATCCACTCACTGCTAAATACAAAACACACACACCAACACCATCCCTGCTAAATACTAAACAACACACACATATATACCAACATCATCCACTGCTAAATACAAAACAGACACACATACCAACATCATCCACTCACTGCTAAATACAAAACACACACACCAACACCATCCCTGCTAAATACAAAACAACACACACATATATACCAACATCATCCCTGCTAAATACAAAACAACACACACATATATACCAACATCATCCCTGCTAAATACAAAACAAAAACACACACCAACACCATCCCTGCTAAATACAAAACAACACACACATATATACCAACATCATCCCTGCTAAATACAAAACAAAAACACACACCAACATCATCCCCTGCTAAAAACAAAACACACACATACCAACATCATCCCCTGCTAAATACAAAACAACACACACACACACATACCAACATCATCCCCTGCCAAATACAAAACAACAACACACACACACCAACATCATCCCTGCTAAATACAAAATACACACACACGCACATGCCAACACCATCCCTAATAATTCAAAACAACACACACACCACCACCACCCCCTGCCAAATACAAAACATCACACCACCACCACCCCCTGCCAAATACAAAACGCCGCGCACCAACACCATCTCTTACTAAATACAAATAAGGACACAGTATCATAGATAGATAAGAAGCAGTTATCATGCCTTCTAGACTCTTTTTGAATTGATTGAAAACAAAGTGTTATGCCTGTGAGCCACCACTAGGGGCAGAATGGCTTACTGACTGAGTGAGTGATTGAATTAGTGACATTGCTGGTCCATGAGGTACTTTGCATCTAACAAACAGTTGGTGGTTCATTCTGTATATGAATGAATAGAAATTATACTTTTTTATTTTGTAGCTCGACCCTTGTGTCAAATTCTAGTCTGCCAATTTCCCTCAAGAAACAATCTAGCACAATAACTTAACTGCAGCAGTTAAATAATATAATATAACTGGACAAATTCCACTGTGTTGTACCCATTTCATCCATACTCTCACCTATCATACTGGATGTTTCCAACAACCAGCATAAGCTGTGCATGCATACTCATGTGTAACTGTTGAAACTGTCAATGAAACATTGAAACGGTTGATGCCAGGGGCTGCACACCTAATACAAATTGTATAAAAATGTGAAATTTCCAAATTGCAGGAGGCTGCTGTATTTGATAAAGGCAAATTACCCTACTAATTAGGGGTGGGCGGTATGGCCTAAAATGTATATCACGATATATTTTGAATTTTGGACGGTAACAGTATCATGGTATATTTGTTTTTCTTATTATAATAATAATAATAATAATAATAATAATAATAATAATAATAATAATAATAATAATAATAATAATAATAATAATAATAATAATAATAATAATAATAATAATAATAATAATAAAAACAATGCTTTAGGAGCAGGACAAGATGGTAACAATTTATTCCCGGGGCATTAACTATGAGGTTTCTACTGGGCTCTTCCAATAGTATTCAGTTATCTGTATATTATGACAAAATGGACATTGAACTTAAGTGTTTAGGTCATTGAACTGTCAGCTTGTAGGATATAATCTTCACTCGCATGTGCTCCTAAATCATTCTGACGGCTAGCGACGTCTGTGCTGTGGTGTTTGGTTTAGCACCACCTGTGGAGCGACTGCTAGTGTCTGCGCGCATCCAGCAACAACACTCGCTCGACATTGGGGTATGATTTATATATTCCCAGAAATCCCATGAATTAATCCTGGTAAACTGCCATCATACCCTGAGACAGATAAACACACTCACCTGCCCAGATAGCACTGCCACAGGGGTTTGTTCTGTGCTGCCAGCTCTGAGTCCTTGGCTCCAAACATCTTAGCTAGTAGCTTCACCACCTGCAGCCTCTCATCATTATCATTACTCTGCAGAGAGAGAGAGAGAGAGAGAGAGAGAGAGAGAGAGAGAGAGAGAGAGAGAGAGAGAGAGAGAGAGATGAAGAGACAGCAGAGAAAAGAAAGGGGGGAAAAGAGAGAGCTATTGTATGGTGCCTATTATGTGTGGAGACAGCAGTGTTTTGTAGTCTCTCTGAGGGGCTAATGATAGTTATCAATCAGCAGCCTTTATTAGACACTGCAGAGGCAACATTATGCTGAGTGGCTGTTTCCTGCAACGCGCCAAGCATGGGAAGTGTGCATTTCTGGATGTGTACATTGTTCCAAGTGTGTTTTTCTTGGATCATTTGTGTATCTGGTGTGTTTTTATTGCAGACATCCATTCTCATCAATTGATACCAAGTTCCACACCGACCCACTGTTTTTACTGTGGAATATAGACTTAAGCCTTTTTCACACAGAGAAACTGGCAAAAAGGTGACATTTTGAAATGTGGCTTTGCTGGTTCCAGACCCGTTCACACTGCTGGTTCCAGACCCGTTCACACTGCTGGTTCCAGACCCGTTCACACTGCTGGTTCCAGACCCGTTCACACTGCTGGTTCCAGACCCGTTCACACTGCTGGTTCCAGACCCGTTCACACTGCTGGTTCCAGACCCGTTCACACTGCTGGTTCCAGACCTGTTCACACTGCTGGTTCCAGACACGTTCACACTGCTGGTTCCAGACCCATTCACACTGCTGGTTCCAGACTTGTTCACACTGCTGGTTCCAGACCCATTCACACTGCTGGTTCCAGACCCGTTCACACTGCTGGTTCCAGACCCATTCACACTGCTGGTTCCAGAACGGTTCACACTGCTGGTTCCAACGATAACGATAATTATCGCGATATATTTTAATAATCGATAATAAAAAATTATATCGATAATAATCTTAAAAAATAAATTGTATTGTGACCTGCAACAGGGCAGCTTTAAAACCAGAGACAGTAAACAGACTTGTCTTTCTTGCCTGCAACTTGGTAATAGAAGTTGTATTAATACAAATAAATAAATAAATAAATAATTAATTGCATTTATATAGCGTTTTTCTAGACACTCAAAGCGCTTTACAATGTAGGGTGGAAATTGCCTCCTTCACCACCAGAGACAGTGGACAGACTTGTCTTTCTTGTCTGCAACTTGAAGTAATGGCTTTGCTTGTCCAAATGCAGTGATGCCACAGATTACTTGTAAAAGTAATCTGATTACTGATTACTGATTACTCC
The DNA here is from genome assembly GCF_963971535.1 of Notolepis coatsorum. NCBI lineage: Eukaryota > Metazoa > Chordata > Actinopteri > Aulopiformes > Paralepididae > Notolepis > Notolepis coatsorum. Next base: position 47,866,216 of record NC_140172.1, on the reverse strand, counting down.
TTTAAAAAGTAATCTAAGTTACTTTACTGATTACTTGATTATCAGAGTAACTTAGTTACTTTGAAAGTAACTAGGTTACGAAGTCGTCGTCGTTCCCCCAACAGTTTTTTTTAAACGCTTTATTGAAAGTGCATAAATTGTTTTTAACTTGTTTCTCTGCACATAACGTAAATTGTTAAACTAGTGCTTCAGCTTCTGTACCATCAAGTATGGTAAAGCAACAGTCTATGATGCTCACAGCATTAGAGCAGCCAGCCAGTGGTTTTACAAAACCAGTGTATCACATCTAACAAATGCAGGCTGAACTATTCAATTATATCAACTGTAACTATTAAATTGTTTTTATAAATGTCTCTCTATAAACATACAATCAGTCTCTCTTTAACATGTAAATTAACTGTAAATCTGGCAAATAAGAGCTTTTGCTCTGCCACCATCAACCCTCCTGTACCTAGTCGAAGCGTCGGCTAGTGTTGTGATTCCAGATGCTTTCAATGCAATTGGATGTGCTGTTTTTAGCGGTAGACAGTATTTTGTTTCCTCCGCCGTGAAGTAGTGACTGAGGCTACGTTTAGACGAGCGTTTTGGGGTGGAATTCTGGGGTGGAATTCTGAACGCGGTTTCACTTTTAATTTTGCCAAGCGTTTTGGGGTGGAATTCTCCGACGACGGAGCCCTGCTGTCACACGATTGGCGCATATGTCACATGACGTGCTGTGAAGACCCGCCCTACTCTGCCTCTGATTCGCAGACTGTGGATGGGGAATGTGATTGGACCAAAGCAGAGTCACTCAAAGACAGAGGGACCAGTCACGCCGCGGGACACATTCTTGTATTTAACCCTTTCACTGCCACACCACGTCACTCCCAAAAGAAAAACAGCTCAAAATGTATTTTTGACTGTCGAAAACGAAATAAAATACTGCATTCCGCCTGCATTATGAATTTATAATGAGATAGTAACGAAATAGTAATGCACAGCCACTTGGACAAGTAACTGCAATCAGATTACTGGCTTTTAAAGATTAACGCGTTAGATTACTATTTTCGGGGAAAAGTAATCAGATTACAATAACGCGTTACTTAGTAACGCGTTACTGGCATCACTGTCCAAATGACAATACTGACCAAATTGAGATTTATTTTTCTCTTGTCCATTTATTTAGTTTGCTTTCGAATTTAAAATACAGTTTGAAACCGTCTGTACACAGTAGGCTATGTGTGCTAGCAGAGCTAGTCTCCAGTTACGAGTCACGGTGCACATGTGCGGTGGTTTGTCCACCAAAAAAGCACCAAAAGATAGAAAAGAGACTAGCAGAGCCAGAACTGTTCAACTCCCCTGGGCCCTGGAGCCACAGCCACCTTTTTTGGTACTTTTGCTTTCAAACCAGCTGCAGCCTGAGAACTGGAGTGTGAGGGGATGTAACACTAAAGATGGCGGCAACGAGAAAGAATTGCTGCAAAATAAACATACATCTGTTGTTTAAATAAGAATAAAAAATGTTATTAAAAAAAATTGTATGTAAACTAATAAAAATATTGATAATTATCTATATCAAACGATATGAAAAATGTTATTGTGATAAAAATGTTGGCCATATCACCCAGCCCTATTCCAGACCCGTTCACACTGCTGGTTCTAGACCCGTTCACACTGCCCAAGAAAGCCACCAATAGGCCCAGACTGTGGAGAGCAAGTTGTGTCTCTCTCTCTAGGCTATAAGCGTCTACAGTTGCTTGGTGAGAAATGTTTTTCCATCCATAGTGCATAGGCTACTGTAACTATTAACCAGTTAATTATTTCCCCCCTGATAGATTAATTTGATTTATCATTGGGAAATGATTTAATTTCTTTGCATGATTCCATCTTTTGCATACAGTGTATTTGGCTTAAATTAGTTTGAGGTGCCATTTGAAACAATGATTTTTGCTCAAGCAGCTAACAGTTAAATCTATGTGGGCCTGTCGAGTTCAATCTCAGGAGACCTCAGTAACAATGTATCCTGTATGAATGCACATCTGGATATCGTGGAGGTCAGGGGCTAATCTTCTATTTCCATGGGTCCCCACGTAGCCTAGTAGTCCAGTGCGAATAGGGAAGGGGAAATATTTCACACCAGATGAAAAGAGATGTAATATTTGTTTGATTTTTTTCCTGTGCCCATTCTCAACGTGTCGGAGGCTGACTGATTGACTGGGCACTGCTGAGGAGTTTCACTGTCACTCTCGGTTGCCAGGTGGCAGGTTGTGCAGGAATAATTAAGCATTGTGAATGACAGAGATGAGACGTCTCCCAATTAAATCTGGCAACACAAATCCTCCAAAGATTTAATTTGTGTCACTATGGTATAGAAGTCAATTTAAACACTTTCTTGGGGGGATAGGCAAGATTAACGTGAGAAATGACCAAAGGGGAGCACAGCTACATGTCATAAGTAATGCGTAAGAGAGACGGCTTTGTCTCTGCACTGTTCACAGAGGGCATCTTGGTGGTCTACAACACGCTGGGCTGACCCTTTCAGTGTTTCCCACAGGATTTTCAGAGACTATGGGGGGTGAACCTCCGACGCTCTAGGGGGGTCTGGGGGCATCACTCGTAGCACCCAACCTTGGGCTATGCAGGCTCAATGGCACACATCACACTAAACAATGGCTATAAGCCAGCTCTTCTTTGTTCCTGTGTGAAAGGGGCTTTAAATACTGTATTGGTTTGAGGGGAGAACATCGTTATTTTCCAGCAATAACTTAAAAGTATATTCTCTTTGATTTCTTATGTATTATACACGAGTGTGACTTCACTACTGCCAGATTCACCAGTTCCCTAGTGTGGCTTGGTGTTGGGCTGATATCTGATCCTGTGTGTTCTGTTGTGTGTGTGTGTGTGTGTGTGTGTGTGTGTGTGTGTGTGTGTGTGTGTGTGTGTGTGTGTGTGTGTGTGTGTGTGTGTGTGTGTGTGTGTGTGTGTGTGTGTGTGTGTGTGCGTGTGTGTGTACCTTGAGTTTGAACTCCAGCTGAGGCAGGACGGAGAGAAGCAGGTGGCTGTCTATGTTGTAGAGCTCCAGAATGAGGTCGAACACGTGTTCAGACAGATCGCTGACTGACGTCTTCCCCAGCATCAGCACCTGGTTGAAGAACTGACACCCAGACAGGGAGAGAGGGGTAAGGTGAGTACACACACACACACACAAGGGATCAATTAACTTTCAGTTCATTTAAAATTAGAAAATAGAAATCGGTTTGTTTGTTTTAATTAACATTAATTTGTCAACTAATTGCGTTGATCCATTTAAATCTGTAAAATTGAAATGTCAAATGTGTTTTTCAGAGTTGTGCTTATCATTTTCCTTTTTATCACAGTCTGCTTGCTTGCTTTCTCCCTCACTCACTCCGTCTCTCTCTCTCTCATGCGCACACATGCACAGTCGAACCTCTTAACTCATTCAGCGCCAGCCATTAGACGGGTCCCGTTGTAGCAATGCCGTGCTTTGAAAGATAGGAGTGCGTCACCTTGTTTGTAGAGCTATAACTATATTGTATATTATAGCTATGGATACAATACTATGGCCCATTTGACATCAACTATCTATCGTTCAATATGTGAAAAAGAATACATTTTTTCATCCATACATTCCCGTGTTATACCGTGGTAAATATAAGTATAGTTTTAGAGTGGTCTTCCCGAAATGCTGAGTTATAGCCTTATACGTCAATTCTACTATAAATGTTGCCGTTTCTTGCCTGGACACGCTACTATTCCCAAATCAAATGTATATAATAGGTATTATGTTTCATCATGAATGCATGAAAAAGGGGGGGGGGGGTCATTTCTGATTATTTGATTGCCAGTAACGGTATTCGTATTGAACACTAAAAACGCTTATCAGCCCGATCGGTATAAAATAATTACACGATCAAGCCAGAATTGACGTCAGATAGTCCTTACCTGTGATTGGGAGTATTCGAAAAATAATAGTCCAATTGTTTGGTCGCCATCTGGTACATCCGATGTCCATTTGGTCCACGACATAACCCACCACAACATATGTATGTGTTTTATAGTGGATTTCTACTGTAAAGGTTTTTTATGTCATGTCCAAAAATAAAAAATAAAAAAACATTTGTTAAAAAAAACATATGGATTGGGGATATTTGACGCGCTTCAATGCAACCGAGAGAACCGACCCAGGGGACTACTCGCCCGACCCAGGGGACTGCACCCGGAGACATTTGAGTGTAGCACAGGGCAAGATATAAGGTTTCAAAGGGTGCTCGATACCACCATCTAGCTGGATGAGGCCGGTATTGCACTTTGGCGATCTCACTCATTCCCTATGGTAACACTGAGGTCCCCGGATGAATAATGAATAAAAAAAAACAGAAAACGGACCAAATAACGTATATATACGTGGTTGGCGTTCAACGGTTGGCTAGCAAACGCATATATAAACGCTGTTGGCGGGGAATGAGTTAAGCCCTAGCCATATTTTCAGAAAATTCGCCTAAAAGTACATACCCAAGTAAATGGAAGATTGCTCCACTTCTACAAGGTACATTTGCATGTTCTAGGTATCTAGGTACCTCAGGGAATGTATTCCCAGTGTCAGAAATATTGTGTCCATTATTCCATCTTTGACGGTGAATAACACCATGCATTGACCAGACGTGAAACTGAGCTCATTCAGCACCTTTTTGAGATCAAGTGTACAACATTTTTATAAAGGGCAGATGATTTACAGTTTTTTTTGTAGATACAGTACCGAATTTTGCCATCCGGACACATGCAATTTGAATAATGAATATAGAATATCAGGCCTATAAGTGACCTTATTATGGCCCTGTCATACATCTATGGATCGGGCTAGTGGTGGGGGGAAAATATCGATACGTAGTAGTATCGCGATACTTTGCGTGGCGATACTGTATCGATACAGGGACGCCAAGTATCAATATTTAATTATTTATTTATTTATTAAAAAATATATATATATATATTTGTATTTTCTTTTGTATATATTTTTTTTGTATAAGGAAGTTGCATTGTTCATTTCAATACCTGTAATAGTACAGTAGTCCACACACAAGCACATGTGTGCAATCAGTTAAGTTGGAATATGACGAATACAAACAGTTCAGTTTGTCAGGTACATGCAACACAGATTACATCTGTCTGCTTGAGAAAATACCATGTTCAATAAAAATGATTGAAGTGAGATGAACAGACTGAACTATTAGATAAAACAATAAGATGTTGACAGTTTTACTTTGCAGTTGAAAAAAGGTAATATCGCAATATTAATATCGCAATACTATCGTAGCGTGACTCAAGTATCGTGATAGTATCGTATCGTGAGGCCTCTGGTGATTCCCACCCCTACATCGGGCCAAATCTGCTCTTTACAATGGCAGAGTTAAATCTGGATTTAGTACCACCAGGCGCCCGTTACAGGGCAGCAAAGACCATGAATGAAATCTACCAGTAAGTACAGTTACTTTTGTATAATGTCCATAGCTCTGCCATTTTTTACCAGATTGCGACATGGTTTTTTAGACGTTCACAGAAAGGTAAAGAAACAATATAAGTTACCGTATATATTTTATGGCAATAATGCTCAGGTTTGTGAGATATAATCATGAGAATCACGTCAGAAAAATTCTGTGAAAAATGGTTGGACTTCTGTTGTCGGCGGCTGGTGTGAGCTGGGTAGTGTAGTTTTATTAAATCTTGACGTCCTCTTTCTTAGAACTACAACGATTTCATGAGTGCTTCTTCATCTCGCGTCAAAATCGTCCGTTTTCCGATGCAATGCGCAGAGATCTTTATAAGCTCATATTTAACTAATAACACTTCAAATCATTGGTAAACAAACGTAGTGCTGAAAATAAACACTTTGACTGCCGTTTTGATTACTTAATACGGACTGTATTGATCTATTTATGACGTGAAATAAATCTTGTACCGTTACCGGGCCGATCGGGCTTAAGAGCTTAACGGAGACCAAAACAACTTGGGAGGAGGCCGCCTTACATGACACTTTGTACTCGGCACCAAGAGCCTAATAAATAAACAATAAACACACTTGTCTTAGTTGACTTGACTGAAACCAAAACCACTGATTCCACCAATGTTTCTCAAAGGGGGTACACCTACATATATGTGGCAGTACTGCAAGGGGTACGCAAAAATATATATATATTAGGGCTGTCAAAATTGGCCAAAAATTACACTTGAATATTCAGTCTAAAAAAAAACATAGGTTCGAGCTATTCGAATATCTATTGTCACGTCTCTGTCCATCATGCAGCGTGTTCAGACACACGCAGGAAGTTGAGAGGGAGACCGCCGGGGCTGTTTAATTTTTTTATAAAACACAATTCACACAATTCGAATATCAATTTTTACAATCGAATGTATGTTTTCTTTTTAACAATTCGATTATTAATTTGAATATAGAATATTCGTTGACAGCCCTATTATATACATATTTATTACATGGCGTTTTCACATTCGCCGAAATGCTTGCTTGTGATTGGTCAATAGCCCCCCGACAGCGGTCATTATTTTTCAATAATGACCGCTGTTTTTTCAATAATGACCGCAGTGCGCAGCTGTTGGCAATCAAGCCCACATCAGTGCAGCAAATCAGACACACCTGCCGCGCTGCACTGACAGCGGAGTGTCAGCGGAGCCAGAACAGAGGCTGCCCGCGATAATAATAATCACTTTATTTGGGCTGACAGAGCCACAGAACAACTGCGATTTGTCAAATGAATTAGGTATATTGTTAGTAAGTTAGCCATGTAATAAGCGGGATAATGTATAGCGCTGCACTGACAGCGGAGTGTCAGCGGAGCCAGAACAGAGGCTGCCCGCGATAATAATAATCACTTTATTTGGGCTGACAGAGCCACAGAACAACTGCGATTTGTCAAATGAATTAGGTATATTGTTAGTAAGTTAGCCATGTAATAAGCGGGATAATGTATAGCCTACTCGGTCATTGTCGCAAAATAATTGACCTTCACTGACGTTTAAAACACCTCGGCGCGGCGCCTCGGTATTTTAAACTACGTGTCGGTCAATTATTTTGCGACAATGACCTCGTAGCTATACATTATCCCTTACATAATGATGCTGTGACACCAATAAACTATCAGTTGTGTAACAGCCAAAAAGATATACAGTAGGAAAACAAGAAAACATTCTTGAGGTCAAAGTCATACCAACACACACATGCACGCAGGAAACATCCTCCCAAACCAATCCCCACATCCAATCTCAAATAACTTTATTTATTCATTATTTGTTCTCTGGCTGTGCATGACGTGATATGTTCACATTCTAATACAGCTGTACAAAAGTGAGACAAAGAAACTGTCAAGAAGAACATGGTCGGTCAAGGAGGTAGAGAGCGACTACACCACTGGAACCACTGGATCAGACACACACACAAACAGTTATAATCTTACACATGCATGTGAAAAGATATGTAAAAATAAAAAAATAAAATTTTTCATAAAAATTTATAATTTCGATTCCCCCCCCCCCCCCCCCGATTTTTCTCATAGCTACGTGTAATCGATCGATTAATCACGCCCATCCCTAGACTCTATCCATTCACTATCTTTATATCACACACACCATGATGCAGACTCTATCCATTCACTATCTTTATATCACACACATGTGGCTGCATGATGCACTCTATCCATTCACTATCTTTATATCACACACATGTGGCTGCATGATGCACTCTATCCATTCACTATCTTTATATCACACACACACCATGATGCAGACTCTATTAGGGATGGGCATTTTAAAGAAAAATCCAGATCGATTGATCGCATGCGATGCTATTAGGGTGACCAGATCCCAATAAACCAAATGTGGGATGTTTGTGAGGGACAATGTGGTTGATGTTAGTTTTGTTTCATCAACAAATGAGAGGCAGAACACACAGTGAATGTATCCGTTTTGTTTATTGCACTTTTATTACACTTTGCTGAAAAAGAAGTGCTGCATTGGGTAAATAGGCAAAGATGGCGGCGCCCGCCTTGTTGACATTTTCTTTGCAGGAAGTGTATTGGCACATTCAAGTTCTGATTGGTTGAAAATTGCCTTAATGTTCGCCACCTACTGCCACCTACTGCTTTGGCAGTGTACTACATCACTGTGCTCAGGTGACGTAACGAAAGTGTGACCCACCTCCCGCTACGTTGCGGCGAAACTCATCCGAAAATGAAACGAAAGTCTAACCGCAGCCTTACTCTGCCCCCCACAGACTCTGGACTACCCCTCTGCCACTTTACTTTACTGCCATTATTTAGTTTATCCGTTAGCGCGGATGACAACCAATCATGCGGGACATGGTCTCAATTTGCGTGACGCGTGAAAAGAGACAGAAATGCTGTACAATCACGCGCAATGCGTGACGTCTGGTCACCCTAGATGCTACACTCGATTGATCGTGTATTACTCGAAAAGGGGGGGAAAACGAAAAGAAAAAAAAATTTCATTCACGTATATATGTTTAAGGAAACCAACAAACAGTTATAATCTTACACATGCATGTGAAAAGATATGTAAAAATAAAAAAATAAAAATTTCATAAAGATTTATAATTTCGATCCCCCCCCCCCCCGATTTTTCTCATAGCTACGTGTAATCGATCGATTAATCACGCCCATCCCTAGACTCTATCCATTCACTATCTTTATATCACACACACCATGATGCAGACTCCATCCATTCACTATCTTTATATTACACACACCATGATGCAGACTCTATCCATTCACTATCTTTATATCACACACACCATGATGCAGACTCTATCCATTCACTATCTTTATATCACACACACACCATGATGCAGACTCTATTCATTCACTATCTTTATATCACACACAGACACACCATGATGCAGACTCTATTCATTCACTATCTTTATATCACACACACGCGGCAGGATGCAGACTCTATTCATTCACTATCTTTATATCACACACACACGGCAGGATGCAGACTATCCATTCACTATCTTTATATCACACACACGGCAGGATGCAGACTCTATCCATTCACGATCTTTATATCACACACACATGGTAGCTTAGCGCCTGCTCTCAATGGACACAACCTCATAATCACATGAAACCAAATCAGGCTGACAGGGGGTCATAGGCTCACATTAGTGATGTAGGGTTCAATGGCCTGAGCGGTCCTCTTCAGCAGGGCTTTGGCCAAGTCATACGCCTGCTTGTTCAGGTTCTAGACGGAGACAGAGAAGAGAAGAAATGTCAATGATGACGGCAACAACACAAATTGCTTCTCGACACTTCACACAAAAGGGTTACTTTACACAAAAGGGCTACTTTATTATGATTTTCTCTGCACACAATCTCAACACACATATTCCCAAACCGTTGACTCTTGTATAAAAACAACTCACGTTTGCAGAAAAATATAGTTCTATCAAGAGCCTTGTGAAATGCACTCTCAAGATCAACAGACATTGATCTGTAAGGTTACAAGTATCAGATCGTCTGATTAATTTTAAGAAACCCCTGAAGACCTACCTTTACTTGCAGGATTTTTCTTAATCCATCATAGACTATTTGGTGTTTTTCTATAGTGTGTGTGATCAAATTCATTTCCTTTTATTTGATATTGTGGAGTACTTTGTTACTCAAATGTATTGATTGTGCCGTCTAAATAAAGATGGAATCATTAAGCACTATGTTACTCAAATGTATTGATTGTACCGTCTAAATAAAGATTGAATCATTAAGCACTATGTTATTCAAATGTATTGATTGTGCCATCTCAATAAAGATGGAATCATTAAGCACTATGTTATTCAAATGTATTGATTGTACCGTCTAAATAAAGATGGAATCATTAAGCACTATGTTATTCAAATCAGGGTTCCCACAGACATTGCAAAATGGAATTCAAGGACTTTCAAGTACTTTCCTACGCACTATTTTTCATTTTAAAAGGGAATTTAAAAGGATACAATTCACTTTTAAATGCTATTTATTAGGGATGTCCCGATCACATTTTTTTGCTCCCGATCCGATCCCGATCATGTGATTTTGAGTATCTACCGATACCGATCTTTCCCGATCCGATCAAAAAAAAGAAAAAGAAAAAAGAAAAAAGAAAAAATATTTCTTTTTTCTTTTTTTTTATCCCAATTTCTCACATTACATTCACCCTGAATGTTGACGTTATCCAGGTGAAAAGTTAACTTCATTCAAGCGAGGCATTGCAATCCTTGACATAAATCATTTGATGTATAATTAAATCAAAGGAAATGGGTTTGTTTTGGCAAAATTCTTCTGCTCTGTGTGACAATAAATAAATGAATGATGATATGCAATTTAAAACCAAAACTAAGGCCTCAGTATGAGTTTAAGACGTGAACATGGTCATGTTTGTTGAATTAAAAAAAAAAGGGTAAAAAAAGAAAATAAATCCCGGATCGGGACATCCCTACTATTTATCCAATATTTATGGCTTAAAACCAATTTCCGACAATTAGTTACACTTTAAATAAAAATAATTATATTTCTTGATTCAGAACAATTTTATCATCGATGATCAAAACTTTCAATGCGAATGGTTGATTTGAATTCCAATGACTTTTTAAGCACCTTGCAAAATAAATGGGCTGTTTTCAAGGGATTCCAGGCCTTGACTTTTTTTCTTCAAAAATCAAGCACTTTAAGTACTTCAAGGACCTTGTGCGAACCCTGTCAAATGTATTGATTGTGCCGTCTAAATAAAGATGGAATCATTAAGCACTGTTACTCAAATGTATTGATTGTGCCGTATCAATAAAGATGGCATTACTATTGGGAATCACTCAGGTCCACTCTACCTCTTCTCACCTGCAGGGGTCTCACTAGGAGTTTGTGTGTAACTTAGCACTTGTCAAATCACTTCAATGTAGTGAGAAATCTCTGACACATACACACACCAGGGTTCCCAAAATGTTATTCAATGACTTTCAAGTACTTTTCCTAGCACTATTTTTCATTTTAAAAGGGCATTTAAAAGGATCCAATTCACTTTTAAATGTTGTTTTTATAGAAAAAAAATCGGATCCAATATTTATTGCTTAAAACAAATTTCCGACAATTAGTTACACTTCAAATAAAAAAAATATCAGAAATGTTTTATCATGGATGACCAAAACTTTGAATGCGAATGGTTGCACATGATTTTGCTGTTTTCAAGGAATTCCAGGCCTCAACTTTTTTTGGTAAAGATTCAAGGACTTTAAGCACTTCAAGGACCTTGTGCGAACCCTGACACACTGAATGGAGTACATGCCAGTGTGTACAGAAATATGTGTGTCTTTCTCCACTGATGTGATTCTGTATGACAGGTAGGCGAGTATGAGCAGACTCGTCTGATATTTTTACGTTTATTTATTTATTTAACCTTTAATTAACCATGGGGGTCTATAAATAACAAATTATTATTTACAATGACAGCCTGGCGAGAGAAGACCTCTCAAAGGGTTACGGGGAAAAGGGGATACAACATTTTATAGAATATATATATATATATATATATATATATATATATATATATATATATATATATATATATATATATATATATATATATATATATATATATTAAGGCTGTCAAAGTTAACGCGTTATTAACACACAATTCTTTTAACGCCACTATTTTTTTACCGCACGATTACCGTTTTTCTTTCATACAAATTAATTTTTTTTTTTAAATCAAGAAGATGCTGAAAAACTGATCCATGCCTTTATCTCAAGCCGACCTGACTACTGTAATGCACTCCTCACTGGCCTCCCAAAAAAAATAACAGAACGACTTCAACTCATTCAAAACTCGGCAGCTAGGCTACGAACTAGAACCAAGAGGAGAGACCACATCAGTCCAGTATTAGCTACCCTGCACTGGCTTCCGGTAACATTTATAATCGATTTCAAGGTCCTCCTCCTTATATACAAAGCACTAAATGGAACAGGACCAAGCTACATTGCAAATTCTCTAGTCAACTATGTGCCTTCTAGAACATTGAGATCATCTACTGGTCTATTGAAGGGGACGCAGCCTTCGCAAACTATGCACCAACGTTATGGAACACACTACCTATGGACATTAGGGAAGCTAGATCTCTAAATATCTTCAAAAATAAGCTAAAAATGTACCTCTTCACCATAGCCTTTTAATGCACTCCGCTGCTGATTGTACTGATTACACTATTTTACTCTGTCCATTCTATTTGACTCTTTTATGACTTTTATCACAGGTTCTAAACGGTCAGGTATCGAACTGTGTGAGTATCAAGCAGGAAGAAAGACTGTCAGGTTTTAAAACTGTGTGGGGGACCCAGGCCTAGAACTGCGCCCTGAGAGGGAGGTTCGAAGGGTCAGAGTGGGTATCAAACAGGAAGGAAGACTGTCTGGTTCTAAACTGTGGATATCAAACGGGGAAGGTAAAGACGGTTTTAAACTGTTAAACAGTCATTCAGAACTACCTTATTGCACTGCACTATTGCATCATTTTACTCTGGCCATTCTATATAACTTTTTTATTTACAGGTTCTAAACTGTATGTCTGCACTTTATGTGCTCATTTTATGTCCATTATATTCTACTATTTGATTGCACTGCACTATTTTACTCTGTCTATTCCATCTTATTCTTTTTATTATTGTCTATTTTAAAAACTGAATCAAACCATAAACAATGTGGCCTATTGGGATGTGAGATCCTAATGTGAAAAACTGTGAATTTATACGTCTGCACTTTATGTGCTCATTTTATGCCTGTCTTTTCTGTTGTAAAGCCATTTTTGTATGAAAGGTGCTATACAAATAAAGTGTATTATTATTATCCATGGATCGGGCCAAATCTCCTCTTTCCAATGGCAGAGTTAAATCTGGACTCAGTACCACCAGGTGCCCGTTACAGGGCAGCAAAGACCGTGAATGAAATCTACTGTAAGTACAGTTTTCTATAATGTCCATAGCTACGCCATTTTTCACCAGATTGCAACACGTTTTTTTTCCTAGACGTTCAGAGAAAGGTAAAGAAACAATATACGTTGTATTTTATGGAAATAACGTTCAGGTTTGTTCGGCCGTGAGATATAATCACGAACATAACGTTCAAAAATTATTTTTTTGAAAGCCCTGGGTCTCCTCTTTCTTAGGACTACAAACGCGAATGATGGCGTAATTTCCTCGCCTCTATATCATATGGTTTCCGGTGCAATGCACAGAGAATTCTATAAACTCATATTTCACTAATAACACTTAAAATCATTGGTAAACAAACGTAGTGCTGAAAATAAACACTTTGGCTGCTGTTTTTATAGAGTTAGGGTCTTTACTCTAGGGTCTTTACTTTACATTTGAAAAAGAAACAAAACATTAACGGAACGTAGGCCAAGTGCGTCCACATTTTTATAGGATTCTATCACATTTTCATAACAATAGCACCCTGCGCCGTTTTCATTGAGGTTTCTTACAAATTAACGATGCTTTATCTTGTCCTTTATATGCCGATTATCATTAGAATCTTAAATTGTACCATATGTCCCCCTTTAGACAACATATGTAATGCTACCAGCGCACTTTTGTTAAGATAATTAGTTGGCCATTCGCGGTCGCTATACCGAGGTTGCAGTAATAGTTTAACGCTGTTCAGATCACGTCGGAGAATATAGACCCATCCCAGTGACCTGCGACCTGTGCTAACGCTCTTGGGAAATGCAGTGTTGTAGTTCTCAACATTTTCAGCCTTTAATTTTAAACCAATGCTGCCATCTACTGACAACAAAAAAGTGTTGTCTAATCGTCACCTTGAGAGCTACTTCCGTATACAGCGCCGCCCCAAACCCATTCTAGAGATTCCCACTTTTTGCTGGGAGTGGGGCGTGGCCGTATTTGGTCCCAGACAATAAGAGTGGCTGCAATTGGTCACCGTGACGTTAATGAATAAGGACTGTATTGATCGATTTATGATGTGATATTAATCTCTGGGCCAGTACCGAGCCTGTCGGGCTTAAGGGGTTAAGGACATGATGTTACTGTATCTAACACCAGTTGTATTTTAAGCTAAAGTAAATTTGTATTATATTTGAGTTTTATTTATATTTATTTGCATGTTTTCTTATTGGTTTGAGGTGAAAGCGATGATGTTTTGTTAAAACGTCTCCATTCTTCATTTAAAAGCGGCTGTGCCAGCAGTGGAGCCCGAGCAGGCGGCCATGTAGATACCTTGTGTGCAGGAACCAGGTTGGTCAGCACGGTGTCCAGCAGCTCCTGGGAAACAGTGTCTCCCTCACAGATGATGGAGCTCATCAGGTCCACCATGTGCATGTGCACCTTCTGGTTGTGTCCGTTGCTGTGGAAACAACAAGTCTCAGCTCATTCTCATCTAATATCCCACAATGCAATATTGTATAATTCTATATTGTAATATACTAAATTATGTAAATTCTAGTAAAATTAATGGAAGAACAAATACAAATGTAAGGGGCTAGGGATCAATAAGCTAAGCTTCCCTCTACTCCTTTTTTTGGACATGTCTGCTAACCAAACACATTGCTCTTTTGTTTATAAATCCTGTTTTTTTCTTTGTTCTTTTTTAAATGTTTTTTTCCCCTTTAAGGATTTTTTTAAATTTGTTGTTAAGATTGTTTGGTCTGACGGATCAAGACACTGTGAGTTGTTTGAAGAAATAAGAAGAATAACATGTCCAAGAAATAAACTTTTTATTCATTCATTCATTCATTCATTCATTCATTCATTGCAGCAACTCGCCACAGGTGGGTGCGTTGGTGTGACATCGTGCCGTAAAGCCTCGTTTTCGGCTGTGACGATTGGCCACCGCGGCGTGGGGATGCTTTACGGCAGACGTCGACTGGAGTTCAACATTCTTGCGGAACGCTAGGGACGTTGTTATCACGACACTATATTGTAATATTACGATATTGTACCTTTTTTCAGTGGCAAAGGATGTAACCGACGGAAAACTTTGTTAACATCTGCAATAAAAACATCAGTTTTATCTGAAAATATAACGTTTTCAGTCTGTTCAATCGATTCCCCCACACGCCCACCCCTACTGAACGCCAATTTTCTTTTGTGCATGAGCCCTTTAGGGTTATATCACTAACAACAACTAGGGCTGACCTCGATTAGTTGGATAGTCGACTAATCGATCGAAAGGAGCCGTAATCTAATGCAAGAAAATTTAATTAAATTCTGTCGACTATCGCACATTTTGGCCAATCAAAGTCGACTATACAAATCCTTAGTCGGGGACAGGCCTACTAACAACCAACCAGGGGCATTAGCATATCACACTTCAGCACCAGAACACCTTCAAAACAGCAACCACACCATATTAGCTACATGGATTCTCAGTGGCCCTGACCAATGTGTCTGCTACATATTGACCAATCAGAAACTATATGGTTTGATCTGTATTACAAAAAGGAAGTAAAATATATGATCTAGATTGGAGTCGTATTGTAGTAAGAGCTGTAAAAGCCGTCTTAAACACACTGCCAGCTATTCCTTGTCTCATTCCACACACACAGCTGCACACAGCGTCCAGCTTACTGCAAACATTTAACACAGAGAGCCCAGCTTCCAGCTTTCCCCTCATAAAAAGCTTTGTGTCTGCACAGCCAGCCAGCCAACCCCCCCTCCCCCCTCACACACACACACACACACACGACAACCCCCCCCCCCTCCTCCTCCCCACCCACACACACACACCACAATTTGGTTCAAATGGCAAAATGCCATATTCTGTGCTGCAGAATTCAGCCCTCAAGGTTGTGATCAGCAGAGTGAAAGAGAGAGTGGTGGAGGAGAGGGGGAGGGGCGGGCACCAGATCCCCACAGCACTCTTTTATGAGGTAGCGACTGACTGAGGCAGAGTGATGTGTATAGTACAGTGTAATGAGGCAGTGATGTGTATAGTACAGTGTAATGAGGTATAGTGATGTGTATATAGTACAGTGTAATGAGGCAGTGATGTGTATAGTACAGTGTAATGAGGTATAGTGATGTGTATATAGTACAGTGTAATGAGGCAGTGATGTGTATAGTACAGTGTAATGAGGCAGAGTGATGTGTGTATAGTACAGTGTAATGAGGCAGTGATGTGTATAGTACAGTGTAATGAGGCAGTGATGTGTATAGTACAGTGTAATGAGGCAGAGTGATGTGTATAGTACAGTGTAATGAGGCAGTGATGTGTATAGTACAGTGTTATGAGGTACAGTGATGTGTATAGTACAGTGTAATGAGGCAGTGATGTGTATAGTACAGTGTAATGAGGCAGAGTGATGTGTGTATAGTACAGTGTAATGAGGCAGTGATGTGTATAGTACAGTGTAATGAGGCAGTGATGTGTATAGTACAGTGTAATGAGGCAGAGTGATGTGTATAGTACAGTGTAATGAGGCAGTGATGTGTATAGTACAGTGTTATGAGGTACAGTGATGTGTATAGTACAGTGTAATGAGGCAGAGTGATGTGTATAGTACAGTGTTATGAGGCAGTGATGTGTATAGTACAGTGTAATGAGGTACAGTGATGTGTATAGTACAGTGTAATGAGGCAGTGATGTGTATAGTACAGTGTAATGAGGTACAGTGATGTGTATAGTACAGTGTAATGAGGTACAGTGATGTGTATAGTACAGTGTAATGAGGTACAGTGATGTGTATAGTACAGTGTAATGAGGTACAGTGATGTGTGTATAGTACAGTGTAATGAGGCAGTGATGTGTATAGTACAGTGTAATGAGGTACAGTGATGTGTATAGTACAGTGTAATGAGGTATAGTGATGTGTATAGTACAGTGTAATGAGGTACAGTGATGTGTATAGTACAGTGTAATGAGGTATAGTGATGTGTATATAGTACAGTGTTATGAGGCAGAGTGATGTGAATATAGTACAGTGTTATGAAGCAGAGTGATCAATATTCCTATAAGAAAAGTTATGGTTAACTGAACTACCCCCCACACTTTTTTTAAGAACCCATCTATAAATATATATACAAAAATAAATAATAATAATTTATATATACCGTATATATATATACATATAGAGGGTGAGAGTGAGAGCGAGAGAAAAAGTGTGTGCAGTTCTCTCATAATGTAGCCTGAAGGGCTTCTGTGATGTCCTCACTTCTCCAAACAAATTATATGTTTTCCATATATTAGTCAAATGATTGAGGAAACCCAATCCAATTGGTTACATTTATTGAACATAGAACAACAACTCTAAATCAGTAGCTGAATCAGTGCAGTTGACACAAAGAAACATCAGCTATAGTCAAATACCTACAACATTTGGAATATTCAAATAACTGTGCCCACCGCCCCCCACACACAGGCACTTACTTGATGACCTGGAACAGTGTTCTGTAGAGCTGGGTGAAGATCTCGTTACTGTCCTCAAGCTCAAAGCAGATATTGTAGGACTTCACCCACGCTATGTTCTACAGAGAGAGGGGAGAGGAGGTTGGAGACTATGGGTTTGACAGTGTTTTACAATGTGTTTAACCCTAGATACACCACTGGATGTATTTGGAGAGGAGCAAGAAAGAAGAGTAATAAGCAACAAAAGGTGCATACGTCATTTGATAGAATGTCAACTCGCTGGAGACACCTCATTATTTGATTGCTTGGCAATAAACTTACAAGTCTGTGAACATTATGTTTTGATTGCTATGATACACTGTAATATTGCAACCGTGATGGTTAGTTTATTTAGTGCAAAGTTACTTCAGTCAACATAGACTAGTGTTTTGCACCACCATTAACCCTTTCACTGCCACACTACAGTAACCTGTTGTATTAAATTAATTGATTGATGTTTAACTTGTCCGTGTCGAGTCCTTTAGACTAGCCCCACCCGTTCATTGTAAATGATGCATGTAATTGTATTAAGGTTACTGCGTGTTGTAGCTATGTTAATAAATTCTGAATGGCATTAACGTTAGTTGGGTATGTTAGCTAGTATGATAGTCCAGACAAACAAAGCTATTTAGTTAGCTTGCTAGCTATCGTTGGTAATCAAAAGTTGTCTGTATTTAACGTTACCTCAGGATACCATTGTATTTAGTTGGTTAGCTATTTAGCTAATGTTGATAGCATTGAATAGCATCAACGCTAGCTACAACGAATTCTCACAAACTGGCATCGTAAAAAATAAATTATGGAGGCTTTTTAATCGTCAAGGTAAGAGAGGATTTGTCATAGTCAACTGAAGGCGTATGCTATGGAACGGTCTATGTGCTTGGCTGTCTAGGGCACACACCCGTGCCCGACTACGGCAATGACAACGGCTCGCACAAGGTTAGATGACACCGTTCCAAGGGACTTTTGACAACGAAAACAATGTCTATTGTCGTGAACCATTTTAAATTGGGGCATGTAGAGGAGTTTCGGGAATGAGTCAAATGTGCAGGTCCTCTTCTCAGACCTGTGGGGCAAGCACTGCACACGCATCATGCCGGCTAGCAAGCTAGCTAGCTACACGTCACGGCCCGTTGATACGATAGCTAACTAACGTTAACGTTACAAGCTCAAAAACCTTATAACTACTACTACTGTCGTGTCCATAAGTTCCCTGGCAGAATACTTTGTTTGTGAGGACAAAGGTATACAAAGAGGAGAGAACCATTTTAAATCGGGGCATGTTAGGAGTTTCATGAATGCCGGCTAGCTAGCTAGCTACTAACGTCATGTAAAAAACAATAACGTTATAAACTATACACAATATATACAACAAAACAATGATTTACATTAGTATTTACAGTGATTTAATATGCAGCGAAATAACGTTATACGATTTAAATTATAAATACAAATATGGTAACGTGGTTGTGGCTTTTACAAATAGTGGTTAGCTTTAGAGATAAATGGCTATGATCACCGGAGCACTAGTGTTGGGTGAAACAGATACTAGCCACAGATTCAGGGTCAGTTATTTTCCCATTGTACGAATTGTTAAGCTTATGGAATGTAAGGGAAATCTGATCCTAGGTCTGTGACTACAGGCAGGAGGCTATGCTGTGGTGACATCAGTCAGCAGCGCCAAATAGCAGTGTAGTTTCCCAGCGAACGAAAACAAAAACGTTGTTATTTTGCTACCTTTACG
Source organism: Notolepis coatsorum (assembly GCF_963971535.1). Taxonomy (NCBI): domain Eukaryota; kingdom Metazoa; phylum Chordata; class Actinopteri; order Aulopiformes; family Paralepididae; genus Notolepis; species Notolepis coatsorum. Next base: position 47,847,028 of record NC_140172.1, on the reverse strand, counting down.
ATTAATTGCGAATATTTTTCATGTTGAGCTATAGATTGTGGATAAATACGCACATAAAGGTACACCATGCCAACGTTAATGCTTTATTTATCTAAAACGAGCCGATTTAGAAATGGTCAATGGGGAAATACATTAAGTGGAACAGAGGGTGGAACAGGAAAAAACGAAAATTACGTAACCACTACACCTCCCTATTCATCTGCATTTCTCCCCCCCCTCCCCACCCATCAATAAGTGAAACTGAAATCCAATTGAAGCAACACATACCTCCAGCAAATAGAAGTATCTGTTGAACTGAGCACTCTTGGTGTCCTCCAGCCCCTTGAGCTGCCTGGTGATGAACATGAAGATATCCTGGAGAGGACACAGAGAAGCTGTCACCAAAAAGAAAGGGAAAAACAATCCTGGATGCAACACAGAAAACACTTCACCAAAGAGAAAACGCTGAACAAATGTGCCATCGTCAATTTCGCCCTACAATTGTGTGCGGTCTACGGCAGCGTTTCTCGAAACTGTTGTTGCTCTTGGGGAATGGGTAAACAGTTGTCCTTTTGTCTTACAGACCGGCAAGCAATAATAATAGGAAACCAGCGTAAGCAATCATAATAATAATTAAGGCTGAGACGATATGCCATTTGGAAGAATTGATAAATCGGGACCAAATTATCGATAAATGTCGATATTTTTATTAGTATAAAATTTAAAATGTGTTGTTGCCGGCATCTTTAGTTACCGATTTCCCCATTCAAAACTACAAGAGTGATCATTCTCATTTTATAGTCGGTGGTCTCTGGATGTGATGGAGGAGTGTACTGCATATTGAATGCACAGTGCAGAGTTGCAATTCAACTGAAATTTACATGAAATGGGGATGTTTTAACTAAAAGATGCCACAAGACCTAGTATTTTAGTATAGTATAAAGTATTTAAGATTTTATATATATATATATATATATATATATATATATATATATATATATATATATATATATATATATATAATATATATATACTTATATACAAAAAAATGTACATATGCAAACATATCGATATGTGACGCCACTTATCGATATCACGCAGTTATTGATATATATCGATAAGTGGTCTCAGCCTTAATAATAATAAAGATTATTATAATAATAATCAGAGCCCGCTTCCATTACAACTAATACTAGAAAAGGCAATAGTTCTTAGTCCAGGGACCGCTTAGCAACATCCCAGATACTGGCCGGGGGCCCCGGACCCGAACTTGGGAAACACTGGTCTATAGTACCGATCAATGTTGTCTGACTTTGCCGTTATAAGCTCTAAGTGGAGTAGGATGAGTGACAGCAGGTTGAAGTCCCGCCCAGTCAGCGGGCTCCGTTACCTTGAGTTTGTCCGGGGAGGTGTAGGGAGCCTCTGGGGCGTAGATCCTGAAGATGTCTGCCAGGCAGCAGGCCACCAGGAGGCGCACGTCCTTGTCCGGGTGTTTGAGGAAGAAGTCTGAGGCCAGGTGCAGCGCCAGGTTCAGGTACAACTCCTTCTCCTCCTCCGAGTCCTGGTCCATGTCCATGAAGGTCTTCACCACCATCTGCGAGAATAACTTATTATTATATATTTTTTTATAATTATTTTTTAAATAATACAATAATATAATATATATATATATATATATATATATATATATATATATATATATATATATATATATATATATATATATATATATATATACTGGTATATATATATATTATTTTTTTAACCATTTGGTTGCCGAAAACATAGAACTACGTTTCTGTCGCCCGATCGTTGAGTGCCGGAAACGTATATCTACGTTTTTCTCACGGTATTTATTTTATTCGCTATTGCCATTCATAATTCAGTGGGTCACCTTGTGCATACTGTTCTGAATGTGTCTGAGCTGGCAGACGGTCTTATACCGCCCTCTAACGCCTTCGGCCATTATTGCATCCTGTTAGAAACGGGTTAGTTTATTTTCTCTACCGAGCTGCGGCGTGGGGGCGGGTCCTAAACACTCCGGCAAAACACACGCTTGTAGGGATGGTTTGGACTACTGACCCCGCCTGCCCGTTGAAGTGCAATGCCCAACAACCTCTGTGGATAACTGGAATGGCGATGAGATAATTGGATTCTTTTTTTTGCAGTACATCAGAGAACAGGTAAGGACACTCTATATGAAAGCTTGCGTTGATCTGATATTTATTTCTAGCGCGATTGACGCTATCTGTGTTTTATGTGTATGGCTGTTTGCCGTTGGGTTGCAGGAGGGGGGGTAGGGGGCGCGCCGGTCTAAACCACATTTCATGCGTGCACGAAGAAGGATAATAATGATGGTGTAGCGTTGATTTCAGGAAGATCCGATAATCAGGCGAAAAATGACGTGTTTATTAAATTACACAAAAACGCTGTTTTAGCGTCTTTTGCCTGGAATTACTCAGAAGCAACCAAACTATATATATAAAAAACAACGTTTTTTGCACGTTGACCAGAAGAGACTCGACGGCGTTATTAGACCCATAGCTATACTATAAAATATAGGTTTAGCTCTACAAACTACAACTACGTTTACATGGGGTTAATGGACGGCAAGGCACTCAATGTGTTAATAAGAAATAATTATTTAAATAATAAACAATTATTTATCATCGTTAAATTTTTATCATTTACAATATTAATATGAATATACAAATGTTCTTTTAATAATAATTTAATAATAATTAAATTAATAAATTATTTATTAAATTAAATTCTTGTATTTCACAGAATTTAAATGGCAATACTCAAGTGTATAAAGCAAACCTTAAAAAGGTTTACGTTCAGAATTTCAGACCCCTAACTAGCCCCGTTTCCTTCTCACCAACGATGATGTCTTTTCTCATTAGCATCCATGCTGTTCTTCATACTGGATAGCCACAGCTCTGGCTCGTCAGCCATAATGCAAAGTCAAGGGGACCATGATCCACCCTGTACACGCCCTGAAGTAAACGCTTTAGCCTCCTCCACAATGCACCCAAGGTAGTAGGGAGTGGATGGTAGTCTCAGTGACTTTGCATTAGTTTAACTTTATGGCTGACTAGCCGGAGCTGCCGGTATCCAGTATAAAGAACAGCATGGATGGTAATGAGAAACTTCATTGGTAAGCACTAAGCAGGACATAGGTTGTTGCAATGACACAATTTCACCCTGGAGAAATATGACCAAGCTTATGGCAGTAGAGCTGCCTCCTTTGGGTAGGCAAAGTGCATTATTGATATCCTATATTGTGATGCAACTCAGTGCAATATCTGTGGATTTTAACCGGGCAGGCTGGGAAAAGCATCAGAAATATCATCACTACTATCTTGGCCAACATAGTGATCTTGATCATGGGCATCTCTCCCAATCACTGAAATGAGAGTACATCTATTATTAAGGATTGTCTACAATAAGTGGATTGTAAAAGGTTTTTTTCTTTCTAGAAACATTTAATTTGTTCCCCTTTACTGCTGTAATACGAGCAGGTTTGCATTACGCTGGGACTGACCTTGAGCCTGCGAACCATCTCCTCCTTGGAGATCTTGTCGGAGATCTCCTTGACCCCTGGAGGGTAGGTCACCTTCCCGTCCGCAGCTCGAGCTTTAGCCATCCTCTCAGCTCTTCACTGCCTGGGGAGAGACAAAGTGACACTGAGTAAGGTGATATCTCCATGTGTGTGTGTGTGTGTGTGTGTGTAGGTGTGTGTGTAGGTGTGTGTGTAGGTGTGTGTGTAGGTGTGTGTGTAGGTGTGTGTGTAGGTGTGTGTGTAGGTGTGTGTGTAGGTGTGTGTGTAGGTGTGTGTGTGAGTGAGTGAGTGAGTGTAGGTGTGTGTGTAGGTGTGAGTGAGTGTAGGTGTGTGTGAGTGTAGGTGTGAGTGTAGGTGTGTGTGAGTGAGTGAGTGAGTGAGTGAGTGAGTGAGTGAGTGAGTGAGTGAGTGAGTGAGTGAGTGAGTGAGTGAGTGAGTGAGTGAGTGAGTGAGTGAGTGAGTGAGTGAGTGAGTGAGTGAGTGAGTGAGTGAGTGAGTGTGTGTGTGTGTGTGTGTGTGTGTGTGTTAATGTTACACCTAGGGATGCCCCGATCGACCGGCCAGCGATCGGTATCGGCCGATATTCAGTATAAATATGAGATTGGGGAATTCCGATAATGCTTTCTAGTCGCCGATTGCGAAAACCGATCGATGCCGCGAAAAACATGAGCCAATTCTCAGCGGAGTTGGTGTCATTGTCGCATGTAACCTAAAACATGTCGGCGGTGTGGAACTATTACAAAGTGTCTGAGACAGAAGCAACAAATGCCATCTGCAATGTATGCCAGGATAAAATACCTTGTGGGGGAAGCAATGTAAAAAGTTTCAACACAACACATTTTATAAGACACTTGAAGTCCCATCACCCAGAGGAGCATGGAGAGTATAAAGAGAAAAAACTAGGGATGTCCGATATTATCGGCCGACCGATATTATCGGCCGATATCGGCAGTAAAATGTGATATCGGAAAATATCGGTATCGGTAAAAAAAAAAAAAAAAAAAAATGTTTTTTTTTTTTTTTTTAACCTTTATTTACCCAGGCAAGCAAGTAAGAACCAATTCTTATTTTATTTATTGTCAAAAGTATGCATGTTGGTTTAATTCAACAACAAGAGATATGTAATGTAAATCTTTTTTAATTATCATATTTTGCACAGATAATGCTTACATTTAGAAAGCCTTTTGAATGCATCCAGTGAAATTATTAGTTACCTGAAATTATTCCGTTTTTTTGGGGGGAAACCCTGCATATATCGGTATCGGTTGATATCGGTATCGGTATCGGTATCGAAATTAAGAGTTGGACAATATCGGAATATCGGTATCGGTAAAAAAGCCAATATCGAGCATCCCTAGAAAAAACCAAAACGGCCGCTAATGCAAACCACTTTAGAGAGCACCCTGGCCATGCGTATAACCGTGATAGTCAGAAGGCTAAGGCGATCACAAGAAAAGTCATGAAATTCATAGGGCTGGACGCCTGGACCGCTGGACGACCAGCCATTAAGTGTAGTTGAGACGAGTACTCTCAGCCCCGCTACACTCTCCCAGCCGGTCGCTGAAAGAGACAATGAGCATGCCGTGAAGACCCGCCCTACTCTGCCTCTGATTCGCAGACTGTGGGTGGGGGAATGTGATTTGACCAAAGCAGAGTAGAGTAGTAGACAGACACACAGACAGTGGAGCAGTCGGACATGGACAGACGCTGCTTGTAGTGGATACTGTATATAGAGGAGAATTTCGACTTGTTGCGTGTTGGCGCTGTCTCGCACATAATACAGATAATACATATGAAAAGTATAATTTGCTCAGAGTCCAGGCAGAGACAGTTGTGGTTCGGTCCGGATCTGGAACGGAGTCCGGACTTTGAGAATGCCTATATAATAGTATAATACTGCCAGCTGCTATAACAAGACCAAAAACGATCGGTATCGGCAGTGTATCGGCCGATATGGCTCATAGACGATCGTGATCGGTATCGGTGGCAAAAAACATGATCGGGGCATCCCTAGTTACACTTATAAAGAGATGACCAATCAGTATCTGTTCAGGCAGTGAAGCGTGCATTTACATTTACATTTAGTCATTTAGCTGACGCTTTTATCCAAAGCGACTTACAAGTTCTGTACAACAAGCCATCAGGAAGGGCACAACTCTACGCGTGCGTGGTCACATGACTACTAAGACAGAATCAGACCAGCATGGATTCCGACGAGCCAAACAAAACAACAAAGCACAATTACAGATTAGTTTGCGAGTACACTACACGACCTCACAGAGACAAAGAAATCAGACTCCAGAGACATGGTGCCTATACACCATTAGCAAAGAGACATGGTGTCTATATATTAGGGTTGCCACGGTGATGTGGAATTTCCTATGACTAATAAACTCAAGACAACACCGGTATTACTGGTTACAAAATGATGCTCAATATCTGTAGAGCATTTACTTTGATCTTTAACGTTATACGGCTACAATGATCCGCTGTGTCTGTCCGTCTACATCTGTTTTTGTTTTGATCCACTTTTTCTCCTTATTTTCAATTTTTTTCCCATCCCAATTTCGTGTATCCAATTCTCCCCTCCCCTGTCTTGAACGTTGCTCGACTATGCCCCCCACTGGTCGGTTGTAGAGAGGATAGAGCCTTGCATCACGTGTTCCCTCCGGCACACGAGGAGGCAGCCTGTCACATATTTTCACCTGCCAGCGCGGACTCTCATTGGCGAGGTGTAACGCATGGGAGGCTCACACTACCCTCGCCACTTCCTGTCTCTGCTGTGAAGGCGTCTCCCAACCGACCTGTAGGGGTCGCTGTCCACAACGTCCAATCCCCACCCATCGACTTCCACCCACTGACTCTGCCAAATGAGCCAGTACGACGGCCGGCCCAAGCCGAAGGCAATGCTGAGACTGGGATTCGATACCGGTGTCTCTTGCATTGGTGACAAGCGCAATCTCCGCTACGCCACCCAGCCGCCGTCTAAATCTGTTTTTAATACATTTTCAATGATTAGTATCCATTTGTTGGACAGAGTACAGAGTAGAGTAAGTTGGGTTCTAACTTTGAAATAAACCAACGGACAGTAATATCTTCTGTCACTGTTCTATCTGTTCATTGACAGACAGACCAATGTAGCTGCAGCCTTATTTAACGCATCACCCAAACATACTGTTGCTGGTCTGGACTGGTCCTCTGAGCTCCTCTCCAGTCAAGCATTCGCTGCTGCAGGTTTAATACAAAATATCGCCTCTAGAGCTTCTTTCTCTCCTTCACGTGAAGTTAAAACCAAGTGAAACCTAAAACCTAAAAATAGCCACTCCGTCACACTGTTTTACAAGTTTGCGTTTTTTATTTGAACGTGGGCACTGATATGCGAAAATGAACTAAATAGGTTTTATTTCCATAAAAACAAAAGAGAAAAAAAACATCCACCAGTGAGGGTGGTGGGCAAGTAATGTACTCGGTGGAGCCTGAACACAGAGTAACACCGGTATCACCAACTACTACCGCTAGGGCTGCACGATTTGGGGAAATAATCGATTTGCGATTTTTTTGATAGATATTGCGATTGCGATAACATTTGCGATTATAATATATTAAAAAAAAAGAAAAAAAAAAAAAAAAAAAAGCAGCAGCCCCACAGAGGTTTATTGTAAAATGCGGCTTGCATCTGGCCTATGCGGTGGGTCTTTTCGGGACACTGAGCCTGAAAATGTTTATTTTTACCTGGGAATCGATACCGGTACCCAACAGTACCTTTTTTCTGTACTTTACTCTCCCTCTCTGAAGTCTAAACTTCACAACACACAATCTAAAACCCCTTACCTCCCTCTCCCAAACCGATCTTGTATCTCAATGGGACTTCCTGGTTAAAAAAATATATATATTGCGATATATATTTTTTTGCAATTTGATAATTGCATCATTCCAAATCACGCTCTAACTACCGCACATTTTTTTAACTACAGCTAAACAAATGGCTCTCATTACATTGCAAACTTCGACATGTTCTGGAGATGTGAACAAAAGATTTTCTCTAAACAGATTTGGAAGCAGAATGTTCACTTCACATTCTACTCCGTTGACAATGGCCTTGCAACAAGCTCTAAGACAGACAGTACAATAACACAACCTAACTCTGATGACGTCAAGACGATAGAATCGCTATCGGAGGACATCCACAGCAAGATGATCGCTGAGGGGTCGAAACGACTGGATCGGATCGCAGAGGACATCCACAGGATTACAGTAGAACTAACAGCGCTCCCCCAGCTCCTCCCGTATTGACGTCAAGACATAATCGGGGATCACCATCGCCCCTCCCCCCCAGTCTTTCCTCCCGTGTCACTCTCCTCCTCCCCCCTCCCTCTTGATCGAGGATCCCCCTCCACACCAACAACCCTAAAACGCAGGGCGCCCGGCTCCCCCCCCCCCCTTTCCTCCATTGTATCACTCTTCTCCTCCCCCCTCCCTCTTGCCAGGTCATCACCAAAGTACCAAACCCCCCTTCCCCCCTCCTCATCCCTGCTACCCCCCCTTCTCCCCCTCTTCCCCGCCCCACCTGCCTTTCACACCAAAAATGGTCAAACTGGTAAATGCTGGTCTGATTTACAGCCAGGCATCTCCAAAACATCTGCTCCAAACTACTGCTATCAGTTTATTGTTCCAATAACAAACCATGCTGTTCCTGTTCTCACTACTATCAGACTCAAGAAGAAATGCTTGACACGTACTGTAACACTTAGCAACCTCGGCTCAGACCCATCATCGCTCAGCCAAGGCCGGCCACCCCCCCCCCCCCCCCATCACAAAATCACTGACAATGGCCCTTCTGAATGTTAGATCGTTGAGCAACAAATCTTTCTTAATCAATGATCTGACATAACTGAAAAGAATTTGCAATGCATGTTCCTAGTCGAGACCTGGCTAAATTACATTACTGGTGCGACAACACTGATAGAAGCCTGCCCTCCAAACACCCTAGACTTTGTGATAACAACAAGGCTGAACATTGATAAAGTATCAGTAATCGAATTACCTATATCTGACCATCACTGTGTATTCTTCAATGCTAACTAGGGATGGCCCGATCGATCGACCAGCCATCGGTATCGGCCGATAATCAGTATAAATATGAGATTGGCGAATTCCGATAATGCTTCATATTCGCCGATTGCGAAAACCGATCGATGGCGCGCGCGAAATACATAAAAACATAACAGAAACACAACTCTCAGCGGAGTTCGAGTGAGAGCTGGAGAGCGAGTGTGTGAGAGAGAGAGCGTGTGTGTGTGTGTGTGCGAGCGTGAGAGAGCGCGTGTGTGTGCGAGCAAGCATGAGAGTAAGTTACTTACTAAGTGTAATAGACTCGAGACGACGGAGCCCCGCTACACCATAGATATATATAAACATTCTTTTTTTAACCTTTATTTTACCAGGTAGTCACTTGAGTTGAGATCAATGATCTCTTTTTCGGGCAAGACCTGGCAAGATTATGCACTACACTGCCCCATGTGAGTGCAATGCAGGTGAAGACCCACCCTACTCTGCCTCTGATTCGCAGACTGTGGGTGGGGGAATGTGATTGGACCAAAGCAGAGTCACACACAGACCTTGGCTCCAGTCGACATGCATTGCAGACAGAGACGCTGCTTGCATTAGAGAGCGGAGAATTTCGACTTGTGTCACAGATAATACAGATAAGATAATGCATATGAAAATGGTTCAAATTCATTGAATTCAGCTCAATTCGATTTCAAGTGGCACATAGTCTTTTTTATTATGTATAGGTTACTAATAATTATTTAATAAATATTAATTAACCCAAATCCCAGTTTTTACAGTATAACAAAACCAAAAACAATCTGTATCGGCAGTGTATCGGCCGATATGGCTCATAGACGATCGGTATCGGTGGCAAAAAACGTGATCGGGGCATCCCTAATGCTGACCTAAACTTAACAGAGGCAAAAGCGGTAACCGTTCGTTGTAAAGCGAAGAGTACTAGATGACATCGCAGAAGAAAAGTTCTCAAACATCATGAGACAAACTGAACCATCCAGCCTGGACTGTTCTTTAAAATCTCAACAACACCCTATCATATACACTGGATGCTGTTGCTCCATTAACACATTCATTGCCAAAAACTACATATTACGTTGTTGGGCGCCAACCGTTCAGTGCCAAAAACGAGATAATACGTTTTTGGATTGTTTGATCTTTTTACTTTGATCCCCGCTCTACAGACCTGCCGGGAGCGATCTGCATCATTTAGGCATGTCCCCACACATTAGAACTGCATTATGATCGACTATCACCAGGTGGCAGTATCGTCCGTGTCTGAACTGCAATGGCTTGGGGGTTGATATAGTCAGCTTCACTTTCTCCTAGGTTAGTGGTAGAGCCATATGAAATCCGCGATCACGGAATCGCGGACGGAATCGCGGAATTGAGCAATAAAAATGGAATCAACTGTAAAAAAAAAATAATAATAAAATAAAATAATATTTTTTATTTTTTATTTTTTTTATGTTGTGTGACTTGTACAGCACTTTGTTCAACTTTGTCAGTGCTGTAAAGTTTAAACCTTTTTAAATCTTAGACAAACAAAACACTTTGCTTTCATGAAATATTGTAAGCCGTCATTTGAGGCTTTATAAAAGCAGCACAATGAACACAAATCTGTCAGTGCCGAGTCCGACCTCATCTTAAATAACAAACAGCATTGCTTGTTGTAGTTAACAAAGAGAGGCAGAGTTGATTTTGCAAAAAAAAATATATATATCATTTATATTTTTTAATAATCAAATTTTATTTTCATATTCGAATCCCATGCCCATCGAACGAAGCTTCGAAGTATTTAAGACAGCCCTATTAAATGGACTGTTATATCTTATTAAATTGTGGACATTTATTCATTCCCACTTATTAGAATAAGTGATAAGTGGTAAAATGAGCGTACAAAGCAAAATACAGAATTCTGAAATATTAAAACGGAAAAAACGGAATTTGGAAAAAAATAAAATGGAATTTGGAAAGAAATAAAACGGATTTCATATGGCTCTAGTTAGTGGCCCCTCCTTCTGCTGGGACAGAAATGCACAGCGCTCGCCTCGGAATTCCGTTGCATAAGCGTATTTCACCATCGAAACGTGTATAGACGTATACACTGGTAATCGCGATGGCAATGCGATCACTTGGAATTATTCTTATTGGAATACCTTCCGGCTAAGGTAAGGTACATTCTATGTCTATTTTACAGACTCTAAAACGTGATCAAGGTATTAAACTGTGTGGGTATCAAACAAGAAAGACTGTCAGGCTTTAAAACTGTGTAGGACCCAGGCCTAGAATTGCTCCCTGAGAGAGGGAACTGCGCCCTGAGAGGGAGGCTTGCCCTGAGTGGGAGGTTCGAAGGGTCAAAGTGGGTATCAAACAGGAGGGAAGACTGTCAGGTTTTAAACTGTGGATACCAAACAGAGAAGGCAAAGACAACTTTAAATCCAGAACTATTTTATTGCACTGTAAAAAAAAACTGTGATTTTATATGTCTGCACTTTATGTGCTATTCTATTTGACTACTTATTGCACTGCACTATTGCACTATTTTACTCTGTCTATTCTATCTTACTCTTTTTATTATTGTCTATTTTTAAAACTGAATCAAACCATAAACTAGGTGGCCTGTTGGGATGTTAGATCCTAATGTGAAAAACTGTGATTTTATGTCTGCACTTTATGTGCTCATTTTATGCCTGTCTTTTTTCTGTTGTGAAGCACTTTGAGCTGCAGTCTCTGTATGAAAGGTGCTATACAAATAAAGTTGTATTATTATTATTATTATTATTATTATTATTATTATTATTATTATTATTATTATTATATACACCATTAGTAAAGACTGAGACATGGTGTCTATATACAGTTAGTAAAGAGACATGATGTCTATATATACACTGTTAGTAAAGAGACATGGTGTCTATATACACTCAGGGCTGTACACTGCAATGATATCGTCGCGAATTGCCCCTTTAATTGGCCGTTGCGATTGGTAAATATTATCTGGGGGCGGGCTTGCGAGCAGTGCTTTTCACTCCTAAATTATCCAAGGCGTGTGATGACGCCACTCACGCGAGCTGAGCAGTGAGCACTCGGCAGGTATGATCAGCGGGAACAATCGACTGAGCACTCACTCTGATAGACTGGCTGACTTAGCTATGAAGAAAAGTAAAGTTAGTATTGCTTCATATTTTCGACACGTTCAACCTCCTATAGTGAGCCGAACTGAACTGAACTCAGACACACGGAGAGAGCTGCGGCGTCTGCTGCTCCTCCCGCACCGTGGCTGTTGTAAACACTAGTCTTTAGTGGGACACTTGGACCTCGGTGAGCCTGCCAGCCGGCTAGCTACTGATATCAACAAATCCTCCAGCAAGTCTAGTAGTGCATGATAGCTCGCGTTAGCTTACTGTTCAAAACGAAACGTCCCATTAAACTAAATAGTTCAGATAGCTCCTGATATCAATGTCTTATAAGTTATAACACTGAGTCGATGCGTATTCGAGCTGAGGGCACGCTGAATATAGTCAATAGGGTCCAGCTGCAGCGCCGGAGAATCCTGGCCGTAGCTGGAGGCTACAGTATAGGGTCCAGCTGCAGCTCCGGAGAATCCTGGCCGTAGCTGGAGGCTACTCGAGTACACACAGACAGTGGAGCTGGTTGCATATAGCGAGCATTTTGACTTGTTGCGTGGTGGCGATGTCTCGCAGATAATACAACTACAAGTATGATTATATAATATATATATTTTATTAAAAAAGAATTATATAAAATAATTTTCTTTCTTTTCTTTTTTTTAAATAAAAAACAATCGAAAATTTGCCCCTAAAAAATATTTTTTGCCCCTAAATTTCTCATTTAGGGGCAAGTGTGCCCCTAGTGAAAAAGCTTAGCGTACAGCCCTGACACTGTTAGTAAAGAGACATGATGTCTAGGGGTGTAACGATGCATCAATTAATCGAAATGCATTGATTCTAATGTGACGATTCAACTGCATCGATTTGAAAATGTTAGAATCGATTATAATCTAAACTAATAGATTTTTTTTGTGTATTGTTTTTATTGACCTATAGTCCGGACTCCATTCATGCTCCATTCATAGTCCATTCAGCCACATTTGTGTATTAAAAAAATGTTGGGGAATTAACTGATAGAAAATTAATCGAATCGTGGTCAAATGAAGAGATTTCATGATGCATTGAATCGTTGCCTGAATAATGGTAATCGAAATTAATCGTTGTGAGGTTGCATCGTTACACCCCTAATGATGTATACTGTTAGTAAAGATGCCAACAAAGTAATTACATGTCTTTACATCACATTGTGCCTAATTGGTGAGCAATTGTTTTCTGGCCTATAGACCACCGCAACACTTCCGGGATTCTGAAATCAGGGAGGAGATAGCGGGGGGAGCAAATTAATGAATGGGGATGAGAGCCTTGATGTAAGTGGTTGCAGCTACGGCTGTGTGGGTGCTGGAGACATGATCCAATAGATTTTTATGCGCCTGAGTCTCCTGAACACAACGCAACCAATTCCAAATAGATCAGAACTAAATCGGCCGAGCTAAAGTCCCCTTTTCAGCACCTACTCTCCATACGCATGCGCAGATTGCCAATGGAGTCTGAGCGGCGCGCGACCGGCGCGAATAAATGTTGAATGTTCCATCAGAGGGGGGGAGCTTGTGGTGGTAGTCTGAGTGGCTACTAGGGCTGACCTTCGAAGCTTTTTTTGGCAATCGAAGCTTCGGGGCCGAGCTTCGATTTTAATTCGAAGCTTCGGAAAAAAAAAAGAAAAAAAAATCTCTTTTATTTTTTTAAAATTTGTATCTTATGTTGTGGGACTTGTACAGCGCTTTCATAAACTTTGTTGTTTTTAAATGTGCTCTATAAATAAAGTGGGTTGGATTAATTAATTAAGTAGCCCCTTTCGTGACTGAGCCAACAAGGTTTCACTCGGCTGTGTGATTTAATTCAAGGTGGATCGCTGTTGTCGTTTGAACAACTTCAGATTTCATGGGAACTACCAATCCCCCAAATCAAGAATGTTTAAGATGAATGAAGTAAGATTTTGATTATTTGAAATATGGCCTGTGTAGACTAAACTATGCACAGAATTATGTCAGTCTACAAGGTCCGGATTCTACATGGTCCGGCAATGTAGACCTTGTAGACTCCACTACAGACCAATTATCAGTGAATGTTCATGCATTTTTAAGAAGGGCAACTTCCACAAAAAAACAAAGAACTCACCAAAACATCTCAGTAGCACCTTATCTAAATTTTATTTCCTATTTTGTTTATTCATCCCAGTATCTTTCTTTCTTATGTGTGGAATTCTACAAGGCATGTAGGTGTATATGTATTTGAGGATGATATCCTTCAAACAGGCAATAGTGATGATATAATTTGGGCAGTGCTGAGCTGGGTTACTTTCCTCCAGTGTATTTGTCCCCCGGCCCCACCCAATGGCCCCATGCGCACGCGCACACACACACACACACACACACACACACACACACACACACATTTACATTTAGTCATTTAGCTGACGCTTTTATCCAAAGCGACTTACAAGTTCTGTACGACAAGACAGCAAGAAGGGTACAACTCTATCAGCTGAGTAACAATGTTTATCAAAGTGTTGCGTGTTACAGTGTAGGTTAGTTTATTAGGAAAAGTGCATGACAGTAAGGTTAGTCACGGTTAGATTTTTTTTTTTTTTAATCATTTCAGATAATGGTTGAAGAAGTGAGTCTTTAGTCGACGGCGAAAGATTGGACGGGATTCGGCTGTCCTAACTGGGATGGGTAGTTCTCACACACACACACACACGCACACACACACACACACACACACACACACACAAATCGAAGTAAAAAAATAATTGAAAAAAAAAATTGAACAAAAATTTATCTTTTTTTTATCTTTTCTTTTTTTTTTACTTCGATTTTTTTTTAATGTTCGAAGCTTGTGCCATCGAACGAAGCTTCGAAGCTTCGAAGTATTTAAGACAGCCCTAGTGGCTACAGACCACTGCACTTAAATATAAACATTAGTATACCTGGAGACTCAATAAGGTAATTGTAGATGTCGCCACAAGACGAGTCTGGCCATTGAGTGGGATAATTTTTCCATTATCCTGTTCGGCTGAAAGGACACCGGCCACCGAAGCAGGCACAAGCTACCCTAGGGCTGTCTTAAATACTTCGAAGTAGGGCTGGGCGATATAACGATAACGATAAATATCGCGATATATTTTAATAATCGATATCGAATATCGAAATAAAAATTGATTTTTTTTTTTTTTTTTTTTTGGACCTGCAACAGGGCAGTGTACAGACTTGTCTTTCTTGCCTGCAACTTAAAGTAATGGCTTTGCTTGTCCAAATGACAATACTGACCAAATTGAGATTTATTTTTCTCTTGTCCATTTATTTTGTTTGCTTTCTAATTTAAAATACAGTTTGAAACCGTCTGTACACAGTAGGCTATGTGTGCTAGCAGAACTAGACTCCAGTCACGAGTCACGGTGCACATGTGCGGTGGTTTGTCCACCAAAAAAGCGCCAAAAGATCGAAAATAAACTAACAGAGCCAGAACTGTTCAACTCCTCTGGAGCCACAGCCAGCAGAGAAGCCGGTTTACTTTAGCTTTTAAACCAGCTGCAGCCTGAGAACTGGAGTGTGAGGGGATGTAACACTAAAGATGGCGGCAACGACAAAGAATTGCTGCAAAATAAACATACAGCTGTTGTTAAAAAAAAAAAAAAAAAAAAATCGTTATCGCGATATGATTTTTTTCCATATCGCCCAGCCCTACTTCGAAGCTTCGAAGCTTCGTTCGATGGCACAAGCTTCGAACATAAAAAATAAATCGAAGTTTAAAAAATTAAAATTAAAATTTTATTTTTTACTTCGATTTGTGTGTGTGTGTGTGTGTGTGTGTGTGTGTGTGTGTGTGTGTGTGTGTGTGTGTGTGTGTGTGTGTGTGTGTGTGTGTGTGTGTGTGTGTGTGTGTGTGTGTGTGTGTGTGTGTGTGTGTGTGTGTGTGTGTGTGTGTGTGTGTGTGTGTGTGTGTGTGTGTGTGTGCATGGGGCCATTGGGTGGGGCCGGGGGACAAATACACAGGAGGAAAGTAACCCAGCTCAGCACTGCCCAAATTATATCATCACTATTGCCTGTTTGAAGGATATCATATCATCCTCAAACACATATACACCTACATGCCTTGTAGAATTCCACACATAAGAAAGAAAGATACTGGGATGAATAAACAAAATAGGAAATAAAATGTAGAAATGCATTCAATACATAAATAAATATGAATCTCCATATATGAAATAGAACATTTAGATAAGGTGCTACTGAGATGTTTTGGTGAGTTCTTTGTTTTTTTGTGGAAGTAGCCCTTCTTAACACTTTAACTGCCACACACGAGATATCTCGGGTTTCCGATAGTTATGTTTAAAGCCACTCACGAGATTTCTCTGAATTTTTATTTTTTTTATTTTTTAGCGATCTGAAATCATATTGCATCACGCGAGCCTAACCGAGTATACACGAGCGCCGCCGGCGATCATATGTGGAAAAAAGCGCCCCCTATCGTCTCCCAGATGACATAAGGGATTTTGGAATGGACTCAATGAAAATGGATGGGGAAAAAAATCCGGTACTCCACATTTTCCAGTCCACTGATCCAGCTGGGGTTACCACAGTTCATTCTGGAGCCTCTCAGCCCCGCGGAATCATGTGTACTACTGTATCACGTTGGATCCATACACTTATCGATTTTTTCGAATGGTGATCAGGAATTGGAATATACCAGTTGGATACCATCTGATGTCAGGTAAGGAATCTATGTTATCAGTGTTAGGATAATCAGACTAATTTTGATGAAGATATAGGCTGTTATGTGAAATGGGCTCTTTCGGTTTTACTGAAAAAAATCCATGAGGAAATGAACGCGCCGATTATCCGTGCGCGGCGCGAATGTGCTTGCGCGCACGTATAATATTGATCATCTAGCGTTTATTTGAAAACGATTCATAAATAGGCCGACGAATATCAGCGTTCTGGAATATTCCAGTAAAAGACGATTATCACAGAATGGTCTAGATAGAATGAACTGTTTTTTATTTCAAAACGGGTGCTTTTCAAAATGCTCTGAAACGGAAATGAAGCGATAAAAAAACAATCTGCCTTGACAGCACTGACTGGAAATGAGTCTTTGATAAGTGACTGGCAGATTAGACACATAGCCATAATTTAAAACATAGATTAGGCGATATTAACGTTAACATTGAAGTGGACCGTGGCATCGAGGGGGTAAAAAAGAAAACCCGGCGTGGCACTCAAAGTGTTAAAAATGCATGAACATTCACTGATAATTGGTCTGTAGTGGAGTCTACAAGGTCTACATTGCCGGACCATGTAGAATCCGGACCTTGTAGACCAGACCTGGGCATTGTACGGCCCGCGGGCCGGATGATTCTGACCGGCCCGCGAAAGATGACATGATAATATAAAAAATTAATATTAATATTAATATTTTATTTTTTATTTTTATTTTTTACTTTTTTCTTTTCATGTCAACGTTCACACGCACAATATACGCTTAGGAGACATGCTCAGAAGATGTTGGTTCTCTTTGGATCCACCTATATATGTGAACAGACATTCTCAGTCATGATGTTTACCAAGTCCAGGTACAGATCCTCTCTCACTGATGAACATCTGGCAGCTGTGCTTCGCATCTCCACCTCAGACATGCAACCTGACTTTGATGGACTTGTTAAAGCTCAACAGAGACTGGATTTCTCACACTGAATGAAAAAAAAAAAAGAACTGAAGAACACTAAAATGTGGAAATATAACAAGTGAAATGGGACACTTGATGGGACACTTTTTGCACAGTTCTGAAAACATTAAATGTTTAATATAGGCATGTAAAGTAAAAAAGGCTACAAAACTGGGACACTTTTCTTTACACAGTTCAGTGACATGTCTTGTTTATTTTTGCTATAAGATGATGTGATGTCTTTAGAAATAGAAAGCTAAGAAAATCCTTGTTTCAATAGTATATGAAACTCAAAATGCCCTTTGTTATTATTAATGTTTCACATTTTGTTTATCATTTTGGAAATAAATTCTATTTGAATAAATGATATTTTTGAAAGCTAACCTCACCTTTTAATTGCCAAATAATAACATACACTCTTACCAGGGGTCAATGTCATTTACTGCTTTTTATATAGAAATAAAATGTATATTATGCATAATTGAGTTTGGAATTTTGGCCCGGCCCCCCAACATATTTTCAGTTGCTCATTCGGCCCCCTGGGGAAAATAATTGCCCACCCCTGTTGTAGACTGACATAATTCTGTGCATAGTTTAGTCTACACAGGCCATATTTCAAATAATCAAAATCTTACTTCATTCATCTTAAACATTTGATTTGGGGGATTGGTAGTTCCCATGGTAGAACCACTTAATTCATTAATCCAATCCACTTTATTTATAGAGCACATTTAAAAACAACAAAGTTTACCAAAGTGCTATACAAGTCCCACAACATAAGATACAAAAAAAAAAAAATCTAAGCTTTGAATTAAAATCGAAGCTCGGCCCCGAAGCTTCGATTGCCAAAAAAAGCTTCGAAGGTCAGCCCTAGTTGTGATACTAAACAAATACGTTGTATGCATAATTCAGGGGACAGTAGAGTAGCCACAGTGGCGGCATAATTAATTACTGACAGTGAATTAGAAAACGTATAGTAGCCCATTTCATAACTTTTGTGCAAACAAAGTGGAGATTTCTTTGTTCATAAAACTAAATTGCAGGAAAAAACATTTTTGTTTTATGACATCCATCACTTGGTCATAAGACACTGATATGCGAGATATTTCCATGCAGTTTCAGTCCCAGATAGAGAGGAAAGGGTGTCTCTAGTGATGCACGATATATCTGCCGCCGATATAATATCTGCCGCCGATATGGCAGTTTTTTTTTACACATCGGTATCGGTCCGATATCAAGATAGGGCCGATATGGGCTGATAAAAAAAAAATCTTTTTTGCATGTTTTGGCCTTAAATGGTTTCAAAATATCAGTAATTTCTGAAAATAAGTTACAAAAGTAAAAAAAAATATGCGTTTTGGAAAATAGCTCTTTATTTGATTATCATAAAAAAGTGTTTTCTATACAGAGATATCGACATCGGTAAATATCGGTATCGGCCAGAACAGCAATATTAATATCGGTTATCGGTATCGGCCACAATTTTCACATCGGTGCATCACTAGGTGTCTCTTTCTCCTTCCTCCAAAGAGTCCATTAAGAACCCATTCATTAAATGCGATCCATTGATGGCTCTTCCTGAAGCAGATATTTTGTTGAGAGCATCAGCGATCGTCTTTGCATCCATCTCTCAACGCAAGACACATTAAAAGTGTCACCAGGTGCCAACAGGTGTATAGGTCTTGTGGGGGCGTTGCGCTGCGGGCTGCCTCTCCCCCCAAGGTTTAGATTCGATTCAAATGCAAATTGTTATTACGCCCCCGTTCCACTGAAATCATGTCGTGAACAGCCTATTTTTAAACAAAGGTTGTTACTATTTTTAGATATTCTAACTGTTCGTTTTTAAAGTATATATGTGCTTATACATTCAATTTATAATAATATGAAGAAAAAAAAACACACACCAAAAAAAATAAAAAACGATTTCACGTCTAGACGAGAAGGGGGCGGGCCGAGTTCTGGTCAGTAGCGCTGCCAGGTGTCACAAATGACAACAGCGATCCACCTTGAATTAAATCACACAGCCGAGTGAAACCTTGTTGGCTGCGTCAGTCACGAAAGGGACTACTTAATTAATTAATCCAATCCACTTTATTTATAGAGCACATTTAAAAACAGCAAAGTTTACCAAAGTGCTGTACAAGTCCCACAACATAAGATAAAAACAAAATAAAAAATAAAAAGTTTTTTAATTATTATTATTATTATTTTTTTCTTGAAGCTTCGAATTAAAATCGAAGCTCGGCCCAGAAGCTTCGATTGCCAAAAAAAGTTTCAAATGTCAGCCCTAGATGGAACATTCAACATTTATTCGCGCCGGTCACGCGCCGTTCAGAGTAGGTGCTGAAAAAGGGACTTTAGCTTGGCCGATTTAGTTCTGATCGATTTGGAATTGGTTGCGCCGTGTTCAGGAGACTCAGGCGCATAAAAAAGTCTATTGGATCATGTCTCCAGCACCCACACAGCTGCAACCACTTACATCAAGGCTCTCATCCACATTCATTAATTTGCTCCCCCCGCTATCTCCTCCCTGATTTCAATGTAACGTGGAATCTATGGTCTATGGTATTTTCACCCAACCTCATACGTGGTTGAGCACAATAGAGGTTGGATATACCAGCTAGAGAGAACACAGCCTCGGGCCTGAAAGAGGCATTGGCTGCATGGAACCTGAGTGAGGAGCGCCAGGTCGCTATAACAACAGACAACAGTACTAAGGGCCCTTTCTCACTCACTAGGGCTGCAACGATTAGTCGACATAATCGACGAAGTCGAAGCTGAAGACTTCTTAGCTTAACATAACAGACCGACAGTAAGTTTGGGGGAACTAATGGGATAACTGGGGATGTTGTTTGGTCCTGACAAGAGTCTCAAAGCAACTCTGAGGTCATGCTCAATGTCCAATCTGTTCCTCTGCTCTGTCTTCAGCTGGACCAGAGCTGATAAGCCACTTTCACAAAGATAGGTAGTGACATTTTTTTCTTTTAAATTATATATATATATATATATATATATTTTTTTTTAATATAATTGTTTTTCGATTAGTCGACTAATCGAAAAAATAATCGACAGATTAGTCGACTACCAAAATAGTCATTAGTTGCAGCCCTATCACTCACCATTCGGGGTCGAATCAGCGCCGGGTCGAACCAGAAAAGGGTGTGTCCGTCTGAGTGAGAACGCTCCCCCCCGTCCCTGTCCCCCGCTGATTCGTCCCCGGGGGCGCTGAACCTGGACCGATGAAATAGGTGGTCTCGGGTGCGGGCCAGTGGGAGCAGGGGGCGTGACACACAACTGCTGTAATGCTTTCATGCTTGCTTGCATTTTTGGCAGATAAAACCACACAGCAACAACTGGACAATACCCACAAAAACAATATTTATGGATGCATTTATCCATTTATGCATTTATTTCTTTAGACCAGTGGTGCCCAACCAGTCGGCCGTGATCGACCGGTAGATTAATGACATTCAATATAATTGCCACGAGCGATGGGATAATGTTAGCTGCTGAACAGACTAAGCTAACTAGCGTTAGCCGTTAGCTTAGCGTTAGCCCTGGGAAACGCTCAAAAGCGGACTCTACAACACCATCCATTCGTGAGAAAAGGGGGTGGATTATATTGACAAGGCTTGACAACAGAGGTTCAAATATAACTTCATATTTATTGGTTATTTGTTAATTTTATATCAGCATCCAGTCTCCACCGCCATGTTAACACTTCCTGTGTTTACATTTTCGAGCGTGACATCATCGCCTACGGCAAGTGTACACGCTCAAAACGCAAACCGTAAACGGAACCCGGAGCGAACCAAGACGGAAGTGTGTACACAAACTAGAGGGGGGAGAGGGGAGGGGTTCGCACCCTAACCCGGAATGAGGACGGTACGGACCGGAACGGACCCGAATGGTGAGTGAGAAAGCACCCTAAGATTGTTAAGGTGGTGCATCTTAATGACTGGTAAAGGTTCCACTGTTTTGGCCATAGACTTCACCTGCCATTGGTAAGTTAATTTGATTTGATCTATCAACACTACTTTGCCTATCTGCCATGTAGTTATGTTTGTATGTTTAAATATTTAAAAACAGTAATCTCCAAGCAAGTAGTGTGGGAGAATAATAACCCACCCCCATTCACCGTGTCTCACTTAACGATCCCCAGTCATGTTGATTTAGTTGGGCTGGGGCTTCTCCCTGGGCTGGGGCTGGAAAGTTGATTTAATAAAAAAAAAAAAAAAAAAAAAAATTAATCAGATTAATCACTTCATTCAAATTGAGGATTTTGTTTGAGGATAGTAAAAAAAGATTTAAAAAAGATTTATTAAAAAACGAAGGTTCGAACGTTCGTTCGAAAAACCCTGACGAAGTTCGAATCCCAAAAACAGGGTTCGGAGACAGCCTTACATGGTACCAAAGCACCTCAAAGGCACTAAAAACAAAATGACAAACATCACAAAACAAACTGGTCAGACTACTGCTTGACCTTACTACTAGAACCCACCTCACCCCTGCCCATTTTGACAACCTAGGATGGCTTATAGTAGACGACAGAGTACAGCTACTTGCAATGGGCCTGGTCTACAAGATACACTACACCACTAATGTACCCATGTACATGTCAAAATACTTCCCAAAGGTCAGTGAATACCACGACCACAACACCAGAGGGAGCTCCACAAATCATGTTAAACCGAGATTTGGCTCAAACAAGGGACTAAACACGTTTCCTTAGTCAGATTTCTACCGGTGTAGCGGTTCAACCGTTTTACCGCACACCCCTATGGCCACATGCACAATAACATCATCATATCGCCTAACTAGTTGTTTGTTTCCCGTTGCTCAATCAGTTATTTGCTGCTAAACAATCAACACATCTCTGGTAAGCAAAGCTTTTAAAGGAGGGACTTTGGCATCGACAAGATTAGTCAATTAGCAGAAATCAACTAACCACTAGCCAACAAAGTCCTATGACTTTTAGTTGACCAAGAATAATAACTAATAATTATCGGGCCGATATCAGCAATTATGACGTCATCCAGATAAAATTATTGATAGCTCCGATAAAATATATAATATATCTTTTTGTTAAAGAAATGCGGTGTGGGTGGATTGGGATGAAGGGCGTTTGTTTTTACTGTAAGCTCCTCCCGTTTTGCCAGTACTGTGGTACGACTGATAGCGTGTGGTTTAGGAAGAGGGAGTTTTTCACAAATCCAGCGCTCCCTTTCTCATGCCTGGCTGTGATGTAGTCACGTAACTTTCAGAAGCAGTGCGGATAGTAAACAAAGATGGCGTCAGTAGTGTGGGACTTTTTCAAAGTTTCAGAGGAAAACAGTTCGCTTGCTATTTGTAACAAATGCAATGCAGAAGTTCCCCGAGGAGGGAAAAGGGCAACAAGCTATAACACATCCAACATAATAAGTCACCTGCAACATCACCACCGCTACGATGGTGTGTTAAAATCCGCCGACGACGATGGGCGATCAGCTAAAGCTGCTGCAAATCCAAAGCCAGCTGCAAAGGAACCGGCGGGGCTTGTACATATTGACGAGGCATTTGCAAAATTAAAGAAGTTTGACAGAGAAGGGCTCAAGCGATCTCTAACTTGATCACAGAAATGAATGATGGCACTTGACGACCAGCCCTTTTCCCTCGTCGAAGAGAAAGGATTCTGTCGGCTACTTCGTCATTTAGAGCCCAGGTTCATAATTCCAAGCCGCCGTCACTTTGCAGAGGAGTGTTTACAAGCCAAGTATGTAGGCCTGCCGTGATAAGCAATAAATCGATTAATCGGCGCGATAATTAAAATGAATGCAATGATTTTGACGGGGGCGATTAATTGCTATTTGCACGTTTATTTTAATGAGGCGCAACCAGTACCCCTCGTCAGTCACTCTCTGTGTGGGGGGCCGCTGGCCTTACTACAGAGTACAGCACGGGAGCTCTGTGGGGCACTAGCAACGCCACATAGCTTAACTACATTTCTCAATAGTGTTGCTCCTTTTAACCAAGTAGCGTTCTTTGTAGTGTAGCTGTTTTTAGACCCAAGTAGTTACTCGCTACTGCCCGGAGAAACTGGACTGCTAAATAAAGATTAAAGATCTAGCGTTGATGCTATCAACATTAGCTAAATAGCTAACAAACGAAATACAACGTATAGCATAGCTACAACACAGAATAACGTTAATACAATTACATGCATCATTGTTTACAATGAACGGGTGGGGCTAGTCAAAGGACTGGACACAGGGACAAGTTAAACATGAATTAATTTATTATAACAGGTAGTTTCGAGTCGTGTCTACGCACCACAGGGCTACTATTCTATTATATACGGCTTTGACGCTTCCTCCTCATCGTTGATTGCCTGTAGTAGCTGCATCTAACGTTAGTAGCTAACGTTAAAACTAACCTAAAGTTAGTTGTTCACCAACAATCTCAACATTTGTTTTATCATTAGCTCAAAAACACAGAACCGGACGAGACAAGTTGTCCGCTCAATACGTTCTGCTAGGATAATAACAACAATACTTCCGCTCCGGACCGGTGGGTGGGTTTCAAAATAAAAGTCTAAAACACCGGAAAAGACGTTTATTTTGTACAGCGTTTTCCTCCACGAGAACTCGAGTACATCATGTGATCAATCGATCTGGATTATTTTTGCCCATCCCTAGTTTATCCTGTGCTGAAGTCTCCATTCCAATAGAGATAGTATATATTTTGGTGTTTATTTGATTATTGTTTCACTGCCTTTTTATTCATTACGTTTCCACAGTTTTTTCCTCATACTTTATTAACATTTTGTACATGGTACCACTCCACACGGTACATTAATAATACATGTACATGTTAAAAGGATGACACAAAAAGCCAGACAGAGGGCTTGTTTCCAGTTTCAGTTTGTTTTATAATAAACAATCAAACTGAGCATTTTTTTATTTAGAATATTTAAAATGTCTTCCAATGTTAAATAAAGGTTTATTGCACTTTGAAACGGTTTCCTTGCATTATTATGCTATTATTATATTAGTAAAACAAATAAAAAGGTTAATTGAAAACTTTTGGGAAATACATTTATCAAAAAAAAATCTCAAAACCGCAATAATATCGCTTATCGCAATATTTTCTGGGACAATTAATCGCCCAGCAAAATGTGTTATCGTGACAGGCCTAACGGCACGTAAGTTTCACCACGGACATATGGACGTTAACTTTGTTTGGTTTATTTAATTCTTTTTGAGGCGTGCTGTCCTATAAATGCCAAGTAATAGTTGTTTCATGGACCAAGACCACAACAGTCTCCTCTCCTATAGCGTCAAATGTTTTATCTGTTGACAAAGCACAATACCTGTTGGTTTTTAGTTCACTCATTGTTCAGGGAAACACATTGTTAATGACATTGACGGATTGTGAATTTTGTGATTGACTCAAATTATATTTATTTGGAAAAATAAATATAGTCACTTTATTTGAAGAGTCAAAACTGTTCTCTTGGCTTTGTTTTGTTCATAGTAGTAACGCTCATGTCATGATAAATCTGGTTAGGTCAAAACTACAGGAATATACATAAAAAATAATTTTTTTATAATACAATAAATATATATATATATTATCGGTTATCGGTATCGACCTTGAGGAGCAGAAAGTTATCGGTATCGATATCGGGGTCAAAAAAATCAATATCGTGCACCCCTAATAATAACAGGGTATTTAGAATTGAGCCCAAAACAGCAGTTTATAGCCGTGCAGCAAATCCTTTTACTTACAATCTTAGTAAAGAAGCCAGAGACAAAGCTTCTTGAATTCAGTGATGTTCTCAGTGGTGTGTTCAGTGGTATATTTAGTGATGTGTTCAGTGGATGTGTTCAGTGGTGTGTTCAGTGATGTGTTCAGTGATGTGTTCAGTGATGTGTTCAGTGGTGTGTTCAGTGGTGTGTTCAGTGATGTGTTCAGTGGTGTGTTCAGTGGTGTGTTCAGTGATGTGTTCAGTGGTGTGTTCAGTGGTGTGTTCACAGTGATGTGTTCACAGTGATGTGTTCAGTGGTGTGTTCAGTGGTGTGTTCAGTGGTGTGTTCAGTGGTGTGTTCAGTGGTGTGTTCAGTGGTGTGTTCAGTGGTGTGTTCAGTGATGTGTTCAGTGGTGTGTTCAGTGGTGTGTTCAGTGGTGTGTTCAGTGATGTGTTCAGTGGTGTATTCAGTGATGTGTTCAGTGGTGTGTTCAGTGATGTGTTCAGTGGTGTGTTCAGTGGTGTGTTCAGTGGCGTGTTCAGTGGTGTGTTCAGTGGTGTGTTCAGTGGTGTGTTCAGTGGTGTGTTCAGTAGTGTGTTCAGTGATGTGTTCAGTGGTGTGTTCAGTGGTGTGTTCAGTGATGTGTTCAGTGGTGTGTTCAGTGGTGTGTTCAGTGATGTGTTCAGTGGTGTGTTCAGTGGTGTGTTCAGTGATGTGTTCAGTGGTGTGTTCAGTGGTGTGTTCACAGTGATGTGTTCAGTGGTGTGTTCAGTGATGTGTTCACTGTGATGCATTCTGAGCGTCTCTACTGCCTTCGTGTCCCACATTCAATCATCCACAGGCCTCAGAGGAAGTCAAGTCAACTCGTAGTATTCATCCACATGCTTTAACTTACAATTTAATGACAGCAGCTCAAGGGGTAGAGCGGTCGTCTGGTAATCGGAAGTTGACACTTAACCCCTAACTGCTCCCGATGAGCAGGTTGGCACCTTGCATGGTGGCCTCTGCCGTCTCTGTGTGAGTGAATGTGAGGCATAAGTTGTAAAGCACTTTGGATAAAAGCACTAGATACACGTAGTCCATTTAATGTATTGCCATGACTCAATCAATAATACATTTTTGTTCTTACCACTGCTCCTTGTCAGTGGCAGGTCTGAGGTAGTTAAAGGCAGTTTTTAACTATTCTAATGCACTTGCCCAGAAATAGCAACCTTAGGTTATCCGACAAATACGCCTGTGCCAATTTGCTACAGCTTGTCAAAATGTATACTCAATAGAAGTGGTCAGAGAGGCTCCAAATGAATGAACAGAATGATGGAAAAAGTGTTTGTTCAGATGACCAAAAGCTCAGTCTTTCCTCTCCTCTCTTCCAAAACATGGCTGCTAACTCTGAAGTCACCCCCACACAAGATTACAACCCACCCACACACACACCATTACAACAACCCACCCCACACACAAGATTACAACCCACCCCCACACACAAGATTACAACCCACCCCACACACACCATTACACCCCACCCCACACACCATTACAACCCACCCCCACACACACCATTACAACCCACCCCACACACACCATTACACCCCACCCCACACACCATTACAACCCACCCCACACACACCATTACACCCCACCCAGGGCTGTACACTGCGAGCATCTCGTCGCAAATTGCCCCCAATATCATCTGGGGGCAAGCTTGCGAGTAGTGATTGCAACCCTTCATTCACATTTCACTCCTAAATTAATCCATACATTACAAATTGGATAAAACATTAGCCAACCAGGGCATAATGTTGCGGTTGTAATTTCATTAGACAGACCAGCGCGGACCTTTAATACCATGCAATTTGATTGACACGAGCAATGGGCTAACGTTAGCTGCTATCCACGGTACCCATTAGGATTATGCTAAGCTAACTAGCGTTAGCTGCTGCTAACCCTGGACACCAGTCAAAGCGGACTCCACAACACTAGTTCCATTCGGGAGGAAAGGGGGTGAGTTATATTGACAACGCTTGACAACAGAAGTTTAAACATAACTTCATATTTATTGGTTATTCGTTTCTGTTACTGTATATCATCCACTTTCCATCTCATCTCCGTCTGTTAAACGCTTCCTGTTTACATTCGAGTGTGACGTCATCTCCTACGGCAGCTTAGACGATCAAAACGCGAAACTAGAACAAAACCCGGGGGGGGGGGGGGCTGGCTCTCTCATTCGTTCTCGCCCCCTCTCTCTCTCGCTCTGATTGATTGAAAACTTTATTAACAGATTGCAGAATGGGTACAATACAGTACAGCTCTCTCTACATTCAATGATTTAAAGTAGCCAAACGTTACAGACAGTATAAATACTAACTGGATAGTTGATGATATAAACATTTAATTTCATTATCTGAAATATTCTAAAATCTAAGCTATAAGCCATTATCCCTTTGTGTGTGTGATTATTATTTTCTCACAGTAGTGTGTGTGTATATATATATATATATATATATATATATATATATATATATATATATATATATATATATATATATATATATATATATATATATATATGTGTGTGTGTGTGTGTTTGGCTAAAGTGGATAGAAAACACAGTACTGTGCAAAAAAAAAGGCACCCAAAAGTTTTTATATAAATGGTCTTAGATGTAAATACATTTTTTATTAGTGTGCCAGTAGACTACTCTTAGTACATTCATTAAATAATTTTTTAAAGCATCTTCATGGTTTAATAATGCAAACATATGTTGCAGGGACTTATTATAATCATCATATTGGCGTGACTGTATGCATCAAAGGGTTAAATCAAGCATTTTTAAGTGCTTTAGAGGAAATGTCAAAATATTGCGATATATATCGTGTATCGTGATATGGCCAAAAAATTTCGCGATATCATTTAGAGCAGTGTTTCTCAACTGGTGGGTCGCGACCCAAAAGTGGGTCGCGGGGCCATTTTGAGTGGGTCGCGGATGTGTATGTGTAAAAAAAAGAAGAAAAAAAAGTAAAAATTTTTTTTTTTTTTTTTTGTGTTTTTTTCACTACCTATCTTTGTGAAAGTGGCTTCTCAGCTCTGGTCCAGCTGAAGACAAAGCGGAGGAACAGATTGGACATTGAGCATGACCTCAGAGTTGCTTTGTCTACCATCACCCCAGACTTTGAGACTCTTGTCAGGAGCAAACATCATCCCCAGTTATTCAATTAGTTCCCTGCATGTTAAGCTAAGAAGTCTGCTAAGAAGGATAAATTATTTATTATTATTATTTTATTTCATTGTGTTTTTAGCCCTTAGTTGCACTTTTGTTGCAACCCCAGTTATCCCATTAGTTCCCCCAAACGTAGGTCTGTTATGTTAAGCTAAGAAATCTGCTAAGAAGCATTTTATTTATTATTATTTTATTTCATTGGGTTTTTAGCCCTAGTTGCACTTTTATTGCAATCCCAGTTATCCCATTAGTTCCCCCAAACGTAGGTCTGTTATGTTAAGCTAAGAAGTCTGCTAAGAAGCATAATTATTTATTATTATTATTTAATTTCATTGGGTTTTTAGTCCTAGTTGCACTTTTGTTGCAACCCCAGTTATCCCATTAGTTCCCCCAAACGTAGGTCTGTTATGTTAAGCTAAGAAATCTGCTAAGAAGCATTTTATTTATTATTATTTTATTTCATTGGGTTTTTAGCCCTAGTTGCACTTTTATTGCAATCCCAGTTATCCCATTAGTTCCCCCAAACTTAGGTCTGTTATGTTAAGCTAAGAAGTCTGCTAAGAAGCATAATTATTTATTATTATTATTTAATTTCATTGGGTTTTTAGCCCTAGTTGCACTTTTGTTGCAACCCCAGTTATCCCATTAGTTCCCCCAAACTTAGGTCTGTTATGTTAAGCTAAGAAATCTGCTAAGAAGCATATATTATGTATTATTCTTTTATTTCATTGGGTTTTTAGCAATAGTTGCACTTTTGTTGCACTTTTTTGTGTTTATTTCATGTTTTGAAAGATTGCGTATTACTGCAAATATTTTTTTTTTACATAAATCATAGTGGTTCAAAATGTTGGGTCGCGACTTAATGACTAAGGAAAATGTTGGGTCCCGAGGCTAGACCAGTTGAGAACCACTGATTTAGAGGCCATATCGTCCAGCCCTACTATAATGGTAAAATAGTTATTTAAAAATGTGCCCCTAAAAAATATTCTTTGCCCCTAAATTTCTCATTTAGGGGCAAGTGTGCCCCTAGTGAAAAAGCTTAGTGTACAGCCCTGCCACCCCACACACCATTACAACCCACCCCCACACACACATTACAACCCACCCCACACACACATTACAACCCACCCCACACACACATTACAACCCACCCCACACACACCATTACAACCCACCCCCACATACACCATTACAACCCACGCCACACACACACACCATTACAACCCACCCAATACACACCATTACAACCCACCCCCCCACACACACACACACCATTACAACCCACCCCCCCATACACACACACCATTACAACCCCCCCCCCCCCCCCACACACACACACCATTACAACCCACCCCCACACACACCATTACAACCCACCACCCCCCACACACACACACACACCATTACAACCCACCCCCACACACACCATTACAACCCACCCCCCCACACACCATTACAACCCATCCCCACACACACCATTACACAACCCACCCCCCCCACACACACACACACCATTATAACCCACCCCACACACACCAGTACAACCCTAACCCCCACAGCCTACACACACCATTCACAAAGCAGGAAGCAGCAGGGGGGTTGGACACAAATTAATAAGGACAGGGATAATGATTCTGTTTTAGTTCCAATACACAACATATTAGGAGGAGACTATACTGTGAAAATGTGGAATTAAGTGACCTCAGATCTCAAACCCGCCCTCTTTTCTTGATCCTCCAAACACCACTGTTGGACCGTCGAAAGTTTACATCTCTTTACTTTGTTTAGGCCCACTTAAACAATCCATTTTCTATTGATGAATACAAATTCCATTCATAGGACAATATTATCGTAATATCGTTTGCGTATCGCACACGTGGCCACGATATTATGACCATATTAAATGATGCCACGCCTGTTATGAATCTAGACAGTCTATAGTCAGTCTCTCTCTTTCCCTTTCTCTCTTGCTTCACCGCATTGTTTATCAATAGAAGGTGACATTATGTGAGGTCGCTTTCACATATAGTTTTGGTGGACTCGGTGCGGTTCTGGGGGTGAAGTTGCAACATTGTTGCATTCTTCATTTGGTTCGCCTGCTTTCACACAGATATCTGTCAGGCGGACCGAGACCTTCTGAACAATGTCACGCGGTCGAAAAGGGCGCTTGTCTATTGGACAGTGGAAATGTGTGTGTGGCTGCGATCCCGTGTGTGCGCGCGCGCGTGTGTGTGTGTGTCTGTGTGTGTACTGCGGAGCCCAGATCAGCGGAGCCGAGTTTTGACATGGCATTGATCCATTGTTCTATTGAAGCACATTACCACCATCCTCTCGCTAAACAACTTGTAGACCACGGTGTTTTTATGAGTGCCCACAAGTAGAGCTGTTTTAATAATATAATAAGCCGCGCGCCTCGTAATAATAATAAGCCGCGTTTTTTCTTCCTTCTTCCCAAGATGCACAGACATATATAGATAGATAGATAGATAGATAGAGAGATTAGATGCAGTGTGCTTGTTTTGCAGTGAGTGCTGCGAGCAGTGGTAATAATAATCACTTCCTATATTTGGTTCGCGTTTGGTCCGCTGAAGCCGAACCGAGACCTACGTTTTCAGGCGGACCAGAGTTCGCCTGCTTGGTCCGCGGACCGAGTTCGATGCGCATTCACACAGACCCGAAAAACCGGACTATCGAATTCTGGTCCGAAAGTCCGGACCAAACAGCCCCTGTGTGAAAGCGACCTGAGCCTACGTTCTTCTGACTCTGTATAACGTTACCGCATTGTAGCCTAACTTGGTGGAGAAAACTTTGGAAAGATGTCAGCTCTCATTAGCAAAATAATGCAAATGCACCTAACGTCAACTTTCACACTGAGTCCCTGCTACGGTAGCCTCCTAGCTCTCCAAACTGTGCACTCAGGGAGCGAAATTAACTTTTTGACTCACCGGCCAGTGGCGGGTAGATGGGAAGAATCTACCCGCCAAGCATATTTCTTACCTGCCAACTTTTTTTTGATAAAAAAAAATTATTATTATTTTATATAATTTTTTTTTTTAATAAAATATATATATTATATAATCATACTTGTGATTGTGTTATCTGCTAGACATCGCCACGTCGCTGTCTGCAAACAGCTCCACTGTCTGTGTGTATACTCGAGTGGCCTCCAGCTCCAGCAAGGATTCTCCGGCGCTGCAGCTGGACCCTAAACGCTACATTCAGCATGCAAAAGGATTCTCCTGAGCTACAGCTGGACCCTATTCATGCGATGTAAGCCAGGGACTCGAATACGCATGTTGTTGTTGTAGGACATTGATGCCAGGAGCTTTCTGTAGCTACTGCTGGATGGCTATTTAGTTTACTGCGACATTTCGTAGTGACTAGTGAGCTACCTAGCCAACGGAGGTATTATGCACTGGACTATTGCTGGAGCATTTGTTGATGTCGGGAGCTATCAGTAGCTAGCCGGCTGGATAACGTTACACAATGCCTCATGTATTAAACTAAGTGAATAGTTGACTGGGTCATTTTGTAACGGTAGCTAACGTTATCGCCACCACGCAACAAGTCAAAATGCTCGCTATCTGCAAACAGCTCCACTGTCTGTGTGTATACTCGAGTAGCCTCCAGCTCCAGCAAGGATTCTCCGGCGCTGCAGCTGGACCCTACTGGAGCTAACGTGTACTAGGTAGCTACCTATCCAACGGAGGTATTATGCACTACTATACTTGCTGGAGCATTTGTTGATATCGGGAGCTATCAGTAGCTAGCCGGCTAGATAACGGACAATGCCTCAGTATTAAACTAAAAGTGAATAGTTGACTGGGTCATTTTGTAACGGTAGCTAACGTTAGAGCAGTCAGCAGACTGCCCGGCCCGACTCTAGCCTCTCTGTTTACATGGGGTTGGGAGGGGCTGGAGGAGGGAGGAGCAGCGTGTTGCATGTCTGTGTGCTTGAGACAGCGAGTGAGAACTCCGCTAAGAATTGGATCATGTTATTCGATCGGTTTTCACATGACTATTTCGTTGCCCGCCACATGGCGGACAGACCTCTCAGTCCCACCCGCCAAACGTAAAATCTGCCCGCAAATGGCGCTTGGCGGGCTTTAATTTCGCTCCCTGTGTGCACTATGGTAACCCATAGGCACAATAATTCTAATAGAACAATCACCAACTGAGAAGGTTTAGTCAAGGTTAAAGCAAACACAACACATTGGATTTGCAATATGACATGCCGCAGATAACATTACGTTGTTTCCGATGTGAAAAGGGCAGTCAGGGCTCAGGGATAATTCTATGCACTGACAACAGACATGTGGTCAAGTGTTCATTTATAGTGTTATACGTATGTCCATCACCACCCACTTTAATCTTGAATCTTCCCCGAGATTGTAATGTTAACTTTGTAGCCTGTGTCAAGCTAGCTTCTCATTAGTTGCAGCCCTAGTCTAAAAACTGTTTGTGGTGTTTGGAGAGAACATACTGCAATACTTTGTTCTGAATCACAAGCAAACACTGTCCTCCTGCTGTACAAGTGTTCTTAGAGCACACTCTTTACACATCCACACATGCTCATGTCAATACACACACACACACACACGCACACACACACACACACACACACACGCACACAGTGACACACACACACACAGCAACACTGGCAGGTTGCCAAACCGCTCAGTTCTGACCCTCTTTCCACCCACAACCGTGGCCAAAGATCTCTCTCAGCCTATCACTGTGCGGGACAAACACAAATGGACCTATCGGAACAGAGAAACAGTCGACCCGGGGGTCTGTCCGTGCACCATCCATCAGGGAATATTTTACTGTGGAAAAAGAAACGGCAGGGAATAATCATGCAGGCTTTAGTCTCTTAAAGGGGTTATGCACTGCTATTCCTAGCACTATTTGGGCAACTTTACACACTTCCTGTGAGTCTATGTAACACATCTGTAATTTTTATTCCAAAAATAATCATTGTTTTATATTTCTAATCTTGTACTCAAAACCAGCATTTTTCAGCCTCATGAAAGCAGGCTATTATTGGCTTGGCTCCACCCATACTAGCAGAATGCTTTGAGTGACAGCCACCCACCAAATAGCTCCGCCCATCTCCCCGTCAGAGATTAGGTTTCAGGTTACATACAAATATGGTATGTCATAAATATAGAGATGTAGCAGTACTGTCTATCTATATATATATAATATGTTACCATGAATTGAAATTGGGGGACCCTGATGTAAACAAGACGAAAGTCTTTCTCTGGTCTCCATCATAGCAGTACTGAGCAGTACTGTAGCAATACAAATATGGTATGTCATAAATATAGAGATGTAGCAGTACTGTCTATCTATATATATGTTACCACTATTTGTAAAAGCCACAACCACGTTACCATATTTGTAATAATGTAAATCATTGTGTCGTTGTACATATTGTGTATACACCGTTAGAAGCTAACATAGCTTAGCTTGGTAGCTATTGTGCTAACAACATATCCCGACGTCCGGCTCGCTGGCCGGCATGCACGCCCGACACAAAATGGTTCTCTCCTCTCTGTACACCCCCGTCCCCACGGGTACCCTGCCGGGGAGCCCATGGACGCGACAACGGCGGCAGCCGTAGGGTGCTCGAGCCCGCCGTAACGCTAGTGGTACACAATAGCTATGAGCTAACTAACGCTACGGCCGCCGCTGTTGTCGCGTCCACAAGCTCCCCGGCAGGACACCCGCGAGAACGGGGGCACACAAGGAGGAGAGAACCACCCCAAATCGAGCACTCATGCCGGCCGACAAGCCGGACACCGCGGTTGTTGTTAGCACAATAGTAGCCCACTGTGATGCACCGAGTGGGCCACCATTGATCAACATGCAGCGATGTGTAGCTTGCATGATGCGTGTGCAGTGCTTTGCCACACAGGTCTGAGAAGAGGACCTGCACATGATAGCAACCGGGAGCGTCGCGGAGCATTCAGCCTGCTGGCTACCTAGATCCACTTCAACCAGCCGAGCGTCGGGAGCTCCAGCAGCTTGTCGATGTGCTAATAGCCTGGAGCCAGCTACCGTTAGCTTGCCGAGGCTCCAGCACACCGACAAGCTGTGTAGCCAGCTAACGTTAGCTTGCAGAGGCTCCAGCACACCGACAAGCTGTGTAGCCAGCTACCGTTAGCTTGCAAAGGCTCCAGCACACCGACAAGCTGTTTAGCCAGCTACCGTTAGCTTGCAGAGGCTATTAGCACACCGACAAGCTGTGTAGCCAGCAGGCTGAATGCTCCGCGACGCTGGTTGAAGTGGATCTAGGTAGCCAGCAGGCTGAATGCTCAACGACGCTCCCGGTTGCTAACGCCGGCCCCGGCTGGTGCTAAGTAGCTAGCGATCGCTCCCGAGTCCCGAGAGCTAACGCCGGTCTGTCTGTCGAAGACCGAGGGAACCGCATCAGGCTTCAGCTGATTAGTGATCTTCTGGACAAACCTTCCACCCTGCAGGTAGCAAGAATGGAGGCGGGCATTACTAAAACCACAGAGCCAATCACATCACCGTGCGCTATAAACAGCGCCCTGTGACGTGCACCAGGTCGTCAAATCAACATGACCTGATTTACTAGAGGCAAAGAGGGGATGGGCTGTAGCTGAGGAATTCGCCAATATAGTATTTAGGCCCAAAAACACATTGATACGAACTCCTATTACTATAATACAATGCTAGAGACTGAAAAATGACATTTATAATGCATAGCACCTTTAAATCTGCTGAATGCGGACAACAAAGAAGCTGGTTTATCACAGTGAAACACGTTTCCCATCGACCCTCTGGATCTGCTCTGCCCTCACCCCCCCCCCCCCCGACACGGCAGCCTTTGGTAAGACATGTACACACCGTAGTCCTACTGACCTAGTCTGACCTTTGACCCAGGTAACCCCTGTGGGGGATCGTGGTGGAGGCAAGCGGTGCCTCAGGCTGAGGTTAGACTAGTGTATTCCTGGCGTTTTTTTATACGTTTTTGACGACGTATCATGTCCTATCTACACAGAAACGCGTTTTTTGGCGTTTTTTTGTGGATACGGCTGAAACGCAAAATTGTGTTTGCGTTTGGAGATACGCAAAAAAAACGCCAGGAATACAGCGTGTAGTCAGCACGGAGCAGTTGTTGCGAAAACGCCCATGCGCAGTAGATACCATCTGCGTGCCCTTCCTGTGTACAGTGTGTGTGTTTGGGAGTGGGACAGAGCTCCGTGTCCCAAATAGCTTCAGCTACCATGTGTTGTCAAGTTATTGTTATAAGGACCCCAGTCCAAGCTACAACAGTCTGCATTCCCTTAACAATTGTTTGTATTGAGCCGTATTGTATTGTACCCATATGCAATATGTTAAATAAAGTTTACATCCATTCATTCTGCTAGCATTACCGATTGGATGAACTGGCTAACGTGAGCTATCAGGATTCAGACCCTGTTAGCTAAGAGTTCCTCTTTCAACTTAACAAGCATTAAACAAAATGGCCCAGTCATCTATTCACCTTTGTTTAATACACACAGCGTTGTCTCTAATGTTATCTAACTACTGATAGCTCGCGATATCATCAGTTTTGATGCTGGCTAAGTAGCGTGAGCTAACGTTAGCTTCTAGCCACAATGCTATATTATTATAATGGCATACTCCATTGACGTTAGCATGCAGCTAACAATGCTACCGAGCGTTTTTTTAGACTAAAACTATCCGCTCTTGGTGGTCACTTGTGTTGATGTTAGTTTTGTTTCATCAACAAATGACAAGCAGAACACACAGTGAATGTATCCGTTTTGTTTATTGCACTTTTATTAGGCTTTGCTGGAAAATTATTGCTGCATTGAGTAAACAAGATGGTGGCGCGGCATAGGCTGCCTTATTGACATTTTCTGGTGGAGCTTCCACCAGGAAGTGTATTGGCACATTCGTTCTGATTGGTTGAAATTGCCTTCATGTTTGCCACCTACTGCCACCTACTGCTTTGGCAGTGTACTACATCAGTGTGCTTGGCTGACAAAAACGAAAAAAAAACGAAAGTGTGACTCGAGGCGCATGACGTCGCGGCGATACGCGGCGATGCGTATAAGAAAACAATACGAAGATGATACGAAAGGTGTAACCTCAGCCTCAGTGAGAGAAGAGTAGTAGGGGCACCAGCAGCTGGTTGAACTCGCAGACTTGACCTGCACCGTATGCCAAGCGCATGTTTGATGTGTTCAGGAAATGATGGCCAATTGGTACACATGTATAACTTCATAATAAATTAAAAGCATGAACATTTTATGCCTCGCATTTACCGAAAACATACCTAACGTGACTTCAAAACCGACATAAGTAATTTATAGTACCGGTAAGTTAATAAGTAAATATAATAAATATAAATAATCATACCAAAAGTTAATACTTCACTGTTCATACTTTTTGCACATTACTGCTCAATTGCACAGCCCTGTTAAATATTCCATATTGCTACAGCAATGAAGAGACATCCCAATGGCCATAGCCCCTAGCTAAAGGACAACATTGTTGATAGGAAATGCCTTACAACTTTGGTAATATTAGTCTGACAAGAAATGGAGCCATGTGCATTGTAAATTGATGGGAAGACATGTGCCCACATGAAATCAGTTCTACCATAAATGTGTTTTATCATTTGAAGACATGGAATGCAAAACATCACAGTCCTAAACGAGTGCAGGTCGACCTGCTAAGTACTCCATGCTCCACTCAAGCAACAAGCCTGTGTCGGGCGGCTTTACTAGTGTGGCACATACACACACAAACCACCACACAGAAACCACCACATTAGGGCTGGGCGATATGGCAAAAAATCATATCGCGATAACGATATGATAATGTTATCATATTTCTCTATATCAATAATTATCGAAATTGTTATAAGTATAAAAAAAAATTAAAATAAAAATTTGCAGCAATTCTTTGTCGTTGCCGCCATCTTTAGTGTTACATCCCCTCACACTCCAGTTCTCAGGCTGCAGCTGGTTTAAAAGCTAAAGTAAACCGGCTTCTCTGCTGGCTGTGGCTCCAGGGGAGTTGAACAGTTCTGGCTCGGCTAGTTTATTTTCGATCTTTTGGCGCTTTTTTGGTGGACAAACCACTGCACATGTGCACCGTGACTCGTGACTGGAGTCTAGCTCTGCTAGCACACATAGCCTACTGTGTACAGACGGTTTCAAACTGTATTTTAAATTAGAAAGCAAACAAAATAAATGGACAAGAGAAAAATAAATCTCAATTTGGTCAGTATTGTCAAAGCCATTACTTTAAGTTGCAGGCAAGAAAGACAAGTCTGTCCACTGTCTCTGGTTTTAAAACTGTCCTGTTTATCGATTTTTTTTTATATTAGATATCGATTATTAAAATATATCGCGATATTTATCGTTATCGTTATATCGCCCAGCCCTACACCACATACACACACAAATCACCACACACAAATCACCACACACAAACCACCACACACAAACAAACCACCACATATAGGGCTGCATGATTCTTGCTCAAATGTGAATCACGATTTTTCTCTCTAAGAATTGAGATCACGATTCTCTCACGATTCTTATTTTTCGTCATAATTTAAAAAAGTTAAGCAAAAAGTTTTAAAATGTTTAAATAATACATTTGTTTAACACTTTGACTGCCTAAAAACGCTTTACAGCGTCATTGCTGGCCATGCTAAAGTTGCCGGGGGACGCTGTACAGCGTCCTTATATCAATATTTCAAAAATCTGGAATCGGATTCATATTCCCCCTCCGCTGGCCTGAGATTCACCAGCAGGACCCACTGAGCTCTCTGGCGGTTCAGGAGCGCCATCTGGTGGCCGATCGGCGCAAGCGCTTAACAGGAAGCGCAGTAGAGGTTGTGCTAGATGTCCGTATTACTTCCGGCCACTCGGGATAGGTTCCGGCACTCTAGCTCGTCACTCTACATAGCGATCGATTGCCAATAACTCGATAAACAACATGATTTGGACGTATATACCATTATACAAGCTGGAGATGGACCGGGTAATAATATATCCCATAATGATAAAATTTCTACTCGACGATGATCGCCCAACGGCGCGCGGAGACTGGGGTGAGTTTCAGCGTGTAACGTTACCATCTTCGATACTAACTGCTTTTATCAACATTTGACCCACATTAGATGATTGGTATAACGCTGCCCACGGAATTATAAACGCCCCCTCGCCCATCCGGTCAACATCAGATGACGTGTAGTAACTTCTAGAAGTACGTCTAGTTGGAATTTTTTATATCGCGCTGATTGCCATCAAACTGTATTTCATCATCAATATAATGCATTTGGGGCTATATATCACGTTCTGGAGAAAGTTGCAGAAAGAGATGAAAACATACTTATACATTAGACCATACTTTACTATGAATATGTGAATGAAAAAGTTTAACGTTGCTACACAATGAACAATACATATAGGACTTTGAATGGGCCCTAATAATGGCAATGTAGCAATAGAATTTAAAAAGTTATAGCCCTGCAAAGAAGGGGACTTTCTCCATAGACAAATAGCGCTGGCAATCTATGGTATATCATTAATTTAACCCAAGGCAACCAAAGTGTTAATGTAAAAAAAATAAAAAATGTGTCATAATTTAGAAAATGAGATTACATAGGTCTATGAATCGCGAATCGCGATCGCGTTTTTTTTCCGATTAATTGTGCAGCCCTGCCACATACACAAACTAACCACCACAGTCCACACACACACAAACAAACCACCACACACAAACCACTGCACACACACAAACCACCATACACACAAACAAACCACAACATACACAAACTAACCACCACACACACAAACAAACCACAACATACACAAACAAACCACCGCGCGCACACACAAACCAAACCAACTAACCAATAAATTATTCTTTATGTTTGGCGAGTGATTCATGAAGAGCACTCGCCACACTGGCGAGTAGTAAACAAAACAAAACAAAAAAAGTTAACGTACAGCCCTGCTTATATCCACCTAAAATCATCAGTGGACCAATTGTATGCTTTTGCAGAGGACAAGAAGCCTTCAGTTGACTCCTTCAGACATTAAGCACTAGGGCTGCAACGATTAGTCGACATAATCGACGACGTCGATTATAAAAAATCGTCGACGAGAAATTGTTGCGTCGATTAGTCATTAAAAAAAAATTTTTTTTTTTTTTTTTTTTTTGCACTACCTATCTTTGTGAGAGTGGCTTCTCAGGGTTCCAGACAACATCATAACATGATGATCCCATAGCAAATTTTGGACATTGAAAACATTGTTCCCCTGCAGGAGATGATGATCAGACTAGACACACAATACATTACACACGCACTCCTCTCACTCACACACAGCGATCAGAGTAAGACACACACATACACACTCCTCTCACTCACACACAGCGATCAGAGTAAGACACACACATACACACTCCTCTCACTCACACACAGCGATCAGAGTAAGACACACACACATTCACACTCCTCTCTCTCACACACAGCGATCAGAGTAAGACACACACACATTCACACTCCTCTCACTCACACACAGCGATCAGAGTAAGACACACACACATACACACTCCTCTCACTCACACACAGCGATCAGAGTAAGACACACACACATTCACACTCCTCTCTCTCACACACAGCGATCAGAGTAAGACACACACACATTCACACTCCTCTCACTCACACACAGCGATCAGAGTAAGACACACACACATACACAAATTACACAGTACACACCTCTCACTCACACAGCGATCAGAGTAAGACACACACACAAATTACACAGTACACACTCCTCTCACTCACACAGCGATCAGAGTAAGACACACACACATACACACACACACGGACTCCTCTCACACACAGCAAACAAAAGTTATTTAAAGTACACTTCCACTTTAATTTGTATTATTTAATTTATTTATCTTGTTATGAGTGATTGCTGTATTGTTCTTCAAATACATTTTCATTTAAAGTGGCTTAAAGATCCAAATTCAAATGTTTCATGAGTCATTATTTTAATTTGCTATGGGATCATCATGTTATGATGTTGTTGTTTGGTCCTGACAAGAGTCTCAAAGTCTGGGGTGATGGTAGACAAGCAACTCTGCTCAATGTCCAATCTGTTCCTCTGCTCTGTCTTCAGCTGGACCAGAGCTGAGAAGCCACTTTCACAAAGATAGGTAATTAAAAAAAAAAAAACAAAAAAAAATCCTTTTTTTGTTGTTGTTGTTGTTGTTGTTGTTGTTGTTTACATTGGTTTTCGATTAGTCGACTAATCGAAAAAATAATCGGCAGATTAGTCGACTACCAAATTAGTCATTAGTTGCAGCCCTATTAAGCACCCCCACAGCCCAAATCCAATGATAAAAAAAATAATATATATATATATATATATATATATATATATATTATACTTAATTAAAAAAAATATTAAGTCGACTAATGGCAAATTTTGGCCAATCATAG
Organism: Notolepis coatsorum; assembly: GCF_963971535.1. NCBI lineage: Eukaryota > Metazoa > Chordata > Actinopteri > Aulopiformes > Paralepididae > Notolepis > Notolepis coatsorum. The sequence continues at coordinate 47,806,167 of NC_140172.1, read as the reverse complement.
TTGACTATCCAAATCCTTAGTCGGGGACAGCCCTAGTTGATGGTGTTGAATGCAACACAGAGGTCGAGGATTATTTAGGGAGCCGGTGTCAGAGGAAAGGAGGAGGTTGTTGTAGGGCTGGGCGATAAAACGATAATTATCGTGATATATTTTAACCCATTCCGTGCCAATCACGATGATAGTCGGGTTAACTCGCCATCGCTTGCGTGCCAATCACGAGTATAGTCAGGTTTTAATCGTTATTTCTTTTATTAGCGATATGATATATCCATTCATTTTCATCCATCCAACCTGATGTTATCGTTGGGAATGGGTCTGAGCTCACAAAAGGGCAAATACAGCCGCCTATCGTCTCCCGGATGGTATTGCACATCATTGGATTGGATTGGCTGAGACTGTGCATCAGAAAAAAAACTCCGGTCCGGGTTTCCCTTCTCGGGCATGGAGTATCGTGTTACCACATTGACTTGGGAGGCTGGGAGCAGCGTGGATTATGTGTTTTTGGACTATAACGTTGGATCAATGGACGCGATCGATATTTGGAATGGCGATCAGGAATTGGATTAATCTTTTTGCAGAACATCTGATGTGAGGTAAGGACTCTATGTTACCAGTCTTGGGTTAATCAGATGTTCCTTTCACCGCCATCGGAGCGTGTGTGTGTGTGTGCGTGCCGTTGGCGCGGAGCAAGACACGGATAAGTGATTTTTCAGCCCGCTTCTCTAGCGTGCATAAGGACACATAATACTATCGATAATCTAGCGTTTATTTGAAAACTATTCATAAATCAGCCGAAAAATGACGTGTTTTGTGTATTCCACTAAAGGCCTATTATCGCGTCTTACTATACTCGTATTCAAAACGGTATAAAGCGGAAATGTACAGATGAAAAAACAATCTGTTTTGTACATGTTGACTGCAAGCAAGTCATTGATAAGCGACGGGTGTATTAGACGCATAGCCATAATTTAAAATATAGTTTAAGCGTTCGCAAATATCCCGTCCTCCCATTGATTAAAGCGCTGGCCTACAAGCCCTAATTTGGTCATATCCGGCAGGCTCTGAATGTGTTAATAATCGTTATCGATCGATAATAAAAATAAATATAAAAAAAAAACATTTTTGACCTGCAACAGGGCAGTTTTAACAGTGGACAGACTTGTCATTCTCCGCCATGCGTAATCTGCCAATGACGCCGTAAGGCGTCTTTGAGATCAATATTTCAAAAATCTGTCATGTCAATCATATTTCACCCACGGAGACTTGAGATCTCCTGTTGATCTCCTCTCAACTCTCCAACGGTTCAAGATCGCCATCTGGTGGCCGATCGGCGGATCGCGGCAGGAAGTGGTGCTCATCCATATTTGGTCCGGCCACTCGCTATCGCTCGCGGGACTCGAGCTCGACACACTGGATAGCGATCCGTTGCCAATAACTCGATAAACAACATGATTTGGACGTATATAGGCCTAACAAAATTAATAGTTGGTTTCAGGTTGGTTGTCAGTTTGGCCATGGGTAGGTAGGGAATTTTTTTTATTTTTTTTTTATTTTTTTATTTCCCACGGCGACTATGGATAGGGAATTTCTTTATTTAATTAAAATGGCAGGGTCGGTCGGCAACCTGAAACCAACTATTAATTTTGTTAGGCCATATTATTATACAACCTGGAAATGGATCGCATATATCAACATCCCATAATCGCGAACTTTCTGCTCCACGCTGACCACCCAACGGTCAGAGGAAGCTGCGGTAAGTTTCAGCGTGTTTGCTTATTATGATCCATATAAACTGCTGTGATCTATGTATCGCCCATACTACATAAATGATTTAACGTCGGCCACGGATTTATAACCCCCCCCCTCCGGTCACCAGCAGATGATGAGGCATGACGTTTAGGACCTTGTACAATAGAAACTTTTTATCTGACGTCAATCGGTATCAAACTACATTTGATGATCTAATATATGTATTTAGGGCTATAAATCACGTTCTGCAGAATGCTGCAGAAAACGATAAAAACATATTTATACTTTAGACCGTATTTTAGGGTTAGGGTTAGTTTAGTATGAATATGTGAATGAAAAAGTAGAACGTTGCTACATCCTAAACGATAGATACTTGACGTTGAATGGGCCATAGTAATGTCAATTTAGCAATACAATTTAAAAAGTTTTAGCCCTACAAAGAAGGGGAACATCTCCATAGACTTACAGTAGAGCCATATGAAATCCGTTTTATTTTTTTCCAAATTCCATTTAATTTTTTTCCAAATTCCGTTTTTTCCGTTTTAATATTTCAGAATTCTGTATTTTGCTTTGTACGCTCATTTTACCATCAGAAATAGTGTCTAATAAGTGGGAATGAATAAATGTCCACAATTTAATAAGATATAACAGTCCATTTAATAGGGCTGTCTTAAATACTTCGAAGCTTCGAAGCTTCGTTCGATGGGCATGGGATTCGAATATGAAAATAAAATTTGATTATTTAAAAAAAATAATAATTATATATATTTTTGCAAAATCAACTCTGCCTCTCTTTGTTAACTACAACAAGCAATGCTGTTTGTTATTTAAGATGAGGTCGGACTCGGCACTGACAGATTTGTGTTCATTGTGCTGCTTTTATAAAGCCTCAAATGACGGCTTACGATATTTCATGAAAGCAAAGTGTTTTGTTTGTCTAAGATTTTAAAAGGTTTAAACTTTACAGCACTGACAAAGTTGAAAAAAAAAAAAAAGTAAAAAATAAAAAAAAATCTGCGATTCCGTCCGCGATTCCGTGATCGCGGATTCCATATGGCTCTACTTACAGTACTGGCAGACGGTGGATTAAGATCAGAATAATCCCTGGCAGATAAAGGGTTAAAGTAATGGCTTTGCTTGTCCAAATGACAATACTGACCAAATTGAGATTTCTTTTTTTCTTGTCCATTTATTTTGTTTGCTTTCTAATTTAAAATACAATAATACACAGTAGGCTATGTGTGCTAGCAGAGCTAGTCTCCAGTCGCGAGTCACGGTGGTTTGTCCACCAAAAAAGCACCAAAAGATAGAAAAGAAACTAGCAGAGCCAGAACTGTTCAACTCCCCTGGAGCCACAGCCAGCAGAGAAGATTGTTTACTTTCGCTTTCAAACCAGCGGCAGCCTGAGAACTGGAGTGTGAGGGGATGTAACCCTAAAGATAGTAAATTATATTGACCCATTTGTTTACACTGCTTGTGTTGTTTTTACTACCTGTACCCCCCCCCCCCTTCCCCCATGCTGCTATGATGCCTGAATTTCCCCAAGGGGATCAATAAAGGAATATCTTATCTTATGTTATCTTAACACTTTGCCGCCCGACCACGAGTTAATACGGGTTTCGAATCCATGCGTTGTGGACAGAATCACGTATAAAGCCGTGGCAAGTTGTTATTGCTTTTATATCATTTTAATAACCGGGACAAGGTCGCGGAGCGGCACTGCATATATTCCCTAGTCTGTGAATTCAAGGATGTGCAATACCGGCCAGATCCTCTTAGGGGCGCCATCGCTCCACTGCAGTATGCCCTGTGGGCGAATGGATCACTTTTTTTTTCCCCCTTTCAAATGGAGATTTTTAGTACCGGGATTCTGAACCAGCATCATGTACCGTGAATTACGTTTCGAATCGCAGATTTCACCATGGAATAAGGTGATTTATCATCAGCCAATGGACATATCGATCTACCAGATGCCGATCGATAACGGGGAAATGCTCAGGGTATCCCACCGGCTTATGGTAAGATCTTTTTCACATAAATTACAGCCGGATCAGAGCTTGCCATGATACGCAACCAGCCGAGCAGCGTATGTGGCTAGTTACACTGTTATTGGTAATCAATAACAATAAACGACGTTTCCCGCCCCCCCCCCCCCCCCCCCCTTTCATGCATACATGCTTTGGGACATTCCCGATGATATGCAGTTTGAGTTATTTCTTTAGCATATGTAAAACGGAAATGCCGTTGAATATAACGTTAGCAGCTATTAGCCCTATAACTAGCCTTCCAGAAAATATACGAGACAAAATCCGCTATAATGCTTATATTCACGGCGCTATAAAATGACAACCTATTGATGCATTTTTTTTCTTTAAGCCATTTTGAAGGGACGGTTTATGAACTCAATTGACAATGAGAATGGACAGATAGCAATACTATAAAGTATAGATTTAGCTCTACAAAAAGACACCGGTCTGTTTACAAAAGCTGGTCCTCAACCACTATATTAGACGTGTCCCAGCGGTTGCCAATGTGTTAAGATGGCGGCAACAACAAGGAATTGCTGCAAAATAAACATACATACATTTTTTTTATATATATATAGATAATTATATAGATATATATAGATAATTAGCTATATCGAGTGATATGATATCATTATCGTGATATCATTTTTGGCCATATCACCCAGCCCTGTATACTATAGCTAATGTCCATCAATATATTCCTTTGGAATGAAATAGGTTCAAGAATCGAATCAGGATTGTTAGCAGAGAGAGAGAGAGAGATATAGAGAGGGAGGGGGGAGAGAGAACTGCTAGGAGTGGAGCCAACATCAGCTTGCTGAGGCTACATCAACAGGCTGCTAGGAGTGGAGCTAACATTAGCTTTCTGAGGCTACATCAACATTACTTAAGATTTTAGTGCTACGGTGGGCATTCCAGAATGGCGAGGACGCAAAGCATGTTAGACCATTGGATCCGTCGCAGAGTTTACATAGAAACTTTGCGACTCGCGAGAGAAGACGTTGTCACACAGCTGTGTGCAACGCAGGGCTGAAGAGCTCGTTTGCTTCTAGAATTGAAGGTCCGCTCTGTTCCGTGTCTATTATGAAATGACAATTGCACGACACGCCCACTATGCAAAGCCTCTGTGCTCCTAAATAATTGTTCCAGTTCGCACATATCTACGTTTAGGTGCAAATGAGAGTGAAATAGTCACACTGTAGAGCCCTGCCTCAGCAAGCTAACGTTAGCTCCACTCCTAGCAGCTCCCTCCTCCACACTGTAATAATGCAGGACCTGTTGCAGAGGTCTTTATTCGGCATGCAACGACACTCAATGTTTTAGCGGTACACACACAGCGGTTAGTTTTTAGCACACACACCGGAACACACACGCATGCATTGTCTCTTTAGAATCGCCGATGAGATTCGTCTCTGCGATTACCCATCCCGTCGTCCTTCCCCCCCAAGGGCAGCCGGGAGCAGACAGGCGTCAACGTGAGCCGCGCCAGGGGACCAATCCAAGTGCTCCTGTCCGTCTTCGTCAAGGACGCCACAGCGTTAGCGATCTGTTGTTGTGCATGTTTTTCCATTGGGTTTATCTTATCGGGGGGGAACCCTGTGGTTACGTCATTGCTACTTTAGAGTTGCTCTACCGGTCACAATGTATAGTCAAAATCCATACCGTAGCGCAAATTCATACCGTTTATACCGTCAACCCCTACTAGGTGTCTGTCTGATCTGACTCATCCTCCTCTCCTCTCCCCCTACAGCTGTTGGAGATGGTGGAGCCTAGTGACTAGTAGTGAGTGGATCCACATCACCCTCCTGGACCAGGTTAACCACCCCATCAGAACCTGGATATATATGCCTGGTGGAGCCCGATGCATGAAGCGATATAAAGAAACAAATAGCCAATAAATGTGAAGTTATCTTTGAACCTGTTGTCAAGCCTCGTCAATATACCCCCCCCCCCCCCCTTTCCTCACTAATGGAACTGGTGTCGCGGAGTCACGTTAGAATGTTAGTTAGCTTAGCGCAGGGCTCTACGCTAACCTTTTTCACTAAGGGCACAGGTGCTCCCAAATGAAAAAATTTAGGAGCACACAAAGAAATTTAGGAGCACCCAAAAATATTTAGGAGCACAGTGAAAATATGTCAAGTAACAGAGTTTTTTTTTTTTTTTTTTTAAATAAATGTATATTTGTACTGTGCGTGCATGTGCAAACGGGACACATCTGTGCAATAGCACATACCACCAAAGTCACTGGCCCACTGTGTGCGTGTGTGTGTATCATCTGCGTGTGCAAACGGGAATGGGACAGACATTTGAACTATTAATTAAGTGATTAATGCCTACTATGGCAAAGTTGTAGCCAACAACTAGGTCTAATAAGAAAGGCAGTGATATTGAACAAAAAGGAGACACTGGCTTTACAACCAGGGCCATCAGTAGAGGGGGGAGCTAGTGTTGCTCTTTTAGAAAAATAATCCTTTCAGGGTTGCCTATTGAAATACTGTACACCTCCAGTACAGTAGTTTGCGTGTCAGGTAGACCATTGATTGACAGTTGATTCTGCCAATTACGACGTCACACCGTTGCACTCTGGCCGTCCGGCGCTGCAGCTGGACCCTATTGCCACACCGCTTGCACTCTGGCCGTCCGGCGCTACAGCTGGACCCATTGCCCACCTCTGCGGTTGATAACGCTAGCCAAGTTAGCTGTACACACATACACAGTGGGCCAGTTGTAGGGGTGTAACAATGCATCGCAATGCATCGATCCTACTTTGCAATATTTACAAAACATTACATTGTTTTCGAACTCTAGCCATGGGGAAATGTTTAGCCAATTCACGTTAAATTTGTATGTCTTCCCTCCGGCTCCAGTGGGTGTAGCTTCGCTAGCTACAGTGGCTACATTGGGTGCTACAGTGGGTGTAGCCTCGCTAGCTTGGCCAACTTCGCTAGCATGCTGGCTAGCGTCAGTATCTTGGTTAACGTTAACGTTAACCATCACCTCTGTAACATGAGCTGCCTCGCCTGACTTCTCATTCTCCGGTATCTTTCGCGCAAAATAAAAATTAATGGGCTTCGACATGGCTGTATTATTGTTTGACTCAGACAGTGACGCAGCCGCTGATCATTACTTTCGGTTTCCAGTCGCGTGACCACAGGAAACTACTGTGATTGGAACGTTTATGCGGCTGTGAACTGTGGGACTTGTAGTTTTTTAACAATTCTTGCAGCGGAGAAAAAAAAGGACGAATGAGAGGCTGTATGTACTCTGCACTCGCTGGCCCCACTCGCACGCCGTGCGAGTACTTGATTTTGCCGGTCACAATGTATAGTCAAAATCCATACCGTAGCGCAAATTCATACCGTTTATACCGTCAACCCCTACTAGGTGTCTGTCTGATCTGACTCATCCTCCTCTCCTCTCCCCCTACAGCTGTTGGAGATGGTGGAGCCTAGTGACTAGTAGTGAGTGGATCCACATCACCCTCCTGGACCAGGTTAACCACCCCATCAGAACCTGGATATATATGCCTGGTGGAGCCCGATGCATGAAGCGATATAAAGAAACAAATAGCCAATAAATGTGAAGTTATCTTTGAACCTGTTGTCAAGCCTCGTCAATATACCCCCCCCCCCCTTTCCTCACTAATGGAACTGGTGTCGCGGAGTCACGTTAGAATGTTAGTTAGCTTAGCGCAGGGCTCTACGCTAACCTTTTTCACTAAGGGCACAGGTGCTCCCAAATGAAAAAATTTAGGAGCACACAAAGAAATTTAGGAGCACCCAAAAATATTTAGGAGCACAGTGAAAATATGTCAAGTAACAGAGTTTTTTTTTTTTTTTTTTAAATAAATGTATATTTGTACTGTGCGTGCATGTGCAAACGGGACACATCTGTGCAATAGCACATACCACCAAAGTCACTGGCCCACTGTGTGCGTGTGTGTGTATCATCTGCGTGTGCAAACGGGAATGGGACAGACATTTGAACTATTAATTAAGTGATTAATGCCTACTATGGCAAAGTTGTAGCCAACAACTAGGTCTAATAAGAAAGGCAGTGATATTGAACAAAAAGGAGACACTGGCTTTACAACCAGGGCCATCAGTAGAGGGGGGAGCTAGTGTTGCTCTTTTAGAAAAATAATCCTTTCAGGGTTGCCTATTGAAATACTGTACACCTCCAGTACAGTAGTTTGCGTGTCAGGTAGACCATTGATTGACAGTTGATTCTGCCAATTACGACGTCACACCGTTGCACTCTGGCCGTCCGGCGCTGCAGCTGGACCCTATTGCCACACCGCTTGCACTCTGGCCGTCCGGCGCTACAGCTGGACCCATTGCCCACCTCTGCGGTTGATAACGCTAGCCAAGTTAGCTGTACACACATACACAGTGGGCCAGTTGTAGGGGTGTAACAATGCATCGCAATGCATCGATCCTACTTTGCAATATTTACAAAACATTACATTGTTTTCGAACTCTAGCCATGGGGAAATGTTTAGCCAATTCACGTTAAATTTGTATGTCTTCCCTCCGGCTCCAGTGGGTGTAGCTTCGCTAGCTACAGTGGCTACATTGGGTGCTACAGTGGGTGTAGCCTCGCTAGCTTGGCCAACTTCGCTAGCATGCTGGCTAGCGTCAGTATCTTGGTTAACGTTAACGTTAACCATCACCTCTGTAACATGAGCTGCCTCGCCTGACTTCTCATTCTCCGGTATCTTTCGCGCAAAATAAAAATTAATGGGCTTCGACATGGCTGTATTATTGTTTGACTCAGACAGTGACGCAGCCGCTGATCATTACTTTCGGTTTCCAGTCGCGTGACCACAGGAAACTACTGTGATTGGAACGTTTATGCGGCTGTGAACTGTGGGACTTGTAGTTTTTTAACAATTCTTGCAGCGGAGAAAAAAAAGGACGAATGAGAGGCTGTATGTACTCTGCACTCGCTGGCCCCACTCGCACGCCGTGCGAGTACTTGATTTTGCATGTTCGCACGCATATTTTTAGGGGCATATGCGAGCAATATGGTCGCACTGTAGAGCCCTGGCTTAGCGGCTAACATTAGCTCGTTGCTCGCGTCAATTCAATTGCATGTCATTGAAGGTCCACCCTGGTCTGTGTCTATAATGAAATGAGAGGAAAGCGCGGCGCTAAAGCAAGTCTCATCTCAGCCGCGGCGGCTTAGAAACTGAATTAATCGGAAAAAAATCGCGATCTCGATTCATAGACCTATGCAATCTCATTTCTAAGTTATGACGATTTTTTTTTTATAAAAAAAAAGTTTATAAAATTTTCTTTTCTTTTTTACTTTTTACTTTACTTTTTAAATGATTTGATTGAAAAAATAAGAATTGTGAGAGAATCATGATCGCAATTCTTAGAGCGAAAAATCGTGATTCACATTTTAGCAAGAATCGTCCAGCCCTGTGACTGACAACATATACTCGATGTTCATGATATAGTAATTTACTACATCTCATGTAGAACAAGCTGCGATACATCGAGTATACTCGATATATCGCCCCCCAGCCGTAGACACCATAACAAAATTTTTATTTTTTTAGATTTACAATTCTGTTATTTACATTTAATAGGGGTGTAAAGTAGGGCTGGGCGATATGGCCTCTAAATGATATCGCAAATTTTTTTTTGCCATATCACGATACACAATATATATCGCGATATTTTGACATTTCCTCTAAAGCACTTAAAAATGCTTGATTTAACCCTTTGATGGATACAGTCACGCCAATATGATGATTATAATAAGTCCCTGCAACATATGTTTGCATTATTAAACCATGAAGATGCTTTAAAAAATAATTAAATGAAAATGTACTAAGAGTAGTCTACTGACACACTAATGAAAAAAATTATTTACATCTAAGACAATTTATATAAAAACTCTTGGGTGCCTAAGACTTTAGCACAGTACTGTGTTTTCTATCCACTTTAGCCAAACACACACATATATATATATTAGGGGTGTAACGGTACGCAAATACGTACTGTACCGCCTCAATGTGGTCCTCCGGTACAGTACGCGCTGTGCACCGAACGATTGCAACGGTACGGAACCTTTTTTTGCTGAACTTAAATCCCCCCGTTCCAAATATAACGTGCACAACTAACCGGATGTTGTTTGTTCATCCCACGCAGCACGATAGCTGTAATTCAGCATAGCATATTAGCCTGAGTATGGCGAGTGCAATACTAACTGACAAGCCAGAGCTAGAAGATGCTCCCACAACATTCAAGTTAACAACAGTAATGGACAAAGACAGGTGGATCGCACTAAAGCTACGTGCTGCCGGCATTGTTCAACTGAGATCGGGTATGTCGCTGGCAGTACCTCAAACTTTATCACGCATTTAAAACGGCATCACCCGAATGTGAATATCACTGGTACAAGGAAGAAACAGACCCTAGTGCAAACCCAGCTCCCTGTGGCATTCAAGCAGCATCTCGCTATTAATTCAGACCGGGCCAAAGCAATAACAAACGCCATAGGTGTTTTTATAGCAGCAGATCTGCGACCATACTCCGTTGTCGAGAACACGGGGTTTAAGCACATGCTAAAAGTAATAGAGCCCCGCTACCTAGTTCCCTCTCGTCCGTATTTCAGCCAGCAAGTCATACCAGCTCTGTATAAACAAGCACACGCTACAGTTGTCCACGACTTATCCACGGCATCTGCTATCGCTCTCACTACCGATGGGTGGACATCCCGAGCTACCGAGCGCTACTTAACAGTAACGTCACACTACATCACCCCCGAGTGGAACATACAAAGCCACGTTCTGCAAACTCGCCCTATTTATGAACAACACACAAGCACACACCTGGCTGAGGAGCTGAAGGAGGCAGTGTCAGAGTGGAAGTTGGAGAGGCCAGGAAGCACAATTCCAGTCACAACAGACAATGCTAGAAATATTGTCAATGCAATCAGTGAAGCTGGACTGGGGCCCAACATTGGATGCTTTATTTGCACATACACTTATTTTAGCATCACAAAAGGCAGAATCAGACGGGTGGTATCTTTCTTCCACCGTAGCACAACAGCTGCACATATATTGCAGCAGGAGATGCTTAATGTGCAAAAACACACCCTGATTCACGATGTCCCCACTCGCTGGAAAATCAGGATTCAGAAATCTATGGAATCAAATGAAGAAGACAGTCCAACTGTGAGAGAAATGAAAGCTGCCATCAGAGGGAACCTGAAGGACAGATACTCTGACCCTGCTCTTCAGGACTTCCTCCACAAGTGCACAGCTCTAGATCCGAGGTTCAAGACCCTTCCTCATGTGGATAATGCCTGTCGTGAAAGGATCTACAACAGTCTCACAACAGAGATTCTGGCCATTGAAGAACAGGTATCGTATTTTTTTTAAATTTACATTATGTTTATTTTCTTGTGCATAAATGCCCTCATTGCTTAATTTGAAACATTTGTATTGCTGCTACAATGTTAATACTTCATATTTCCATAATTATTTTATTATCATTTTTAACTTTTATTTTTTTGTTTTGTCAAAGCACTGCTTTCTATTGCATGAAAGGTGCTCTATAAATAAAGTGTTGTATTATTATTATCATTACTAATTTAAAATATGATATTATTGTCATTTAATCCTGCAGGGTGAGGCCACAGAGGCCACAGAGACAACAGGAGCCAGGTCATCCCCAGGGAGAGCAGACCCAGAGGAATCCGGAACATCTCCTCCCATCAAGAAGTCAGCCATGGCTGAACTGTTTGGCGAGCTCTTCAATACTGAGGAGAGAAACAAGCCTACTTTGCAGCTAGTGAAGGAAGAGGTTACCTCATACATGGCAGTGGACTGCACTTCATTGGATTCCAACCCACTTGCATGGTGGAAGACCAATGAGTACTGATATCCTCACATTGCCATATTAGCAAAGCGCTACCTGGCTGTACCTGCTACATCTGTCCCTAGCGAGAGGGTGTTTTCCACAGCAGGAGACATTGTTAGTGCCAGCACCTCTGCCCTTTCTGCAAACATGGACAAGTAAATTTTTCTGAAAAAGAACATGAAAATAGCATGAATCTCAGTACAAGCTGCACTAAGTTAATGTGCAGCTGAAAGCTACGTGAATACAAGTTCAGTACAGTTTATTTTCAAAATGTTGCACTTTAATGGATATTTATTTTTATAATAATATTTAGATTTACTTTAAGTGTTATTAGTAGGTTACAGCAGTAAGCCTTAGTTTGCTCAGTAAATGATGGCCAATTCATTTTATATTTTTTAATACAGTTAAATAAATAAATTAATTAAAAGCAATTTTTTTGTTTTGTATTTCTTCCCCCCCCCCCCCCCCCCCCCACTGTACCGAAAATCATACCGAACAATGTGACTTCAAAACCGAGGTAGGTACCGAACCGTGGATTTTGTCTACCGTTTTTTTACTAAATCCTCAATTTTAATAGTGATTCATCTGATTAAATCAGTCTTTTTCTTTTATTAAATCAACTTTCTTTAATGAATATAACTCATCAGTTTCGTCAACATAAATAATCCAATAAGGGCACGGTTGGTATTAAAGTGATGGTGACGTCTTATGTATAATATTATAATATTAGTGTAGCCAAACCCCCATTGGTTTAAACAGATTGAAAAAAAATTAAATAAAAAATGTATTAAAAATAAAAAATTCAAGTGTTGATTTAGAATTCTAATGTCAACATTATGATCGAAGCTTCGAAGCATTCGGTACAGCCCTAAACCCGGTCACGTCAAAATGATGTGCCTGATGTCAAACTGCCTCATTCTTTCAGTTTTTGCATGACTACGTCCTTGAGAATAACTGAAAAGTTTGATTATTTTAGGCTATATATGCTGATGTATTTTTGGTGTTAAATTTATTTTAAATTAAAAAAACAACGTATACCGAACAGAACAGAAAACCGTGACGCCAAGACCGTGATACGAACCGAACCGTGGATTTTGTGAACCGTTCCACCCCTAGTAGGGCATAAAAAAAATATTGTTTGGTTCCTGTTGGTTGTCAGTTAAGGCCATGAGTAGGTAGGGAATTTATTTTATTTTATTTTTTATTTTATCTCTTCCCACGGCGACTATGGATAGGGAATTTCTTTATTTAATTAAAATGTTCACGACAACATGGATGCATGTACTCTGCCAGCATGTTTAATATCCATAATACTAAAGGTTTGACTAAGATTTTGATATATATATATATATATATAAAAATTATACTTTTTTTTTGAACTCATAAAATAAATTGGGTCGCACCTAAATCGGCAGGGTCGGTCGGCAACCAGAACCAAACCATTATTTTTGTTAGGCCTAGGTAGTAATATAGGCAAGGACGATTATTTAGTGGCAAAGTGCATTATAGTAAAAGATCCCCCTGCTCCCTTACCAGATCCCCCTGCTCCCTCCCTCACCAGATCCCCCTGCTCCCTCACCAGATCCCCCTGCTCCCTCCCTCACCAGATCCCCCTGCTCCCTCACCAGATCGCCCTGCTCCCTCCCTCACCAGATCCCCCTGCTCCCTCACCAGATCCCCCTGCTCCCTCCCTCACCAGATCCCCCTGCTCCCTCCCTCACCAGATCCCCCTGCTCCCTCACCAGATCCCCCTGCTCCCTCCCTCACCAGATCCCCCTGCTCCCTCCCTCACCAGATCCCCCTGCTCCCTCCCTCACCAGATCCCCCTGCTCCCTCCCTCACCAGATCCCCCTGCTCCCTCCCTCACCAGATCCCCCTGCTCCCTCACCAGATCCCCCTGCTCCCTCACCAGATCCCCCTGCTCCCTCACCAGATCCCCCTGCTCCCTCACCAGATCCCCCTGCTCCCTCACCAGATCCCCCTGCTCCCTCACCAGATCCCCCTGCTCCCTCACCAGATCCGGCCTGCTCCCTCACCAGTATTGTATATTAGTACATTGCATAGTATATATTGTATATTGTATGGTAACTCAGTTACTTCTATTCTGCATCGAACATTGTACATATGTCTATACTGAACACTGTGACCTATTTTTACTTCTATTCTACATGCTATACTATTTTATTTCATACTATCTTGTCTAACAGTCTCTGGAGCGAAACAGTAAGAAGCATTTTGTATAAAAGTATTCTGTACTTCTGTATGACAACTAGGGCTGCACGATTTTGGGAAATAATCTAATTGCGATTATTCTGACAGATATTGCGATTGCGATTTGCGATGCGATTATAACATATTTAAAAAAAAAATTACAAGAAGCATGTTGCTGCTTTCTGTAGTCGGGTCCCAACTGCAAAATTACTGTATTACCCTGTATTATACACTTTTACTATCATGTAGACTATTCTGCTTTGTGTTTACATGTGATGTATTGCATACATGCACATTTATTATGTTCTTGTGTGATGTATCACACATTTTATTGCTGTGTGATGTATTGCAAATGTTATTGCTGTCACCTTGGCCAGATGACCAGATGATCTTGGCCAGTTTTTTTTTTTTTTTTTTTAATTGCAGGCTTGGCGATTTGATAATTGCATCATTCCAAATCGCGATTTCGATTAAAAAACGATTAATCGTGCAGCCCTAATGACAACTATTAAAGAAACTTAAAACTTGAGATCCCCCTGCTCCCTCCCTCACCAGATCCCCCTGCTCCCTCACCAGATGCCCCTGCTCCCTCACCAGATGCCCCTGCTCCCTCACCAGATCCCCCTGCTCCCTCACCAGATCCCCCTGCTCCCTCACCAGATCCCCCTGCTCCCTCCCTCACCAGATGCCCCTGCTCCCTCACCAGATGCCCCTGCTCCCTCACCAGATCCCCCTGCTCCCTCACCAGATGCCCCTGCTCCCTCACCAGATCCCCCTGCTCCCTCCCTCACCAGATCCCCCTGCTCCCTCACCAGATCCCCCTGCTCCCTCCCTCACCAGATCCCCCTGCTCCCTCAGCACCGACGGCTCTATTGCTCGCCTTTCCTCGACCTTGGTGGCATCTTCGACCCTACCCTCTTGAACCCCATGTCAAACACATAAGAAAAACATCCTTCAGTCACTTGAAAAGCGTTGCCCGTCTCCTTTCTCATTCATTCTCAGCCGCTGAAAGCCTGAAACCCTCATTCATGCATTCATCACCTCAAGACTCGATTACTGCAACAGCATCCTCCTCTATGGCACATCCACCAAAATTCTCAATAAACTGCAATACATTGAGAACGCTGCCACCCGCCTGATTACCCACTCCCGTATCAGACAGAGACATCCCATCACCCCTGTCTTCCAAAACCTCCACTGCCTTCCCATTAGGCAACGCATACAGTACAAAGTGCTGCTTTTCACCTACATGGCCCCCTCTTACCTTTTCGATCTCCTTCACCGTCATAACCCTTCCCATGCTCTCAGGTCCAGTGATGCCAACATCCTAACCCCCCCTTACCAACATCCCTATCAGGTACATTGATTAGCAAAGTTCCCATTACTCAAAGATCATTCCCTGTATCCCTTGAACTTCTAAAGCAAATCACACAATGTAATTGTGTCCAACCTGACCTCACATGGGGAAAAATAAAGGGTCACAAAAACATCCCCCTCTACTATGTGGAATCAAGTCAGTGTCACAAATCCAACTGAATGGAGTCCAATGTTAATCTCTTGCCAACCTTTTACAGACTAATGTACTTTTGTACAGTAAAACTGAGCTGCCTTGTTGTCTGACAATGTAAACAAGCATGAGGGACAGACAGGCTACAGAGAGAGGGACAGACACATATGCACACACATACAAGAAATGCATGTCAGTAGTTAGGATTTACTCAGAAATGGCAGAAAGAAGTATATATTTTAAAAATTTGCATTATGCGTCAAAGAAAATAAGTGTCATTATTTTAATATGCATTTGCGTTAACGCATTATTAACACAATCATTTTGACAACCCCAATACTTTTTTCTGAATCCCCCCCCCCCCCCACAAATCGTGAAAACTGAAACCATGATATTTCCTCAATCCACCTCACACAATAATCGTACCATCAATCCCTAGCGCCGTCACACACCACAAACACCAGTGCCACCCACTGTGCTGAGATGAACTGCCCATAAACTGATCTTCTATTAACTTATACATAATATGTAATATGTTAATTATAGCCTACATGGGTTTCTGCTATGACTATATTGTACACATGTAGCCTCCACTTTGTCCTTTTACCTCTAAGCCCTAGCAATATTTTCTGACAATCCGCCTAAAATACATGTATGTACCTAACCTAAGTCAATGGAAGATTGCTCCACTTCTACAAGGATGTTGCATGAAAGTGAACTATAGTGAACTATGTATGTAATGTTGCTGGTATGAGGTAAATATAACTATCAACAGATCATAGCACTATTTTTTTTTTTTGCGTGTTGTGGAAAAGATTGGCTCCAGCCTCCACGCCGAAACTCCGTTAGACACGCGGTATTGAGGCATCCAACAAGTACATTACCTGCCCACCGCCCAAACCGGTGTATGCTTTTCCCCCCTTCTTTTTAAAAAATAAAACCCATTTAGTTCATTCTCGCAGATTTGCATTTTGCATACTATCTCAATATTTAGGATTTAAACCCTGCAGCAGCTCGGCTGAAGGATCTCAGAGGACCAGTCCAGACCAGCAAAAGTATGTTTGCGTGATGCGCTAAATGAACTGAAAGAAAAATGTACAGAAGGTATTACTGTCCGTTGGTTTATTTATAAATTAGAACCTAACGTCAACTCTCTGTTGATGAATGTTTTTTTCATTAAAAAGGGAAAAGGTTAAATAGATGTGTAGACGGACAGGATTGTGGGATTGAAATCGATCATGTAGCAACCATCCAATCCACCCTTCAAATGTTGGTAATTTTAAGTATTCATACAAATCTCTTTCACATACAATATTGACATACTAGCTATGAGAAAAATCGGTGTTGCATACAGTATACAATTTGCATACAAATAGCGTGAAGAAATGGGGAGCAGTCATTCACAAAAACAAGCATAAATCTGCAATAGCTACGACTGTGTGCGTACTATACACACCCTCACACAAACTCAACCTCCATGCCAAATTTCAGTCTCCTCAGATGAAAACTGTGGGCGCTAGAGGGTGGGGACACCAACCAACCAAGCTATAGAGCTGTTGGTTGCAGCTAAAGATTACTGCAAATGCGCTGCCAAATCTATTGCTTTCACTCTCAACCAACTTGAATGTCTCCTCTTGAATGTCTCCTTCTGACATGCCTTTGAGGGAAGGGGGGGGGGGGTATTCAAACTCTCATCCCCTTTACAAGTTTTAGTTTAAAAAGAGAATGTTCCAGGGTAAGAGGCTGACATCAAATTGACGTCACTCTCTCATCCAATGCTAGATGCTGTGAAAATTAGGCTTCTACAAGGCCAACACTTTGTCCAGCAGCCACAATGACAAAAGTAATTTTTCCCTTTAATTAGCCACCCAGGGGTATTTCAATGGGATTTCTTATTTTCTTTGAGAAAACTAAGGTTGTCAGCCCCCTTGCCTGACACTGCCATTACAAACACGTGGTAAAAAAAACACGCTCTATTGATGAGCTTTGTATGCATTACATATACAAAGCTCTATAACCAACTGCCAGATTCTGAGGGTTAAGTCAAAACTCCTCCTAACTAATTATTATTGTAAGTTTGCAGTGTTTTCGAAGGGATCGTTATAGAGCTTTGTATAAGTAGGCCTAATGCATACAGAGCTTGTCAATAGAGCTAGCTAAAAACCTGCTTTCAGTGTCTCCATAGCAAAATAAACACAGATGCAAGTGGTTTGGGGAGGGGATTGAAAGACCTTATTTTGATCATGCTTCAAAGCAGCTTTTTGTCAAATCGGGACTATGCCTTTACGCAGTCCACCCAGTGTTGGTGAACAATGCACATTTTAAGTACAGTCAATCACTCTAGCAGTCAAAGCTTTTTAGACTGCTAATATAGCCCTACAATCAGGAAATCTGAATCATAAACATTCAGTAGTAGTACATATACACACAATGAATGCTCAATCTGGTCTCGGTTGCTCTTGCCAACAACTCGCAGTTCCACTGTTATGTATGGACACACATGGTTCAAACACAATAGGAACTCACATTATAATCCATTAGGACAGCAAGACATACAACAGACAGCAGATTACATGTAAGATACACAAGTAAACCAACATTAGCAGCATGGCATTCAGTATGGTGCAGCAGTATGGACGCATTTCTGTGTGTTGGGCAACAGAGCAGTGTACTTAGTACTATCTGTATATTATGGGGTGTATCTGTGTACAAGAGAACTGTCCGACGGTAGGATTTGCAATGATGTCATTTTCCTGGGGGCTTTCCACATATGGTTAGTTTTCTGTTCAAATCAACATTGTTGTCCCGTTATTAGGCATCAGTTAGCACACGGTGGGTGGATCTGGAGGAGAGGGTGGGTGGGTACAATGACATGTATTCATAATAATCATATACCAAAAATGATACGACGATCTGGAAGAAGAATGGACCAGTGAACCCATCATCACCTCACCAACGGATCAACCAGGGATCAATGCAAAACCAAATCTGTACATGTCTATACAATGACGAATCAGCGAGTCTGTCCCGAAACAATGCGCCTGTATTAATAAATAACGGAATCCATCATAAACAGCGATGGCTCGTTAATAACAAACAGCAGAGCAAGTGGACCAAACAACGGGACAATGGTTTCAATAGTAAATCGGCCTATAATGTGGGAGACACTATTTTATTATGAATGGATTTGCGCATTGTTGTTATGGCATCATCATATCTAGCGTTGTGTCCAGGCCATAACGTTAGACTAGTCTTGTATCGTGATGATCGCTAGCTGGTGTTAGTGAAGGATCGCTAGCTCGCTAACTGGCTAAACAACAGTCCTGTGTGCAGCTTGTTGTGTTACAGTCTGGCGGACACAGAGGGCTGCAGGAGGCGTACAGTCACATCGGAATAGGTGTAGCTTGATCCAATTTTCTAATCCCAGCCATGCAGCTGCACTACGGGCCATTGTTCGCCTGATGCCCGGGGGGATGTTAGCTTAGCTTCTGTAGGAGAGGTGGCTAACAGCCCGGCTCCACAGTGAGTCTACTGACACTACAGTAGATCCAGAACACAGGAGACCTGCTGCACTACACTGCTCCCGGGACGATCCTGTCGCAGCGCCGTGCGAACATCCGCACCGACATCTAGAAACACCGACATTCAAACAATATAACCGTATGTGTGTATCTGTGTTGTTTAAATACCTGTTTGGATGAATTCGGATCAACTGCGGTCCTCTCTTCTGCAGCTCTCTTCCCCCTCCTAGCTCCAAAATGGCGCCAACATACAGATACAGCACCCGTGGGCAAAAACAACATCCGTGGGTACATAGCGCCACCTACTGGGGTGGACATCGCCATGCGTCATGAGCGAGGTTGAAATGTTGTCGTCATAACATTATTGTTCAACGTTGTGATTCTCTACTACGACAAAATCGAGATGATACACATCATCCCATATTAGCACTAGAAGCTGTAGTGTAGAGTCTAGCCCACAACTGGAAGGAATCAGGCAAAGGGAATACTGGATTGATTGATTGATTGATTGATTGATTGATTGATTGATTGATTGATTGATTGATTGATTGATTGATTGATTGAAAAGTTTATTAACAGATTGCAGAATGGGTACAGTACAGTACAGCTCAATACATACAATTGTTAAGAGGATGCAGACCTGAGAAAGACTTTCGTCTTGTTTCCATCAGGGTCCCCCATTTTCAATTCATCATATGACACACATGACATACAGATAGACAGTACTGCTACATCTATACATTTATGACATACCAGATTTTCAAATACAGTACTGTTTGTGATACTAAAAAAATCCAGAAGAAGAGTATATACATTTGACATAGAAACTGTGCATTGGGGGAGGTTGGGTAGGTGGGGTGGGGCTGTACATTGGGGGGGGGGGGGGGGGGGGGGGGTTGGGTAGGGGGGGGGGGACACTGTACATTGGAATACTGACATACATTTGACATGGAAACTGTACATTGGAGGAGGTTGGGTAGGTGGGGTGGGGTTGGGTGGGGCTGTACATTGGAATACTGACAAAGCCATGCTTGGTCTTTATTGTACAACTGGGTTAGGACATTTGTAGGGGCCAGTTTTGAATTGCAGTCTCCCGTAGGTGTTCTTTGAGAGTGTTTTTGAAGGTGGGTAGTGATTTACATTCCTTTACAGCTTTGGGTAGGGCGTTCCACATTGTTGTGGCATAATTGCGAAACGTGTTTGGTCCCTTGTTTGAGCCGAATCTGGGTTTTACATGATTTGTGGAGCTCCCTCTGGTGTTGTGATCGTGGTATTCACTGACCTTTGGGAAGTATTTTGACATGTACATGGGTACCTTGGTCGTGTAGTGTATCTTGTAGACCAGGCCCATTGCAAGTTGCTGTACTCTGTTGTCTACTCTAAGCCATCCTAGGTTGGCAAAGTGTGCAGGGGTGAGGTGGGTTCTAGGAGTCAGGTCAAGCAGTAGTCTGACTAGTTTGTTTTGAGATGTTTGTAATTTGGTTTTTAGTGCCTTTGAGGTGCTTTGGTACCATGAGGTGCAAGCATAGTTGTAGTACCCTTGAATGAGTGCTCCTGCCAGAGTCTTCAGGGTATTCTTGTTTACCAGGGAGGAGATCCGGTACAAGAATCGAGTTCGTTGATTGACTTTTTTTATTACATTGGATGCCATTTTGTCACAGGAAAGATTAGCCTCTAGGATGGAACCCAGGTAGGTAATTTCATCTTTCCTTGTGACAATATTGTCACCCACTGTAACTGAGAAGCCGTCTGTTTTGCTGAGTTTGTTATTTGAACCGAAGAGAATGGACTCTGTTTTGCCCATGTGTAATGATAGTTTGTTGTCGGCGAGCCATATGCAGATTTTGCCTAGTTCCGAGCTGAGGGTTTTTTCAACCTGTAACTTGTTCTTGTCAGAGACCAGCAGGGCTGAGTCGTCCGCAAACAGGAACAAGTTGCAGTCACAAGCTGACGACATGTCATTTGCATAAATTAGGAACAGTAGTGGTCCTAGTATGCTTCCTTGTGGAACACCACAGTTCACTGTGAGGGGGGGGGATAGGGTACCGTTTACCTCCACCATCTGCTCTCTCCCCTCCAGGTAGGATTGTATCCAGCTCACTGATAAACTATCAAAACCAATTGCTTATAGCTTGTCAATCAGAATGGAGTGATTGACAGTGTCGAAGGCCTTTTGTAGGTCCAGCATGACCATGCCGCAGTATTTGCCCGCGTCCACCTCTTGCTTGATGTGGTCGTTCAAATAGAGAAGGCATGTGTCAGTGGAGTGGGATGTTCTGAAGCCAGATTGGAATTCGTAGATTAGATTTTTATCCGTAAGGTACTTTTCGACCTGTTCGTATACTATTTTTTCCATGACTTTCGAGATGGATGTAAGGAAGTAAGGAAGAGGCGTTGACACAAGCTTCATCACTTTTCCATGTCAAAAGCTAAAATAATGATATAATCCACCCAAAGACATTGTTTTTAAAGATAGAAAGTATTTTTTTGCTCATCACATTTTGCACATCCCTGTCTGTCTGTCTCCCTTTCTTTCTTATGCCCACAGACCACATTTTCAGGCCCCCCCACCCCCCCATATAACTGTTAAGGGCGTCCATACACACTAGTAGTAGTGTGACTGTGTGACACTACAGTACTTGTAAAGATCAATCAAAGTCAAAAGGTCAAAGAATCTAAGGAGCACTGGCTGCTTTTTGCCTGGCAAAGTAAAAAAAAACAAAAAAACATTGCAGCAGTGCAGCATGTTTATTCAGTTAGTGTCTGCAAACCTATAACTATGCAGCTTGCTTGGCTGGTCATTTCTTCAGTGACAATGAAGAGACGCTTTAGCTCTGGAGGAGAGGAGGCTCTGGCTGCTGTCCTGCACTCTATCCAGGATAACGCTATCATTATAGCTACTAGTTTTGCCGTATATACTGCTAGACTGTCACTTAATCTCTCTTTTTTAGAAATTCTAAGACTTGGGATTGTAAATGCCGCACCCACTCTGTTTGATTTCATCTTAGATGCATCTGTATAAGCCACCAGTCTTTCTCCATATTTTAACCTGATATGACTCTCCACCATATGACTGCTCATTTCCACTCTCTCCTTTAACTCCAATAGGGCAACAGGGGTACCCATCAACCACAGGGGTACCCATCAACCACAGGGGTACCCATCAACAACAGGGGTACCCATCAACCACAGGGGAACTGCTGGGAAACAGACGGTTGGACACACTAATTTCCAGAATGCCCATCTCTCTGGCTTTTGGTTCTATAATCCACCCAAAACTTTCTAGTTGAGCCTTCTCTTTTTCCTGGCACTGCACCAGTAAATCTTTGCTAATATGTTCATCCTTATGACCTCTAAGATTGGCCCAATACACTAGTGCCAACTGATCTCTTCTAATATGCAGGGGCATTTCTCCCATCTACACTTGGAGTGCTGCAACTGGCGTAGTTTTCATAGCCCCACAACACAATCTCAACGCTTTACTCTGGATTACATCCAATTTATTTCAATTAGTTTTTGCTGCAGACCTATAAATAATACGACCATAATCTATTAGTGATCTGATGAGGCTAATATAGATTGTTCTCATCGCATTTCTACAAACATCTCATCACATTCAGTACTTTTTTGCATTTGTCTACCATCTTACTTATATGTAAAGCCCATGTTAGTCTTTTATCAAACCACACACCAAGATATTTAAACTGCTCTACCCTTTCCAAGATTGTATCACCAATTGATATATTTAGCTCTTGGGGAATACTTCTCTTTGAGAAAAATATTGTTTTTGTTTAGTCAATTGACAATCTAAAATCCCACTCTAGAGACCACCTTTTTACTTCATTTACTGCTTCTTGCATTTTACTTACCTTATTCTCCAGCGCAAGTGAGGACATGGAGGAGGAGGAGGAGGAGGAGGAGGAGGAGGAGGAGGAGGAGGAGGAGGAGTCTACTGCTTGGAGATGAAAGATGATGGGCAGGTGATCTGGGCTCCAACAGCTGAGGAGACTCTCCGGTATGTGACCTCAGGGCCCACAGGCTGTGCCACAGCCAGGATCAGCAGCCCAGAGGCGTCCTTTGAGCTCCTCATTACTGAGGAAATGATTCATCTTATCCTCAAGTACACTAGTCAAGTCAAGTCAAGTCAAGAGTTTTATTTGTCACGGCATACAAGTATACAATGAAATGCGGGGGGTCTTGCCCGCAACGATTGTGCATAATACAATAGTAATATATAATAAGAATCCAATAGAACGACATTGTGCAATAACAAGTAACAAAGTAGGGCATATCGGTATCTGTACATGAGTTATTTACAGAGCAGGACATGCTAGGTCCTGTGGTAGTGCAATACACTGTTAGCTACGGATGAGGCACTGGGTCTTTATGTACACTGCTATACAATGCTATATTATACAATCTCAAGCTATACTATACTATTCTTAAAGTGACCTTTCCTTTTGTAAAGTGACTATATGTGAGCGTGTGCAGCATGAGTGAGTGTGTGCTCATGTTAAAGTGGCTGCTAGTGTGTGAGCGTGTACAGTGTGTGTGTCGTGTGTGTGCTCATGTGTGCTTGTGTGTGGAGAGTTCAGTGTTCAAGGCTCTGATGGCCTGGTGGAAGAAGCTGAGCCGAAGTCTCTCTGTCCTAGTAGCTGGTGTTCGCAGGCGTCTGCCTGACCTCAGCAGCATGAACAGGCTGTTGTTGGGGTGGTGTGGGTCTTTCATTATTCTGCAGGCTCTGGATTTGCACCTCTTGTTGTATAGGACCTGCAGGGGTGGTAGTGCAATACCCGTGGTACGCTCGGCTGAGCGCACCACTCTCTGTAGGGCCTTCTTGTCCTGTGCCGTGCTGTTTCCATACCAGGCAGTGATGTTTCCAGTCAAGATGCTCTCTACAGCTCCGGAGTAGAAGGACTGGAGTATCTTCCCAGATACTCTGAACTTCCTTAACTGTCTCAGGTGGTAGAGGCGCTGCTTCGCCTTTTTTTACGACTGAGTCTATGTGTGTTGTCCATGTCACTAATCTGCAGGGGAAGTCTGGAGCGCCTCTTTGTTGAGGAGTTGGGGTAATCCCTAGTTGTCCCAGTGATGCCCGAAGAGTCAGACGCTGCTGCATGCCACGCACACCAGCAGCAGCCACCCTGGTGGAACAGGTCTGAGAAAGAGAGGAAGGGGAGGAGCCAAATACACCTGACAGTGATCTGCAGCTCCTGCTCCACCGAGTCAACTCTCACTGACACGCACACAAATTGTTTAATATTTTCTGTTTTTGTTAATAAATACATTTGTTAAAACTATAAATACCAATAAAGTGTTAAAATTATTTAAGAAATACATGTCAATTTAATAGTTATGATCAGTATTGAAGTTGGTGAAAGGATTTAATGCATTTTAAGTGAAAAAAATATAACATTTTTATAGCAACTTTTTTGGAACTGAGCATTCTTTGCACAGAGGGTAAAACGTGGCATATTTATAAACTCACACTGCTCAAAAAGTAATAATGCATTCAAATCAAGGTTTTTGTCAATTATTGTCATATCCAAGGGTGTAATACCCCACACAAAATATTCCAATTTGCAATTAGTGGAAAATATTTAATATTCTAAAAATGTGGTTTTATCACAAAATGGCATTAAAGGGTTACTATTATTTAAGAAATACATGTAAATCGTTATAATTTTTTTTACATAGTAAATAGTTAATAGATAATTATTGAAGTTGGTCAAAAGATGTAATGCATTGAAAGTGAAAAAAATATTCATGTATAATATTTGTATTGCATTTTATAGGGACTGAGCATTTACTGCACAAAGGGTAAAACGTTTAGTTGTGATTTTCTGAAGGGGTGTACAAGGGTTAAGGTGCAGGGTAGCTGAGACTTTAACGCACAAGTCTGCTATTTAACATTTTAGAGATGGAATGTCATTCAAAATGTGAATAATTTATTCTTAAATTCTACTAAAACACCTCATTGGTCATTTCAGTTTTGTCATGGTACTCCCTCCAGTAGGGGTTGGTGATGTCACCTGATTAACTCTTGGTTAACTCCTCTCACTTTTCCTTGCTTGTTTCTCCTCTCTTGCTCACTTAAAGGTACAGTCTGTGATCCCGTCAAACAGCGACCTCTAGGCAAAAGAGCCCTGCTTGGTATTACACTTACATTTTAGTTTTGGTCTGATGTGTGGGTTGGAGTTGAATGAGGATGGGGGCCGGGGTTGCTAGTGTCGTATATTCTATACATAACTCAAGGTTATCACAGTACAATGAGGTTGCTACCTGGAAAGGAAGAAGGATCATAATGATAGAATGGCTTCTCTACTGAGTAGAGAAATAAACTGTGCAGTCCAGACAATAGAGCTATAGTTCAACTCAACTGATTTATTTTGCCAAAGGGCTCAGAGTGAATTAGAAGGTTGTTGTTTACATACAAGGATTATTTCATAGTACATCAAATATATTGTACAAAAGGATTGATAAGGTTTGCACATCAAACCCAGTCTGTACATAAAACAGTAATCATGTTTATCAAATGAAATAGAGAATCTTACTGAGCATTACACATGAGTAAACCTGGTCGACAGATAAGGGATCTGTACAATACTCTAACCTAAACAACATTGGTTTTCCCATGATTTACTCACATGTAAACAGCTCACAGTAGTCTCTGGATGGGCGGTGGTAGAGATGCAGAACCCCCTGGTGGGGGGTCTGGCCTGTCTCTCTAACAATGCGTTTTCTATTATATACCCTGATATCCACCAATAATAGCACATTCTACTGTTACGTTGGTCCAATTAGGTTTCTTGATTCTAAAAGCAGGCGTTCTTCTGTTCGGTCCAATCAGGTGATCTTCTGTGGGGGCGGTCCGCCTCCTCCTCGTTGTGTGTTCTTCCAGTATCAACAGAGGGGGGGTCTTCATGTGGCCCCCCTCCTTTGGGCTGTGGCCTTCTCAGTTGGACTGAGGCCTGTGTCTCCTCTGAATGCATCAAACACTTCAACATTCCTTCATGTACCATTTCGATTTCCCCATATATATGGTTTGTGTAATGAATCTATGGACTGTCTAGCATTAACCCAGTACAGTCATTGCTTCTAGGTTAATACCAAATAGTCCACAGGAGCCAGCACTAACCTTTATTTACCAGACTGACACTTTCTAATACAAGCTATGATTAAAACTCTGTAATTGAGACTTATTTTATATATATGGTTTACACCAGGAGTGAAATGACACTATTATCTTCATAATTAGTTTGACATTTCTAAATTACATTCAAATACCTTTTATCTAATACGTCAGTTTAATTAATATGATCTTGTTTATGACCATTTCCACGAACCTTTAGCAAAAGCAAGTTAGGTCTGTGACCAGACCTCCGTTTTCTCTGCCTGTAATCTGTTTGGTGTGGCCACATTTACATACAGTCCTCAGTCACACGAGTGGGGGTTGAGTGGCTGTTTCCTTTAGTTCTAAGCAGTTGAGTACATCTGTTTGTGTGAGGGTTGAAATGACTATTCCTGTAACACCAATATCACTCCTTACAGTACTGAAAACCCATTCTGCTGTTGACAGGGTACACCTGCCTTTTTGCATTATGGTTTTCTAATTATACACATTTTTGTTATGAAATACACAGTCAATGATACCACAGTTCCTCCCTTTGACAATTAATATTGTCATAAACCAGTATATTGACTTGATTTCATACATACTAACCATACAAAAATGTTTCATATTAAAATAAAAATCATAAATTTTTCCAATTTCTCAATTTTCTCTTTTTCTCATTATTCTTTGGTACATATCATCAATGGGCTTTTGCTCCTCAGGGCTCATAGCCAGAGGCCTACTTCTTCTTTTTAAACAAAAACTTTGAATATGTTGAAACCAATTAAAAAAAAATTTAATCTAAACATCACCTTAAAATCAGTATTCTTAATCTATAGTAAAGATGTTCCAACATTCTTAGGTGATCTGGTTGAGAGAAAACATACATTAGCATCACAATATGTTCACTTTACATTCATTCTCTGAAATAATATCTTCCTGCAAAATTTTTCTTAAAATAGTACAATCACATTTGCATAATTCATCAATTGCGCTTCTCATCTATCCTCCCCCCTTATGACCAACCCTGGTCATACAATCCTACCACCTTGGTCTCCACAGCTTCAGTCGGGCAGGGAAGGCACAAACACCCAAGGAGAATTTTTTTTTTCACTATCCATTCTAGCGTCTAACTCCCTAATCTATGTGTATGTCCTTACCTATCCCTGCGTTGTGTCTCAGTCTATCCACCCTTTGTTTGTGCGTCCTACCAAATGAAATGTGCACAAAACAAAGACCATCAGTAGCTCCGTTCAGTTATCTGTCCTGTTTCCCACAGCCCAATTTCACAATTCCCAGAGGATCTTGCTCACACGTATCCTGCTCAGCCCTCAGACCGGCTCCGCCCCCCTCCTTAGCTTGGCAGATAACAGCTGCAGCCATGTTTCAGGCCAGGTTACATGCCTCAGGTCCAGTCATCTTTTATCCCATGACAACCTGTCGTCAGACTCACAGACGGTTCTTTTAGCCTGGACTTTTTCCAAACCACATCTGTTCACAAGTTCAACCTGGCCCCCCATCAGGGGTTTTGTAGAGACAGGGGCAAATGTATACAAGAATCCTCTCACCACAATTTGGTAATTAACCACCATTGGACTGAAAAGAACCAGGAAACAAACTGAAATTTCACTTTACCGTGCCGCATACTTCTAATGTAATGTATTGATCATGTGTCCTCTGGGTTGTACTGCATTCCCTCCCTTACCGAGCTGTGAGGAGACAAAAGCACATATGCAAATTCTAATTACACAACAATTCAACAATTTGTAAGAGAAGCCATTTTGACAAATCCACACAAATGTGCAATGCACTACTTAGCTCTTTCAGACATCCTGTTCCGATGTTTCACAGCTTCTGCCCTCATGGCACTCTCCCCTCTCACCCAGATCATGAAAAGATAGTTGAATACAAAAAAAAGAAATTAAACAAAGCCATACATCTCAACACACACACACCAATCTGTTGTGGCATCCCCACTCGTGAAATATCCACGCATATTTAAAACCAAACCTCAAAAGGAATAAAAAGAACAAAATTAAAATCACATGCTCTCAGCCTTTTCACTCCGTGGTGACTCTCACACATACACATTCCACACACCAAATCAAATGAAAGAAATCAAATCAAAATTACCACACCCCTTTTTTTTAAATAAGAAACAAAATAAACTCTTTCATTCAATATCTCACAGCCTCAATCACCCACTGAAATGAAAAAGAACAGACAACAACTCAATCATCCACAGATTTACTTAGTGAAACATTCACAAAGAAAAACCACTCAACCTGGTTTCACTCAACTCATATTTTCTGCAAACAAAAACTGTCATTCAACATAACGCTCTCAATCACAACACAACATAACTCATTAGTCTCCTCCAGGCCCACAAACAATGTTAGTTGTTTCTTCCTCCCTTCTCTCAACTCTCCTGCTCTCAACTTCAGGCTGATATAATCTACACTCATTTTCTGCACTACAGTCTCCTTACTGTATTCTTACCCACTTCCAGAGGGAGTCTAGGAACCCCCTTTCAACGATAGAATCTCAAAGCATTCCTAGTACCCTGAGAGTCTAACGCTATTCCTTCTAACCAATAGTCAGCCAATCAACGTCATAACTGCATCTGAAATGACTATCTTATTGATCTTCTCACCCAGCTGCTTTCTGTATTAGCCCCCCTTTTTCCACTTCCTGCCATTTTCTATCTCCCTCACGCTGCCTTTGATCATGGTTCACGGCCCTGGTGTAAAAATACCTCCACTGTTATCTCTTAAATAGCTACTATAAACACCAGTTGCATACCATAAACAACAGGTTTACCCAAATTGCTATTTATGAAACAACAGATGGACCTCATCCCCTTTGGAACTTTGTGACCTAATTCTAAAGCAACCCTCCTGTTGATCTTCCTGTAAACAACAACGGGTTAATTACACATTCCTGCCCTTCTAGGGAGAAGTCTAACCCCCCTCCCCAGAGTTAAAATTAACATACATTTGCCTGTTTCAGTCAAACCTACAGACAATAACACTTATCCTAACCATAGTGAAACTATGTGTAGCAGGGTGGATTATCCCTGCTTCGTGGGAACGGTTGCTGGCAGTCAGGAGGTAGCTGGACACAGCAGAACTCTGTCTGGCTGCACCCTCGTCTTTGGGCCTGGGGCGTCGACTGGAGGCTGGTAGTGCGAGTGGATGGGGCCCGGGATTTACCAACCTGATCTGGTACTCTGGTCTTCCTTCCCTGTCGCAGGGCGGTCAGCAGTACTCCCCAACACGCTCCCACTCCTCCCAGTCGCTCCTTAGACCCTCCCACACCTCGTGACTGAATTGTAATCAAATACTCTGAGTTCCCCCCGCAAGCAGTACCCTCCCTCAATGACCCTAGAAACCTTACAATGAAAAGGGGAGAGTTGGGTAGGAAGGGGTTAACCATATATATACGTTACCCACACCAAAAGAGTTAATGCAGGGCACAGGAATGGACACGCACACAGAACCCCATTCAAGTCTTTATGTTAATTGTACTGTTCAGTTACAATTATTTAATACTAGTGGCCAATTGGGCTGAAGTCCTACTATAGCCCCTGCTGTTCAACTCAATACCTCATAAACACGTATATTATGCACCCACCTCTGGGTTACTATCAGGGATAATATACTTCACTGTGTTTGACTCATCACCCACGTCTGGGTCTTCACCCTGTATAATACCTCAACAGGCTTTAATTATACGGCCAGAATAATACCTCAAAAGGCTTTAATTATAATGCACCAGGTCTGTAACTTCCCCCCTCAGGGAAGGGTTAATTGAATGGGAAAATATTAATACACACACATTGTATCACGCTCAAAGAAAAGGAAATAAAACCAAAAGTGTGGGCCCACAATTACCAAAACAAAAGCCCTATGCTAATGCCGGCATGTAATGTAATGTTTGGGGTCTGCAGTTAGCAACGTTAACTTCACCCGCAGGCCGCTCCACACTGTGTAAGGTGCAATAGATCCTGGGCGCCGAAGCCCTAATGTTTACTCTACCAAAATGGCGGCCGCGCCGCTCCACCACCGTCCTGGTGGCAAGATGGCGTCGAACACTCGCGCCGCAGGTGCTAGCAGGCGGAGCTATAGCAGAGAGGCAGTGCTGGCTGAGCTGGTGCTGGGCGACCTCTGCTGGACGGGACGGCTCCCGTGTTGGCTGCTCTCCAGCCGGCGCAGAGTGGTGGTAGAACCGCCGGTGAAGACGGCTGCTGACGGCCAGAGCAGAGTGTTCGCAGGTCCACCCCCGTAGCTGCACGCAGTCTATACCGGCACTGTAACTAAGTATAACACAAGCAATACTACGGTGATCCTTAGCCGCACGCTACCTATACCGCTCACTGTAACTAGGTATAACTCGACTGTTAGTGCCTGGCTCTGCACTTATTGTTCATATCATACCACTGGTACTGCTAGGATATCGTATCCACTAGCCAGTACTTCCTATCACCCGTCTCTGTTCCACGGGGCACTCCGGCATAACGTCAGCAACGGGGCTATCCCGAGCCCCCCCGTTAGACGTGACTTCTCGTTGTCAAGTTCACTGCCGAAGAGAGCGACTTCCGCTGGCCTCCTCCCTTTATCATCTCTCAGCTCTCTCCGCCACTCTCTGCCTGCTACTGCCCCCTGCTGGTCCCGCCTGCCAGTCACAAGGGGAGACGCACTGTAGAACATGAATCAATACTGTCATTCATAATCCGTATTCCAATGCTCTTTGGAGGGGACCTTTGTGTCATTGTTCGTGTGAATCAATGACACTAGTTAGAATGTCTTTGTGTACAAAAAGGGATATAAACACAGTCAGCAGTTCTGAATAATATACCATATTTTCCAGACTGCTACATATGGAATGAAAGCAATCCCACAGTTTATAAAAACATACATCCAATCATTGTAAACAGAGTCATTTAATCATTAAAAAAACATATAAACAAGTCCCCCGTCACTAAATTATCCTCCTTTATGACTGGGCTTGTATCAAACTTCAATGTAACATCAGCCAGGGCTGGGCGATATGACGATATTATATAAATATCGGGTACAGTTCATTAACGATACACTTTTTTAACGTATCGTGGATATCGTGATGTTTTGCCCAAGAGGATTGTGTCGCGTCAATCTGGTCCACCCCGTTCAAACTTTTGAACAACGCCGCTCCCACACACACACTACTGCATCAAAGTTAGTACGTATGATTAACAAAGGCATTAGTTTTGTGGCATCAACATTATATAGTTACACGTTATATAGTTACACATCAGCGTATTTACCCAAACATAGCAACGTCCAATGACGACATAGATAGCAAGCGTTACTGTTCATATCTCAGTCCGTGCCGAGTTGTGCGTGCCCATTCTGCGGTCTGTTAATAAAGTTTTCAATCAGACAGATGTATGGAAAGGCTTTTATTATAACATTTGTTGCAGTAAAATCATTATGCCTCGTTGTCATGCTGCGGTGCGCTAGTAATCACTCGTCGGCTGCGGTGAGCTGTTGTTGTTGTCGTTGAGCTGAGCTCTCGTTAAAATCAAGGAGGGCATTCAGGAAGTAAAAAAAGAATAGCGCTGCTTGCCGATTGGTGCTAAGAACAGCAGGGCGGGTACAAGCGGTGTGACGTAATTGGCAGACTCGACTGTCAATCAAAATTATTCTGTTGCCGGCTGAATGATTGAACGAATGAACGTTATTAACGATTGCAGAATGGGTACAATACAGTACAGCTCAATACAACAACAGTGGACTGACTGGAGGATGAAGACCAGAAAAAGACTTTCGGCTTTTTTACATAAGGGTCCTCCATTTTCAATTCATCAAAACATTTAGAGACATACAAATATACAGTAGTTTCATAAAAATGCTAAAATCCTATTGATTGATTGATTGATTTAAAACTTTATTAACATATTGCAGAATGGGTACAGTACAGCTCAATACATACAATTGTTAAGGGGATGCAGACCAGCGAAAGACTTTCGTCTTGTTTACATCAGGGTCCCCCATTTTCGATTCATCATATTTCATATCTAAATTATATAATATCTCATTGCTAAATATATGCAATATATAATCTAATAATCCAATAATCTAAATCTAATATATAATATAAAAATGCTAAATGCATGGGTATTTTATTTTGTCTTTAATTTTAGCTTGCAAACTCAAATACTGTCTTGGTAAGCCTCATAATGAATTGTTTGGGGAAAAAAAGAAAAACATTGTGATGCGTATCGTGTATCGCCGAAAGGTCAGAAAATATCGTGATATCATATTTAGGCCATATCGCCCAGCCGATCAGCCTATGTAAATCAACAGTGCATTAAAGATTTAACAATCTAAACAAGCATAAACACAACATCACTTATCTATACTAAAACATCTTTCAAAACAATTGCACAACCTACACAGATTTAAAAATCACAATTTAACACAACATTATCCAAGTTATCAATGTACAAACACAAGCAGTTCATCAAAGGCCACTCGTTTAAGAAATAAAACATTATTCTCCATACAAAATCCCAGAAGTGGTTAGTTTCCAAATGTGCCAAGCCTCAACTGTTGCAAACAGGATTGGGAATGATCCTATGTACAAATGTGACAAATGATTAATTCTAGATGCTCCCAAACTACCCCCCTTGGTAAGGGCATACTCTTGTATAAAACAACATTGCTTCCCCAACAGACGTAATGTATATATATTGTTCCCATTATTAATGATACATTTACCCATAGTAGCTAAATTGTGAGTTTAACTAGATACAAGCAATGTATTCATTCTCTACTGATACCCTCACTGCAATGTTTGCATTAATTTCCTCCCCAATGACTATCTCCCATAATCTAATCCCACACATGTACACATCCTCCCCCTGTTTACACAAAACTTGTAGTAACACAACCTGTAGTAAACACAAACACAAACGGACCCACTTCCAGAATACATATATAACACAGCAAAAATATACACTCCACCTCCTCCACCATTATGCAATGGAACAAGATGAAGAAAAAAAACTAAAACTAAAATGGCCGCTACGGCGCTTCCTGTCAATTACGGAAGTTGTTCTCTGCCAGCCCGCCGCTGATGGTCACGAGTTGCATAATGCTATACAGTCTCTACACAAAACACCGTCAACTGTCTCCAGTATAACGCAACCCTACGTCACACGTAGTACAAAATATAATAACTAGTGCTGTCAAACGATTAAAATATTTAACTTGATTAATCGCATGATTGTCCATAGTTAACTCGCGATTAATCGCAAATTAATCGCATTTTTATTTTACATTTTTTTTTACCTTAAACAGATCTTTTTCAAGTTCCAAGTTTTAATACTCTTATCAACATGCGAGTCAACAAATGCTTGCTTTGTGCAGCCATTTAACACAAAAGGATGACCCTCATGCATTGCAAATTTGCATCAAATTCAAAACAGAGTGATGCACAAAATAACTTAAAAGAAAATAATAATTTAAAACAATGAATAAAATGTGCATGAAATAATAGGGGAAAGAAAACGTTAGGAACTTGTTACATTCACACACACAAGGGCTGATTAATCACAAACCCCCCTCTCTCCCTCACACACACTCTCCCAGCTCTTTTTCTCTTTTGCCCCTTCCTCATCTCTCTCACCCCCCTCTCTCTCTATATCTCACACACACACACACACACACACACACACTTCAGAAACAAACATAGTATCAATGAGAGCATCAATAATACACCTGAGTGAAGTCTAGTAATTTTTTTTTTTTTTTTTTTTTAGTTAATCTTGAGTTAAAAAAATTAGTGGCATTAATAGAATCGGGAGTTAACGCGATATTAACGCGATATATTTGACAGCCTTAATAATAACGTACGTTCAAACAACATGAAAAGAATCATCCGTGCCCTGCACATCAGCATCGTTAGCACAGTTAGCTTAATAGCCCCGTTAGCTTAGCTTAGCATAGGTAGCTTAGCTTAGCTTAGCTCTAATAGCCAGCTCCCCTTTTCCCAAGGGTGCACCGCGGTGCTCTCGCCCAGAGCCATACAACATCACAACCAAAGCGTCCTACTTTTGCAAACAACTCTCAATCAACGTTATTATTAAACAATCGCTCTACGCACCAATATCCCTTACCTACCGCCACCACGCCGCTTCTAATCATAACATTGCACGAGCCCTTATCACAGCGTTACCCCCTAAACGCTCATACAAGCTAAGTAGCTAGCCAGCATGATGTGATGGTTCAACACTCCCTGGGATCCGCGCATTATGTGATGTTCCTATATGCGGTCGAGATCTGCACAGTCATCCAATTCAACACTACCCGGTCGGATAAAAATTACACGCGCCAGTACTTTTGTAAAATCATACATACACGCATTCATTCATAAGTACTAAACCCATTTACCCACAGCTAACATGTTTACACACAAACTCCCTTTCATAAGTGCTCATTTCATCCAAACAACAACATCATTTCCTCCTCATTATCATCTCAGCCGGCCGGCTTTTTAAGTACTAACTCTCAACGCGACTCACGCAATAACGGCATAAACGTCTCAAATTTAGCAGGCCCTTCTGCAGGATTTATGCGGGAATCATCTTTTTCTTTAAACTCCCTGTGCTCACAGACAGCAAAAAATGCCCAATCCTTTCCTCTGGTTTGGACTCAATGGGCGAACCAGAGTCGAAAGCTGTATTATAGCCACACGGTCTGCTTCTGGTGTCACACTACAATACTCAAAACACACTTATTGACTCCATAACGTTTATACATCCACCACGTCATTCGTAAGCCCGGCGGCTACTTGATTAAAACTAATATTGTACGCGCTCGGCACCACTCTATCTCGTGTCTACTGTCCATAGCCCAACAAAAGGTTTGATATACATCATACTCACCTTTATATATCCACCATATCTCTTACTCGCCTTGAGCAAGGCTAGAGATAGGGATATATTCAAGTAAGCACCCTCTATTAAAGCAACAGCACCAGGCACGAGAGCTCATTCGTTTCTGTCCGTAAACAGAGGTTCGAAATGATCCAGCTCATCTTTAACTTGCTAAGAGTCCTGGACAAATGCAGGCCTTTCAGCAAACCAAATAACATCTTTGAACGTCGCCCCACTTAATCACTTCAAAATGTTCTCATTACATCCACGTAAGATTAACGACGTAAACTCAAAGCCGAGATATCAAACGCCACGTAACCACTCACTTACCCGTGTGATCCTATACCACTGATCCACACTGTGACGCCACCAATATTAGATTATATTAACTTAAGCACCATCACCCTATCTGCGCTCTCATTCAGAATCTGTCTGTGCAGTCGAGGTCAGAGTCGATCATTGTGATTCCCGACACAAACATCTCATCCTGGGAGCGCGGTCTAAACTTAATAGAACTCATCTCTGCTCTACCGCTCCACCCCCTGCACGCAAAAACAACACCCACCCCAGGCCCCAACTGGTGGCCACACGACCAAACACACAACCCCGTTCTCCCCTTCCAGACAGCAAAACTCTGCACTGCAACACCTTAACCCTGGTCCTTTCTACTGCTTGCTCTCAATATGGGAACAATGCAGAACGGGTCTAACAACGGCACCATTTCTGTCGTATATTCTAATCAATATCTAAGGTTATTCACAGTACAATGAGGTTGCTACCTGGAAAGGAAGAAGGATCATAATGATAGAATGCATGGTCTTCTCTACTGAGTAGAGAAATAAACTGTGCAGTCCAGACAATAGAGCTATAGTTCAACTCAACTGATTTATTTTGCCAAAGGGCTCAGAGTGAATTAGAAGGTTGTTGTTTACATACAAGGATTATTTCATAGTACATCAAATATATTGTACAAAAGGATTGATAAGGTTTGCACATCAAACCCAGTCTGTACATAAAACAGTAATCATGTTTATCAAATTAAATAGAGAATCTTACTGAGCATTACACATGAGTAAACCTGGTCGACAGATAAGGGATCTGTACATTACTCTAACCTAAACAACATTGGTTTTCCCATGATTTACTCACATGTAAACAGCTCACAGTAGTCTCTGGATGGGCGGTGGTAGAGATGCAGAACCCCCTGGTGGGGGGTCTGGCCTGTCTCTCTAACAATGCGTTTTCTATTATATACCCTGATATCCACCAATAATAGCACATTCTACTGTTACGTTGGTCCAATTAGGTTTCTTGATTCTAAAAGCAGGCGTTTTTATGTTCGGTCCAATCAGGTGATCTTCTGTGGGGGAGGTCCGCCCCCACCGATCTCCTCCTCGTTGTGTGTTCTTCCAGTATCAACAGAGGGGGGGTCTTCATGTGGCCCCCCTCCTTTGGGCTGTGGCCTTCTCAGTTGGACTGAGGCCTGTGTCTCCTCTGAATGCATCAAACACTTCAACATTCCTCCGTGTACCATTTTGATTTTCCCATATATATGGTTTGTGTAATGAATCTATGGACTATCTAGCATTAACCCAGTACAGTCATTGCTTCTAGGTTAATACCAAATAGTCCACAGGAGCCAGCACCAACCTTTATTTACCAGACTGACACTTTATAATACAAGCTATGATTAAAACTCTGTAATTGAGACTTATTTTATATGTATGGTTTACACCAGGAGTGAAATGACACTATTATCTTCATAATTAGTTTGACATCTCTAAATGACATTCAAATACCTTTTATCTAATACGTCAGTTTAATTAATATGATCTTGTTTATGACCATTTCCATGAACCTTTAGCAAAAAGCAACTGTGACCAGACCTCTGTTTTCTCTGCCTGTAATCTGTTAGGTGTGGCCACATTTACATACAGTCCTCAGTCACACAAGTGGGGGTTGAGTGGCTGTTTCCTTTTGTTCTAAGCAGTTGAGTACATCTGTTTGTGTGAGGGTTGAAATGACTATTCCTGTAACACCAATATCACTCCTTACAGTACTGACAACCCATTCTGCTGTTGACAGGGTACACCTGGCTTTTTGCATTATGGTTTTCTAATTATACACATTTTTGTTATGAAATACACAGTCAAGGATACCACACTAGCTATTGCTGGCCTCACCTGAGCCTCTGCCAAGAGAGGTCTGGAGAAATTCACAGTAATAAGTTACTAAACTCCAACCCACGCCTCACAACCAAAATAAAAATGGTAAACAACATGCAATACAACGTGGGGTTCGCTAACAAAGTATGATAGTAGATCAAATAAGTGGAGCATTGACATACATAATATGAATGACATAACAGATACAGTAGATACGGTTAGGAATGATGTAGAGATATGAGGAAGGCTATGTGTATGCGCAATTGTGCATGTGTGTGATAGAAAGAGAGATATGAGTGAGACAGAGAAAGAGATATGAGTGAAGGCTAGTGTATGCGATTGTGTGTGTACAAATTCAAGGCTGTGTGTGTGTGTGTGTGTGTGTGTGTGTTAGAAAGAGAGAGAGAAGTGTTGGTAAATGTTCCTGTCAGATGGCATTACAGATTCTACATTTAAAGCAACAATGTGTAATTGTTCTAGTAATTAATGAAGTGCTGGAGCATGTAGAGAACAAATTGAGACCACTGGCTTCCATGCACCACTCACTCTCACACTGTTATAGCCTAACATGGTCTGGTGCGACCAGCTTGGTCAGTCTTCTCGCAATACCAGACGTATGCGTAGAACGAACTAAACTATATTCTTTGAGCACAGAACACATGGTATTTTCTGCAGTAATGGAAAGAAAGAAATTCGCAACCACTTCAACCACCAAGAAAACAAAAAAGCAGCACACGGGTGTGACAGAGTAAAGACGCACAAGGGGAAATTATGTTTAAAATAAAAAAACACAAAGGAAGTACCGTTCACAGCCAGCAGGTGCCACAATTACACATTATCGCTTTAACCTGTCTATTCTCTCTTCCCTCCTCTCACAGGAGAAGTGAGTGTTCCCAAACCATGGGGTGAGGAAGGCATGGATTCAAACTACAACCGACATATGGTCCCCCGTGCAAGACAACCCCCAAGTTTAAGTTTCAAGTGTGTTTATTAATTGTCACAATAAAATACACATACTTTACGGTGAAATGCTTGGTTCTGTGTGAGCCCCTGAGAGTGTGCTTCATACAGTAAAGAAAAAAATTAGTAAAGAGGAATATACGATATACATATACAATATACAATCTAAAGTACAACCTAGGTAGAATCTAAGTACAGTGAGTAAAAATTTGTAAACAGTGAGGTACAATGCAGAAAATATGGGTACAAAACGAATGTAGTATTAAAGTGTCTAAGGTGAGTGTTTGTTTAAAAGTGAGTGTGTGCATGTGAATGTGTGTGCAATGAGTGTAGATGATCGGTTGTTACATAGAGTCATTGAGCATACTGATGGCCTGGGCATAGAAGCTCCTTCTGAGTCTCTCTGTACTGGCCATGAGACTCCGGTAGCGCTTGCCTGACAGCAGCAGTTCAAAGAGGCAGTTGTTTGGGTGACTAGAGTCTTTGGTTATTCTCTTAGCCTTGGCCCTGCAACGCTTGTTATAAATGTCCTGGAGAGTGGGAAGCCCACCTCCAGTTGTGCGTTGGGCTGAACGGGCCACTCTCTGTAGTCTGCTGCGGTCGTGTGCGGCGCTATTTGCAAACCACAGGAGGTGATGTTACCAGTCAGGATGCTCTCTATTGTGCATGAGATCTTCTGACTCACTTTGAACTTCCTTAGGCGCCTAAGGAAGTAGAGGCGCTGCCGTGCCTTCTTCACTACACTGTCAATGTGTGTGGTCCATGTCAAGTCCTCGGATATGTGGACTCCGAGGTACGGTTCACTTTCTCGACCGGTGCCCCGTCGATGCTGTAGTCGAGGGGGCTGTACTAGTCCCTGGCCCCGACCTCCTAAAGTCCACAATCATCTCTTTCGTTTAGCTGACATTCAGGGAGAGGACATTCTTCTCCCCTCTGAGCCAATCAGTGAATACTTTATGTGTAAATTACACTCCCCCTTGCTGGTAAATAATATGAATATTCACATAAATTCACTTACACCTTGTAGGTGTTGCTATACTGTATGGTGAGGCTACATAGGATAAAAAATATCTTAATGAAATAGGCCTTAGCCCAATATACCTTTCAAATATATTGTGTGCATATATGCCAACCATGAGCAATCAAAGCAGTTTTGTTATTATAGGAACAGTATTTTGATAACAATTCTGCAGTTCAGCATTGGGTTTGTTGCGTGATGACAGTCGTTTGGGTCTGCTCCCATCAGGAGACCACCGGATACAGGAAGAGAGGGAACAGTGCTGGGGGACACAAGTAGCCTAACATCCTCATCCAAGTGAAGGACAGTTAGCTATGATTGGTTGTTGGCAATAAGCCTTATTTATTATATTTTTTACAAAAATATCATCCACACACTTGTC
Source organism: Notolepis coatsorum (assembly GCF_963971535.1). Lineage (NCBI taxonomy): Eukaryota > Metazoa > Chordata > Actinopteri > Aulopiformes > Paralepididae > Notolepis > Notolepis coatsorum. Next base: position 47,766,716 of record NC_140172.1, on the reverse strand, counting down.
TTCTCACTGCTCCTCACCGCTCTTCTAAGTGTGAAGTGTGTGTATGTTTGTGGCATGTGTCCTTCACTGGATGCTTGGTGGGCAAAATAACACCTCTTGCAGTTAGAGATGCACCTATTGGCCGATATTAGTCTGGTTGACTGCCATCGGCCTATCAGCATTGATTGATTGATTGAAAACTTTATTAACAGATTGCAGAATGGGTACAATACAGTACGGCTCAATACAAACAATTGTTAAGGGGATGCAGACCAGAGAAAGACTTTTGTCTTGTTTACACCAGGGTCCCCCATTTTCAATTCATCATGACATTTATGACATACACGACATACAGATATTCAGTACCGTTTCATCCAAATATTCATGACATACAAGATATACAAATATACAGTACTGTTTAAGAGAAAGAGATTATATAAAAAAATATATATACATTCGAGGGGGAAGAAACTGTATTCATTTATAATGAATAGACAGGACAATGGAGACAGGGAACCAGGCAGACGGACAGACAGAGAACATAAGGTAGGCTTTCCACCATGGTCCGTGTCCAAGTCAGAGAGAAAACGATAAATGGTCAAACTGACTATTTTTACATGTTCATTTGGATAACGTGATAGAAGAAGAAGTTGGACATCCACTACACTACACGGACTGACAATCAAGGAATTCAACAATCCTTTTAGCTAACGCTAAGCTTCCGATAAAGACGGCCACGGAAAAACTTTTCGTTAAGGGTTATTCACCGATGGCAAATCTTTAGGTTTTTTCTTAAAAAAACATCATTACTGTATGTATCATTTACATTTGACATTGTCATTGGACGTTTTCTAAACTAATACTTATGTTATATGTCTTTTATACAGAAACACATTGCATCGGCTATCAGTCAAACCGTCAAACATTAAACATTGGTATAAGTCAAACTTTAAACATTGGTATCGGCCCAGCATTTCACAATCGGTGCATCCCTACTTGCTGTGGGTCCTGCAGGCTGCCACAAACAACAAAAGTCTGTTATATACGTCTCTTCACCAAACATTTATATTTAACCCTTCCCCCCCTGGTGCATATCTTGAATCATCTTGCTTTGTTCTGATGACCATACAGGAGACCTGAGAAAAGAACATGAATATTTACGAGAATACAAAGTAGCCAGGGGGCTCATTAAAGGGAACATATTATGGAAAGTGGGTTTTGAAATGTTATTTACGAGCTGAGGGAAAATTACATGGGTATGCCCGCCGTTTGGCCAGGGTTTGAAGTCATTAGCCCAAACAAGCTGTTCATACGTATTTCCCTTTGTGATGACACAAGGAATCGGTTACCTTTAATGAATCGATTAGCTGTGTTTTTTGGAACCAGGAACACTGCAGATGTAATGTACTGCCCGGTTTGTAGAGGCAGAGGACAGAATGAATTGTGCCAGACCCACCAAATGACATGTTCAATACCAAGATAAGTGATTTGAATAAAATGGAAACAGTCTTTTTTTATATGTCTTTACTTTTGACACAGACTTGTACATAATAGCATCAACTCAAACAACGTCACAAAGGCTGTAAAAGTATTTACATGGTGGAAAAAAAGTACACAGAATCTTCATCTAAAAAGCTTTAAAAATGTGCAATTTCTTATTTGGCATGCACACACATTCTCCCACACACACACACACACACACACACACACACACACACACACACACACACACACACACACACACACACACACACACACACACACACACACAGAAAAACTAAAACAAAAGAAACATACCGCATGAGCTTAAAGCTCGCTTATGAACCTCATACAAACATATCTTTCAGATAAAATATGATTCTGTTTAATAAATATTTCCAACACACACACACTTCATACAGTACACAGAAGATGCATGCATGGCAGTTAGAGAATGAACACATGGATATAAAAACTAAGTTGAACGAGTGTCGATCTATCAATCGGGTATAAACATCCTAAAGACATTTTGTACAGCGAAGGGAGGAAAAACGAGGAGGAACCACAAAACGACGACCACTGACGAGTACGACGGTACGACCAGGACGGGTCGGTGTGGTCGCCAAACCGTTTGAAAACGGCTTCCCCCTTTTAACCAAACGGGAGACGAAAAGTAGCGTCGTCTCCTCCTATAGCGCTGGACTAGAAGTAAGAATGTTGGGTCTGCGTTCCGTCCCACGTCGCATCATTCAAGGCTTACCGGGAGAGTGTTCAGAAAACAGTAGTAGCAACGTCAACAAAAGAGTGCTGAATGTCAGCATCCCCTCACGTGTATCAGTACCTACACACCACGTACAAAAACACGTGCTACAGTGTACAATGGTAGCATGATCATCGCGTGCCGATAGTCATCAGCGTGTGATACGTATAGACAAGAGGACAGGAGTTATCGAGTGTATTACATGCGCCGACGACTCCTTTGCACGTGGACACAAAAGTCAGTTATGTTACCGTGTATAGGACTAATCCTAAGTGTATACCATACACTTACAAAGTATACACTTACAAACTGATGCTACAACGAGCTACACATAAAGGAGTACGCGCGGGGAACTGCATGATACACAAGAGTGTACAAATGTTTACGACAGTAGTCTCACGGAGGAGGAGCTGGTTCACCGATACACAAGCTTAAGTATAAATTATAGAGGATTATTATTACCGTATAAACGTATAGCGTAAGGACAGCATAAGGAAGCTACACTTTAATATCCGGCCTCTCCACTTGTCGTCAGTCAGTGCGGCAGTCAGGAGGAGAAGCCGCAGAGCGAAGAGGGAGGCAGTAACTTACAGTAGAAAGGACTGAGTCATGCATTGCACGTTTCCCCAAGAGGTCTTAAAACAGTAGACAGGACTTATTAAGAGAGAAAAGTATTCCAGCTTTTTTCTTCTCCTTGAAAGTGACCGCATTTTCTCTCTCACAGTAGCAATAGTAAATATACCCCCCCCCCCCCCCCCCCCCCTCTTTAACATCTTCCTCACGATAACAAGACTCCATTTAGTGCAATTTGGGGACACAGAACTCACACAGGTCAGGTCAGGTCACTAGCGTCACGGCTGGTTTACCTCACTGTCTCTTGTGATACGACCAGCTAGCTACTTCCTTCCTTCCTTTCCCTCCTTCAGGTGACACAGTCAATTTCAAGTTCCGTTTCGCCTTCTGTGCCTCTGGGAAGCGAAGTTTGTGTCCGACGTACAGTAGGTGCGCCTTCATAGGTCCTCAGGTGTGGAGAAAATCTGATGCCTTGAGTGTGTTGACCATCAAGCGAGACTCAGGATCAGACCAATTATACAGTAAACTATTGTTATTATGGTAAACTATCACTGTATAGACCATCATTCAGTTTATAACACTAAATCGGAGCGAACGCTCGGATGGGATCACGTCATTTTCAATCAGCAGGCAACAGTCTTTAGTATCAAATAGGTCCAGTAATGCATCCCGTTATATCCAGGATATGACCTCCTTGTTCATAAATATTGTCAATATTCCAGGTCGCCGCAAAGCCTCTTCTTCGGGGTGTTGTCTACTCTGTGTGTTTTGATCGCAAAGCCGGTAAACAGTGAGGACGTGTCTCAGGTGTCGACGTTCAGTCTCTCTCACGTCTGAACGTCTGAAGGTTTGTCGCTCAGGATCCCCTTGACGTTAAGGAGGGGCAGGGCGGCATGCCTCACCTTCCCCAGGTAGCGAGACAAGGGTGCCTGCCCCTCACCGAGGGAGCAAAAGCACCCCCATCCGGACGCCTCTCCCTGGGCAGGAGGAGGAGGGCAGGGAAGCGGGGGGGGAGGAGGAGGTAGGGAAAGAGAGCGAGCGGGAGCCCGGGTTAGGACACGGCCGAGTTCTTCGGTCGGGGACGAGGCTGAGTCGTACGGAGGGCGGGGGAAATGGGGAAGGTAGGAGCCCCGAGGCAGGGGAGGCGATGTGCGCGCGTCGGAGTGCGTGAGCAGGGAGGGTTCAGAGGCTACAGTAGGGAGCGTGTTGGGAATCAGAGAGGATAACGAACGTTTGTTATGATGCGTGTGTAACGGTGGTGAACTGTGCGAAGAGTACCCTCTCAAGGGATAATAAATACCATCACGTCTGCCGGTATAACAGTCCTCGTCTGGTTCTCCTTGTGCATGTGGTGTGAAACTCCTGAATGTCTGAAATGGTGTGCAGGGACCTGGGATGCTTGGGCAGCAGGCGTGGGGTGAGAAGAGGTCTGGAGGTCTGGGGAAGTCCAGCAGAGATGTCTCAGAGTCTATGGTGGACGAGGAGGATGAAGGAAAGGCCAGGTTTGGATCTAGTTGTAGTGCCTGGTGGGGTGGGGGATATGGGGCAGCAGATGTAGGGGAGGAGGCAGGGGCCAGGTACGAGGCTGCCGAGGCTCCTCTGTGAGTCCAGGCTGAGCCGCGGGCACCAGGTCCAGCTGCGACACAGACACAGGGAGGTGGGTGAGCCGCGGCCGCACTCCTTCCAGCGGGGGAGGAGGTGGTAACACCTTCAGCCTCACAGGAGGCGGCGGTGGTTTTGGACGGGTCACGGAGAGGGGGAGCAGCGGCAGTGGAGGAGGTAAGGGCGGGGTCGGAGGGGACGGGGGGCTCCTGAGCTCCTGTCAGAGGCTGGTCCCGGAGGCGCTGGAGTCGGGGAGGTAGGTGGTGACGACCCGGTAGCCCTGGGCGCGGCGGATCATGTCGCGGATCTCCCCGTTCAGCTCCAGCAGCTTGCAGCAGATGAGGCTCAGGTCCTGGCGGGAGCCCACCAGAGCGATGGTGCCCGTCTGGCCCAGCGTCTGGTGGCGGAAGTAGGCGTTGAGCAGCGTCTGGACCTCACTCTCTGAGCCGCCGCCGAACACGCTGTCGGGCCACTGCCTCCTGGAGGGAGAGGGAGAGGTGGTTGGTACAACGTGTGCGGGTAAGAAGAATGCACGTACAGTATAGCGGGGTTGGCATTAGTTCTGTTTCAATTCAATAACTTAAATAAGTGGATTTTCTTTCAAATTCAACGTTTTGGACGGGCATGAAAAGCTTGCACAATCCAACTTATTGAGTAAATGAGAATAATGTTCCATCGTCAGCAAGTAAATTAAATGTTTTGTTGACAGACAGACAGACAGACAGACAGACAGACAGACAGACAGACAGACAGACAGACAGACAGACAGACAGACAGACAGACAGACAGACAGAAGCATTTTGTATAAAAGTATTCTGTACTTCTGTATGACAACTAATAAAGAAACTTGAGACAGACAGACAGACAGACAGACAGACAGACAGACAGACAGACAGACAGACAGACAGACAGACAGACAGACAGACGCATACACCTATATACAGTATATAGACATTTGTTATCACACCTGCACTCCTGGATGTAGCGGACAGCTTTGGTGAACTCCTGGTTCTTCAGGCACTCCAGGATGGCCTGCACGGCCGCCTCAGAGGAGGAGAAGCTGGGCACGGCCACGGCTGCACCCTGGGAGGCGTGCGAATGAGCCAGAGCCAGGTCGTGTTCCAGATCGCTGGCCACAGCTGCCTCTGCAGCCTGCAGACTGGTCTTCAGATCAGTGAGCTCTCGGGACATGTTCAGCAGCTAGACCGTGGAGAAAAACATGTGTAAATAATAATAATAATACTTTATTTGTATAGCACTTTTCATACAGAAGTTGCAGTTCAAAGTGCTTCACAACAGTAAAAATATAGGCATAAGCGAGCATGAGCAAGGTACAAATGACAAAAATAGTATAAAATGGAACAGACATACAACATATAACATATAAACAGTGATAAAATAGTTCAATTTTGGATTACAACAGAGCAGTGCATCATTATAGCAATATTCAATATTCAAGGGGCTTTCACAATTATTACATTTGGTAGTAATAATGGCACACAGTCATAAATTCATCAATTCATAAATGAGGGTTACTGTCATCACAATATGTATAATAGTATGTGATGTATATAACTACAATAGTTAACTACATCTTGCAGCAGTTGGGTGGTTGAAGACCCCTAGCCGCAATGTTGGTAAGTAGGAAATAGGGCCAGGGTTAACAAAAAAGACCCTCTAAATTGAAATTAAAAGTTATTTGTGGTGTGTCTTCCCAACATTGTTGACTATCTTGTCTTACCTCAGGCACAGAGCTGACTGCGTGGACTTGACCAATGAGCTTGCAGTAGGACTGGAACAGTAGGAGGAGCTGGAAGTGCAGCTTGTAGAGCCTCTGACACAGCTCCAGTTGCTAATAGAGATATCAATGGACAAAACAGGCTAAGATGCATGTACCTAGCACACACACACACACACACACACACACACACACACACACACACACACACACACACACACACACACACACACACACACACACACACACACACACACACACACACACACACACACACACACACACACACACACACACACACACACACACACACAAGTACAAAAGAATGTCCGACTGTCCATATTCACAATGCCTCTCAAAGTGCGAGCGCTGATCTAAAATCAGCTTCAATCTGCTAGTTTGAACAAGGTCATGAAGACAAGTGGTCCTGGTCACTGACCCCAGATCAGCACTCACTACCCTGGGAAGCTTTGCGAATATTAGATCCTTAATGTATCTTAGACTCATACGGGCCCTTCAGATTAAATCAGTCAGCTTATTGAAAAGGAATATAAAGGGGTGAAACGAAGGAACATTTTAGAGAACTTACTGCAAGAGATTCCATTTGCTAGACAGCGAGAGAGCATGTTAGGTGTGAGAATGAAGTGAGAGGAAGAGAAAGCATCAATCAAACACATGCACAGAAAGAAACTGAGTGCATTTAGCAGTCAACAAATTAGTCAACAGTACAACAGCCCCTTTTAGATTTTAATTAGTATTCAGTGGCAAAGATGTAAGAAAACAGCAACCCATTCAATGACAATCACCAAGATCCACTACAATGAAAACAGAGAGGGAGAGAGAGAGAGAGAGAGAAAGAGAGAGAGAGAGAGAGAGACAGAGAGCGCGTAGTAATGCATAGAGAATGCATAGAGAATGCAGTTCTTCAAAGTGTATTAGACAGGCCCACCACAAATATCAGAGAGGCCCACCACAAATGGATTTCCCAAACTGATACAACATATTAAGCTATATTAAGTCTCTTGTCTGACCCGCCACCCCAGAGCCTGTGGGCGAACCTTACCTTCTCCTCTGAGTCTCCAGGCTGGCAGCTGACTATGCCCTCACCGGAGCACCTGGGGAACGTGTCCTTACAGTTCCTCAGCCACTGGAAAAGAGAGAAGGAACAGAAAAAGAAAAGGTTTGTCTAGTTTATTGGCTTCTTATTATGCTTTTAAATGTTCTTATTGAGTCGTTATGTGTTGACAACAAGACATGCAGTGGGACAACAACAAACACCAGACTACAATATATGCATCACATATATTTAGTACTACAGTACTGTATGTACATTAGGTTGAAGTGATGCGTGTCCACTCCACTGTCCAGTGGTGCATGCATGGACCAGAGTACCATCTATAGGTGCTTATAGAAGTAGCACTAGTCTTTGATTTGCTTGATAACATACATGATTATTATTATTATTATTATTATTATTATTAGATAAATTCATGATAACGATGTGTTGATACAGTATTTTTTTGCCTTTCATAGTCCAGGCGTACCAGCTCTTTGATCCACCAATCTCCTTTGACTGCTGCTCACGCTGAGCTATATTGTACGTGAGCACTATAGGTACGTGTGGACAGAGAAGTGTGGTGAGTGGTGCACAGACATGCAGCTGTATGCCATGGTCCACTGTTAGGATCTCTGTTTAACAGTACTGTATATTTCCATGTCTTGTATGTCAAAAATGTAACAGTACTGTATATCTGTATGTCATGTATATCATAAATGTCATGATTAGATTAGATTAGATTAGATGATTCGATTTTTATATCTGAATACCTGTATGTTGTGTATGTCATAAATGTCATTATGAATTGAAAATGGGGGACCCTGATGTAAACAAGACGAAAGTCTTTCTCTGGTCTGCATCCCCTTAACAATTGTGTGGATTGAGTTGTACTGTACTGTACCCATTCTGCAATCTGTTAATTAAAGTTTTCAATCAATCAATTCAATCAATCACTATTGGATCATTGTAGCCTGCGTGGACCCCAGCAGAGTGGTGTATGGTACGTATGGTACGTCTGGACTGTGTCAGGAGAGAGGGTTCTGCTGGGATTGTTGGATGGAGACGTTACTTACAGACACGGCAGCCTCCTCCCTGGTGGTGTAGGTGTCTAGGTACTCCTGTAGCTCCAGAGCACTGAACTTCATCTTCTCCAGCAGCCCATAGGACATGATCTGGAGAGGGAGGCAGACGAAGAAGAGGATGAGAGGAAGAATGCAGGAGAAGGTAGAGTTGAATATATACCGTAATTCCTCTAATAGTGACCGGTATTCAATTACAAACCGGGTCTCTATTAATGGCCGGGTGCGCTCTTGAGCTAAGCAATTATAAGCCGACCTCCTAATACAAGCCGGGTTACTAATATACTGAGCTGCATACTGAGCTCCTAAGGTAAAGTTACTTGATTTCACTTTGAAAACGTTGAAATGACCAGTGACCACCTGTAATTGCACTGTTTACTATTTCATACAGTACTTGGTTTTAATAAATGAACCCAGTACATTTTACTGGGTTCAAACTGACACAAAATGTTGATTTATTCATTATGATCCGTTTGAAAATTTGAAATATAGGCCTCTCTCTTATACATGCCTCCTCCTAATAAAAGCCTGGTACCCGCTACAGTTTAAGCAAATACAAGCCCGGGTCACTATTAGAGGAATTACGGTAGTCACAGTTTCCATGTAAAAATCTGCAACGATATGACAAAGTGTTTTTTTTAGAGGTAGACCAATATATTGGTTTGTAGTTTTTTGGGATTCAATTGAAATATGTTGAGTTTTGGCACAACATATCAGCAATCTGCAGCTTCAATAAAAAAAAGCATCAGTGTTTGTAAAGGCAACTGGCTTTTGTCTGCAATACTCACAGTATCAGCGTCGATGTAGATGGTGGGACAGTCCGAGCAGGTTGTGAGCATCTGTGAGGACCTGACGAACTTTGACCCTATGCCCCTCAGGCCCTCTCCCAGGTAGGTGGCCGCGTCGGTGGTCAGAGAGCAGAACTTCCCCTGGATGTTCTGGCATCAGAGAGGAACAGAGAGAGAGGTTAGGTGATCAAGAACCAGGGACACATTATGTCTACAACCTACATCGTTCCATGGACACACACAACGGTAGGCCTACAATTACAACAGGACCTCAGATACAGCGCATAGAGACGGCATGACTAACGGCAGACAGCTGACTAGACCTTTTCAAACTTGACAACATAAACATTCCAAACAGTCCCAAGTATATCTTCTGTTGCCGTGTTTGCTAATACAACACACTCCAGGCCTGAAGCAACGTTCCCCTAGCAACAAAATCCTACTTGTAAAGGTTTGTACTGTACATATCACTCTCCATGAACTAAATTTAGAATTATGTCTGTCAGTGTACCATACAGTATGAATAGAATAAGGATAAGAAGCATGACATAAGTACTGTACATACAATTAAGTTTTGGAAGAATGTGCAAAAAAACTACACAGGTGGTCAGACATAGTTAGTAATAAGGACTACAAAAGACAAACACACACCACACACACACACACACACACACACACACACACACACACACACACAAAAACTATTTTTAGGGCCAACAATGACTTTCATCCAAACAATTCCAGTGATTACCGTAAAGAGCGAGGAGAAGACATGGAAAGTGTAGACGGCACAGGACCCATCTGAGTCCGTCACCAGCTGGTTGATATGGCAACGCCACGCTTCCTCCGCGTCGTCGCACACCATCGGCTGGAATGCTGCCAAGATGGCAGAGAAGAACGGAGACGGGGGAGGGGGAAAGCCGAGGTCTTCGAGGTCATCGACATCGTCACGGAGACTGTCGCCACGGAGATAAAAAAAGGGTACACACATATATATATATATATTTTTTTACAAGGTTTTATATTCAAATGTTATTTCAGGGTTCCTACACAGGTCTAAATAGTCTGAAACAGTAACATTTTGGAAAATTATATTCATTCATTTCCATGTCTTAGGAAAATTGGGAATTGCACAAAAAGTATGGAATATTATAATGGGAAATGTGCAGAAGCTCATTATTATGAGCTGGATAAATGAAGGTGTTTCATTGGATTTCATTTAATTTCATAATTTATTTTTACAAAGGTAGGAACATGCACCACTTGACCTATCTCAAAACCTCGCCCCCTTTTCTTGACAAATGAAAGTTTGTCCCCTGAGGGGAAAGACAGTTGTGATTGGAGGATTGCGAAAAGAGGGCGGGGTTTAAGGTCAATTCTCAACACCGGGCACCGACCACAGCATCAGACACATACAGAGTCTACACACTGTTCTTCGGCGCCCGAGGTGTGCATGATGCATCAATCAGCATTCTTAAACTGAACATGACGTTTTGAGCACACGGCGCTTCCTCCTACATGTAGGTATGTAAAGGTTTACCTGGGCAGACAGTTGGGGTCTAGAAAGCCCAGCGGCGGCTGGTAGAAGTCGGGGTGGAGGCACCGGTCGAGGCGGCGGAGCAGCAGGTCCGGCTGCTGCCCGGGCAGCTCCAGGGTGAAGCTCTCCCCACAGTCGGAGCCCTGCAGTGGCAGCTCGCTGATGCTCAGAGACAGGTCGTCATCCTGGGCCTGTGTGTCCTCGTCCTCGCCACACACACCCGTCTGGGGGGGAGGAGGAGGGGATACGTCTTGTTAAGCGGTAAACAAGCAGTACAATTGACCTTGATCTCAAACCCTGCCCTCTTTTTCTTGACCCTCCAATCACAGAGAAACGCAATAGTTGTGATTGGAGGATCAAGAAAAGAGGGAGGGGTTTGAGATAGGTCAATTGTGGGTCCTCATTTATCAAGCAAATGACTAAATAAAATAGATTTTTTTTTATATAAAATATATACTCTATTAATTAATTTCCATTAAAGATTTCCTTATAATAAGTCCTTGTAACAGGCGGTACAATGGGTGTGAATGCACCTTTGATCTTCATTAATTTCATACAAAATATTGTTGTGCACTTTCAATGCTTGCTTGACTACCTTTGTGTATGAAATGCTCTTGTGCATAATTCATTTACGTGCCTATGTGCACACACACACACACACACGTCTCTTCTCACCAGTGTTGTGCTAGTTACTGAAAAATAGTAACTCAGTTACTTTACTAGTTACTTCATTTCAAAGTAACTTCGTTACTGTACTAGTTACTTACACCCAAAAGTAATGAGTTACTGTGAAAAGTAACTATTTAGTTATTAAAAAAAAAAAAAAAAAAAAAAGATTGCTCCCGAGTCCCATGCCCCAGATACTCAAAATCGGTTGATCAACTTGACAGTTTCCATTCACATCACTGAACTCTGCTAATCAATGTGGTCTAGATACAAACACAAATCTGACACAAACAAATGTTGTCCCGAGTCGATATAATAAGAAGTGCGCCGGTTGAAGGAACAGCCTTGATGTCGCCAGAGCGTTTCATTATAACCATCTTGCAACGTTGTTTAAGATATCAATCAAAGCATTGCAACGTTAGAATAGTTAGGATATCAATTGTGCATGAAAGGACTATATTTATATTGTTTGATTAGTATTATGAGATTCCCTGGGAGATTTCGTACAGTCAACATCCGTTGATCAACTTGAGTTTCAGTGAACACATTGCACTCACCAAAGTCTGCGGTGGTCGAGATGTAGTAACGTTAGTCCAGTTGACTCCAGCAGCCCCTCAAACATGTTCTTTATCTCGTTTCCATGTTGTATATTAATTATCTCTCCAAGTAGTTGCTAAATGGTTTGTTAGTTCGTTACTGCGTTATTTTTATGTAGATTCATAGCGAGCGTCCTCCTGACTCCGTTTGATTTCGCCTGCGTTTGTTTTGTTTACAATAGAGAGGGTCTATTTCTTTCCGTAGCCGCATTTCTGGTTTCCGCATTTCTGATTGGCCAGTGGCCACTGACTGACGCTCTCTGGTCAGAGAACGTAAGTCAGTGGCCAATCAGAAATGCGGAAACCAGAAATGCGGCTACGGAAAGAAATAGACGCTCTCTATTGTAAACAAAACAAACGCAGGCGAAATCAAACGGAGTCAGGAGGACGCTCGCTATGAATCTACATAAAAAGAACGCAGTAACGAACTAACAAACCATTTAGTAACGGTAACAGCGTTACTGAATTTAAAAAGTAATGCGTTAGAGTACTAGTTACGGCAAAAAGTTACTTCGTTACTGTAACGCGTTACTTTGTAACGCGTTAGTCCCAACACTGCTCCTCACCCGTAGTAGTAGTGCCCCTTGTTCATCGTGGAGCGTCCCTTGGCCCGGTGTGGAGGCGCTGAAGGATTGTGGGTCGGCAGACGTGTCATAGGACGTAGACAAAGAGTCTGTGTGATTGGTCTCCTCTGACGGAGAAGGGTTCGTCTGTAAACAGGTAAAAGGGCAGGGAGAGAGATGTTCCAGTTAACATGATCTGTATGCACTGTACCAGAGTTAAAGTTGTAGTTGACTTTCATTTCAAGCCCTACTATGTCGTTTTGAGAAGAAAACCTCAAGAATACTCACTAACAAACGCTACTTTTGTATTTTTTCAATAAAGAAGAAAAGACATTTTGAAACGTAGTGACCCAACACTGAGCTCAGAAGATGTTTATTTATACTTTTCATATGATGGGGTGGGTAGGACCACCACAAACAAAACAAGCCACATCTCGCTACAAGCAGTGTTCCAGGGATCCAGTTTAATCTACTCAACCCTAACGACAGAGGTTTGTACACAGAGGCACAAACTCCGATCTCATAACTGCATGAATGTAGCTTTAACCCTATATTTATTTCACTCATTCATTTACATTTGAGCTACTGTTTATATTGTATATAGTCCTGTATATTGTGTGTGTCCTATATATTATGTTACTTTATGTTTATAGTGTCCTAGATGTTACTTTATGTTTTTATATTAGATCTTTTATATACACCGTGGGAAGGGGGGAACGCAATCAAATATTTCTGTATGTCTTGCACATTATGAGAAATGACAATAAAGTTGACTTTGACTTTGACCCTTTCACTACCACACTACAGAAGGTTAGCCTAACCGTCTGTAGTGTGGCAGTGAAAGGGTTAACCTTCTGTATTGTCGCAGTGAAAGGGTTAACACTGTGGTAGTGAAGGGGTTAAAGCCACACGTACGAGCTGTGAGTGCGAGAGGCTCTGGCTGGTGGAGGACTCCTCTTCCTCCGAGGACTCGTCCGAGTCGTGCGGGTCCTCGTGGCCCAGACTCGGGGTGCTGCCCGAGTGCTGGCTCTCCTCCAGCATGTCGCCCAGCTCCGTGCTGTCCAGGGACCGGCGACGCACGCCCCAGTTAAAGTTATCCACGCTCTCTCCCTGGATAACACACACACACACACACACACACATATACATTAGGGCTGACCTCGACTAGTCGAATAGTCCACGACTAATCGATCGAAAGGAGCCGTAGTCGACTGCCAACCTCTTAGTCGAATGCAAAAAAAGGATATAAATAGAAAAAGATATATAATTATTATTATTATTATTTTTTAATCATTCTTTCCAAAAGCAAAGAGGCCTAGAAGCGTGGCTAACGCTAATGGCGCTCATACCAGCGAGACTAACTGCCTAAGAGAACGGGCACAGAGGCACTGAAAGAGGATTTCACCCGTCTAATGAACACACTAGACTAGACAAATATCAAGATGTATCCATCAGTGGACCAATTGCATGCTTTTGCAGAGGACAAGAAGCCTTCAGTCGACTCCTTCAGACATTAAGCACCCCCACAGCCCAAATGGAATGACCCCCCCCCCCAGATTTTTTTAAATTTATATAAAAAATAAATTGCATTCGGGGGGTAGTCGACAACCAGTCGACTATCAGCAAATTTTGGCCAATCAAAGTCGACTATATGAGACGTGTACACATTGAACACAGCCTGTCTCATGTTAAAGACATTGGTTGTATATAGACCTGATCTGATGATACGATGCTGAATGAATGCGCAATCCCAATTCCTAGATGTTATGTTACACATAACAAATACTTCATCTTTACCATTTAAAGATCTTTAGCTGAGTACACCTGACCTATCATAGGAGGAGTGTAGTGCTGCAGTCAAGTTGTAAGAACATCTCTACCGTATAAGATGTTATTTTAGTGTGCTGGTTTTAGTCTAACTTTCCTATCATGATATGTTGTGTTATTCTGATGAATGTGAGTTCTACAGTCAAGCTGGAAGAGCAAAAAAAAAGAAGAGAGAAGCTAGCAACACCACAGCACTGACACAAGCTACTGCACCTGTGAGAGACAGAGAGAGAGACCTTACCTGGAGCTCCTGGGCACCGCGGGGGAGAGAGAGAAACACAGCGTTAGACAGAGAGAGACCAGGAGAGGAGAGGGGTATACATTTCACATATAGAATACTATAGTATAGACTATAGAGAAAGCTATAGTGAAGGGACAGAGAGACAGAGAAGAGGGAGAAAGAAATACATTTCAAATATAGAACACTTGTGTAAAAGAGAAAGCTATAGTGAAGGGACAGAGCGAGAGAGACAGAGACAGAGACAGAGACAGAGAGAGAGACAGAGACAGAGAGAGAGAGAGAGAGAGAGAGAGAGAGAGAGAGAGAGAGAGAGAGAGAGAGAGAGAGAGAGAGAGAGAAATATCTTTCAAATATCACTTGTATACAGTATAGGACACAAAAGAGTAGCAGTGTGCACATGCAAGTCTTAGGCCGGGTACCAAGATAAAGGTAAACATGAAGAATGAAGCAAAGGAATATCCACACACTGGATTATAGCTCCCAGTGATTTTTATTAAATGGATTTGCCCGATGAAGAAAGTATTAGGAGCTGTGATCCAGTGTGTGGATAATATCGACCATATTCACACAGTGGCCATGTTGCTCTTATGAATATGGTCAGTTGCTTTGCTTCAGTCTACTTTTCTACAAGAGAAAGATACCGTTACGGTAAGTCATACTTCCAGAGTAGAAGGGAAAGAGAAACGACAGAAAATCTCTGTTGTAAATCAGGCAACATTGAGAGTTATACACGGAAGATGAAAACCCAACTGTGTCACTCACATGGGACATTAATATTCCAAAATTAGTCTGGATAAACAGCTGGTTTTTTTGGTCAGAGTGATTTCCATGGTAATGCTAGCAATATTCTCTTCACCCATGTATATTGCTAATCGAGATATGAAAAGACATCCCATTCTTATCCAAGACCCCAAACGGGACATTATTAGCTAGTATCCAGAATATTAATGTGCATGTAAATGCGCTCAATGACCTCCTCCATCTCCGTGGTAACAGTGCGAGTGGGCTGTGGTCTCACCTCGCCATCCTCCAGCTCCACGTCCAGGAAGTCAAAGTCTCTGAACACCCTGAATTGCTGCTCGCTGGCTGTGTCGTCCAGCGTGTCCTCTCTGGTGCCCCCTTCCTCCGAGGACACCCCGCTCTCCCTCACCTCCATCATGTCCAGGTCTCCACACGACGAGAAGATCACCTGAGGAGAGGAGTAGAGCAGAGAGCGTTGGCCCGGACGATGGTGAGGCACGTCACGTCTTCGCTCGACGTGTCATGTGTTCGGTGTATAGTGTGTGAGCTTGCAGTGCGACAACTACAGTTCCCTTCTGGGTTAGATCCATTATCTACTCTACTGTATCCATCCACTTAGCCCTCTAAACATATAAAAAAAAAAAAAAAAAAAAAACATAAAAAAATGCATGTTTGACAAAAGAAACGGCAGAAAAAGAATACCATTGGCAAAACACCAGATATTACTATCAATAAGAGAAAGTGTTGGCTTACGGATGGGTTTTTAGTGAGTCCGACCTCTTGCCCACATAGAGACAGGACGTTCACCAGCTTCTCTCTGGTTCTCTTCTGCAGGAGAGAGTAATGTAGCACACTGTTAACAACCACACTATTAATCTTAGAGCAAAGATAACAATGAAGCCTTGATTCTCTGCTTCTACCTCTTCTAACCACTAGTGGCCACTATTGCTCTCAGATCATTCTTTATTTCAACTTTGCTGGCACAGTTCGAGCAACATCAATGAATGTAAAAGAAAACTAAGAAAACTGTTCATTTTACTTAGGTTTGGTTCAGTGCTTCAATGAAGCTTGTACAGGAACTGTAGGAGATAACTCACTGACTTGAGATGATCTGACCAGGGTTCCCACAGACATTGCAAAATTAAATTCAAGTACTTTCAAGTACTTTCCCAAGCACAAGTTTTCATTTTAAAAGGGCATTTAAAATGATCCAATTAACTTTTAAACGTGTTTTATTTTTGTATTGGAAAAAAATCTGATCCAATATGTATGGCTTAAAACCATACTTGACTTTTTTGTTGGTAAAAAATCAAGCACTTTAAGCACTTCAAGGACCTTGTGCGAACCCTGTCTGACTGACCTGAGATGAGGGACTGACCTGAGATGAGGGACTGACCTGAGATGATTGTGGTCGTTTCCAGCTGACTGGTACGAGCACAGTGTTGGAGTTGGATCCAGAGGAGGTGGAGGAGGTACTACGGGTCACCGCCATGGCTCTGGCCTTTCCCTCTCGACCTCCTGAACCCTGTAGCTCATCAAACCTACGCCCAATCACTGGAGTCTATAAACAAGCAGAGAAGCACAAACGTACAGTATGTAGAGTTGTCTTCACAAAATATGGATGCGTTTTTATTTTTTAGCCTTTATTTATCCAGGGTTTGCTGAGCATGCTACACACGGATTTACACACACACACACAAACACACATGCACACACGCACATATCATCGAGGTGTCTTATTCTGTTGGACACTAAGCATTTCCACGGGAGTAGTGCCTTGCTCAAAGGCGCCTTGACAGGAGTTTTGAGAGAGGATTACCTGGCTCCTCAACACCCCTCCTTCTATCCCCTCCTCACCTCAGAGATGTCGAAGGTGAAGTCCAGTGTTTTCCCGGGCAGCGCCTTGGACGACCCGTCCCAAACCCTGCTGACCTCCAGGTTAGACAGGTCACCCTGGGCCTGGCCGTACGCCGGGTGGACCAGGCTGGCGGAGCGCGACACCACCAGCTTCAAGATGTTCAGGGCGTCCTTCCAGTGCACCGTCTGTGGGAAGGAACATACCAACACATCAGCCTCGTCCTCCTAGTCACATGAACACATACCAACACACCAGCCTCATCCTCCCAGTCACATGAACACATACCAACACACCAGCCTCGTCCTCCCAGTCACATGAACACATACCAACACACCAGCCTCGTCCTCCCAGTCACATGAACACATACCAACACACCAGCCTCGTCCTCCCAGTCACATGAACACATACCAACACACCAGCCTCATCCTCCCAGTCACATGAACACATACCAACACACCAGCCTCGTCCTCCCAGTCACATGAACACATACCAACACACCAGCCTCGTCCTCCCAGTCACATGAACACATACCAACACACCAGCCTCGTCCTCCCAGTCACATGAACACATACCAACACACCAGCCTCGTCCTCCCAGTCACATGAACACATACCAACACACCAGCCTCGTCCTCCCAGTCACATGAACACATACCGGTACTCTTATCAAGCAGATAAGAAACAGCTGGTTTCTCCCCTCCACATGTGGTGCTTTTTTCCTATTGCTAGGTTTTTAGTGAGTTTTCCCTTACCTTCGCGTGGGGTATGTCTGGGAGTGTTGCTTTAATTTATTTATTTTACATTGTATTTTGGATTTCCTGGTGTTTTTTGTCTTTGATTTATTGTGACGTTTCTTCTTAACTTGTTTAAAGAAGACGTGTCCGGCCCACGTGTGTTGTCGGGCCTTACAAATAAATTTGATTTGATTTGATCAGAGACCCACCAGAGGCACGTCCGTGACCCACTTTGGCCATATCTTAAGAAACCCTGAGATAGGAGATTAAAGCCATTGGGGGAGACGGTCAAGTTAAATACATACATGCATTTAATAAATACAAGACCCATACATTAGGAAGAATAGATAATCTCTCACACACACACACGCACACACACAGAGGAGTCCTCCCTCCCTACCATCAGTATAACCCTATAAGTGTAGAAAGCTAACCTGGACAAACTTCTCGATGGTCTTGAGAACATCAGCGTTGAACTGTTTGACCTGTACAGCTGTTAGGTCCATGTGGCTGAGCAGACAGTAGATGATCTGGAGAAGAGACTGCTGCATGCTGGGCAAGCCCTTATCCAGCAACTAGCAGGAGAGAGAGAGAGAGAGAGAGAGAGAGAGAGAGAGAGAGAGAGAGAGAGAGAGAGAGAGAGAGAGAGAGAGAGAGAGAGAGAGAGAGAGAGAGAGAGAGAGAGAGAGGGAGAGAGAAAGAGAGAATGTCTTACTGCACAGTCTTTCTAGACAGCAGTGACAGAAATTGTTTTAATATACCTTAATACCTATGTATGCAGTATATGTTGACCATCAAATCTAGAATAAAATCGCCACATGCTCACTCCCCGCTTACCTCGGCCATGTAGGTGACCATGTTGAGTGTGATGTCGGAGAAGGCCTCGTGGAGGTAGCGACACACCACACTCACCCAGGAGAACGGGTCGCGCGTGTAGGAGCGCGTCTTGTACAGAGTCATCACATGGGCAAGGTGGGAGAGCTTAGTGTGTTTCTCCTCCAGACACACCTGGCAGGGAGAAGGAGAGAGAGAGAGAGAGAGAAATTAAGACAGACAGACAGACAGACAGACAGACAGACAGACAGACAGACAGACAGACAGACAGACAGACAGACAGACAGACAGACAGACAGATAGATATACTGTAGATAGACCGACAGATAGATCCATGAAGTAAAAGGAGGAAGGTACTGTATCATTCAGACCCTTCATGTTAAAGAGACAGTACCTGAGCGATCCTCTCAGCGCTCTCCTTGCAGAACTGGGTGGGGTGACCGAAGTGCTGCACCAGGTGAGGCAGGAGACACAGCACATTGAGGGGGAACCCTACACACGCAACACACGCAACACACACATCAGCTAAATACCACTGTCAGAAATGCTGAATTCCATTACAGAAAAGCCACACAAATCACACCAATCACATTTCAGTCAGGAACACTCTAATAGTAGATTTAACAATTCATTGCCACAAATGCATACAGTTATGCTTGGCGCTGATGACTCTGCTCTTAACACATTGTGCGCTGGCAGGGGGTGCGCTATTTATCGCTTGTATGCCAGCGCTTTAGTCAATGAGAGGACAGGGATATTTGCGAACGCATAAATTATATCTTAAATTATGTGTCTAATACAACCGTCGCTTATCAAAGACTTGCTTGCAGTCAACATGTACGAAACGGATAGTTTTTTCATCAGGACATTTCCGTTTTATACCGTTTTGAATACGAGTATAGTTTTGAAGATTTCTATTGATTCCAGAAAAATCTGCGAAAATCGCCCTTTACTGGAATACACAAAACACGCTGTCATTTTTCTGCCTATAGATTATCGATAGTATATGTGTACTTATGCACGCTAGAGAAGCGGGCTGATAAATCGATTATCTATGCCCTGCCTGGCGCTAACGCCACACACACACACACACATATGAGACACGTTGTGAAATAATGTGAAAGTCCTTACCTCACATCAGATGTTCTGCAAAAAGATTAATCCAATTCCTGATCGCCATTCCAAATATCGATCGCGTTTATTGATCCAATGTTAGACCTCGAAACAGATAATCCACGCTGCTTTTGGTTGCCTCAATGAATGCAATAGTCTCAGGTTACATGGCTCAGAAGTAAAATGTGGAATCCGGAGTTTTTTCTCTCATGCATTTCCATTGACTCCAATCCAATGGGTGCAATACCATCCGGGAGACGATAGGGGGCGGTATTTGCCCTTTTCGAGGTCAGAGCCAGTCCCAATGAAAACGTGAGGCTGGATGGATGAAAAATGAATGGATATCGCTAATAAAAGAAATAACGAGAAAATAACGAGAAAACTCGTTGTTGGCACTCAACGCATGGCGGCCAACAACGAGATTTCTCGTCGTTGGCACCCAATGTGTTAACAGGAAGATGCTCCCTGGATCAGCCAGGCAGCATGCTAAACTAAAGCAGTGCTATGGGTAAGTGGGCCCGAAAAAAACCACATTGAAATTCAATTGAACCTTTGAGCCATATAGGTAGGACTCTGAATTAGAGAGGTGGAGGCTGGAGGGCAACGCTTTGTAACATCAACCCATCCATCTACACTCTACACGCACACATCCACATGCACACACTCACTTTAAACAAACACTCACCTTAACACTCACTTTAGACACTTTAAACACTTTAACACTACACCATATTGTATCTATTTATTAAAGAGATTTGCACTACATCCATACCTAATTTTGCATATTGCATATATTTATTTATTTTAGCATTTTTGTACCTCATTGCCTGCATTTTTACTTCAGTGTATGTTCATTGTACTTAGGTTGTACTTTAGTTTGTATATATGTATAGTGTTGTATTTGTATAGTGTTTACTTTTTTTTTTACTGTATGAAGCACATTCTCAGGGGCTCATACAGAACCAAGCATGTCACTGTAATGTACATTACTTTAATGTAATAATGTACTTTATACGTGACAAATAAAAGCAAAATTGAAAATGAAAAAAAAGGTGACTACAAAGCGATGCCCACCTATAGCCTGCGAGGTGTCGACGACGGGCACGCGGGAGACCGGCGTGAGCTGGCAGAACAGCTGCAGGGTTTGGTCGGAGGTGGCCTGCGAGGTGAAGCCCTTCAGCAGGAGCTGCTGCAGGCCGGAGAAGCCGCTCCACCTCAGCTGAGCCTGGAGCTTCTCCAGACGCTCGCGGTTCTCCGCGCGGTCCAAGGGCACCTGGGAGGAGAGTGCGTGGCTGTTGGTTGGGTTACTAGACTAATGGCAAGGACATACTGAATGTAGCTGGTCTGTCAGTGACATATGCAGGATTAATAAACACATCCAAATCATTCCAATGTCTTCTGGTAGCTGTGGTCAGAAGATCTGTGCGTGTCATTGTAATGTCTTGGCTGTCTTAGCTGTGATCGGTCAGTGTCTGTACACTGGTATATTTGTTTTATGTACAAATAAATTCTGGACATGCTATTTGTTTCTACATGGATAGATTTGCCTGTACAAGGTCATTAACATACACAATAGTATTCTGCACTGTAGGAACATCATGATGTAATATCACATTACATATTGATAACATTGTGTGTGTTTGAAATGTCATAAATATCCCACTTATTAAGATGAGGAATTCAAGTTTTTTTCCATTCACTAAAAACATTTAATAAACTTGCATAGCATAAATAACCAACCCATGTTATTGATTTTGCACGTAATACTGATGGCGGTTCCTGTAAGTATTACCTTTGACAAGAGCTTGTGGACCAGTCGAAGTGACATCTGATATTCAAATTCAAAGTCTGACTCCATGAGTGACACCGCCACCCAGAACACCGTAGCCAATATAGATGAAGGATGAGAAACATGGGCGGGATCAGACAGCACACTAGGATCGATCCGATTGGTTGATGATGTGCAGGAGCCAGGCGTTCTTCCCGCTCGGGAAAGGCCGTGATTGTTGCAGGCCTATAGATTGAAAAAGAAACGTTGATCATTTTGTAGCTGTGATAACTATTAAGCAAGTCAATCCAAACAATGGACTAGACAGACAGACTAGACAAGTGAACGGACAGGTGGACAGACAGACAGACAGACAGACAGACAGGTGGACAGACAGACAGACAGACAGACAGACAGGTGGACTAGACAAGTGGACGGACAGGTGGACAGACAGACAGACAGACAGGTGGACTAGACAAGTGGATGGACAGGTGGACAGACAGACAGACAGACAGACAGACAGGTGGACAGACAGGTGAATAGACAGGTGGACAGACAGGCGGATCAACAATCATTCATCCTTGCCTGTATGCGGTCAAGAGTAGCACTGCGAGGCGGATCATTTGATTGGTTGCCGCTCTCTCCAAACTTCTTGGGGACAGAGTACGAGCGCTGGTGTCGCTGTGAGGAGAGAGCGGTGAATCCGGGGCCAGGGAAGTTCAGCTGACCGGTGCTCTTCCTGTTCAGCAGCTTGTCATTGGTCAGGAAGTCAGGGGAGGAGGTCCTACAAAACGTTCAAGTAAAAAGCAAAAGTGAGAACGACAAGAGTTACACAATGATGAACGTTAGAATAAAGATGTCAGAGATGTTCCCCGGCTACCATGGTTACACAACACCTGCCAACCCAGCTACCATGGTTACACAACACCTGCCAACCCAGCTACCATGGTTAAACAACACCTGCTAACCCAGCTACCATGGTTACACAACACCTGCCAACCCAGCTACCATGGTTACATAACACCTGCCAACCCAGCTACCATGGTTACACAACACCTGCCAACCCAGCTACCATGGTTACACAACACCTGCCAACCCAGCTACCATGGTTACATAACACCTGCCAACCCAGCTACCATGGTTACACAACACCTGCCAACCCAGCTACCATGGTCACAGAACACCTGCCAACCCAGCTACCATGGTTACATAACACCTGCTAACCCAGCTACCATGGTCACAGAACACCTTCTAACCCAGCTACCATGGTCACACAACACCTTCTAACCCAGCTACCATGGTTACACAACACCTTCTAACCCAGCTACCATGGTTACACAACACCTGCCAACCCAGCTACCATGGTTACACACCACCTGCCGACCCAGCTACCATGGTTACACAACACCTGCTAACCCAGCTACCATGGTCACACAACACCTGCCAACCCAGCTACCATGGTTAAACAACACCTGCCAACCCAGCTACCATGGTCACACAACACCTGCTAACCCAGCTACCATGGTTACACAACACCTTCTAACCCAGCTACTATGGTTACACAACACCTGCTAACCCAGCTACCATGGTTACACAACACCTGCCAACCCAGCTACCATGGTTAAACAACACCTGCTAACCCAGCTACCATGGTTACACAACACCTGCCAACCCAGCTACCATGGTTACACAACACCTGCTAACCCAGCTACCATGGTTACACAACACCTGCTAACCCAGCTACCATGGTTACACAACACCTGCCAACCCAGCTACCATGGTTACACAACACCTGCCAACCCAGCTACCATGGTTACACAGCACCTGCCAACCCAGCTACCATGGTTACACAACACCTGCCAACCCAGCTACCATGGTTACACAACACCTGCCAACCCAGCTACCATGGTTACACACCACCTGCCAACCCAGCTACCATGGTTACACAACACCTGCCAACCCAGCTACCATGGTTACACAACACCTGCCAACCCAGCTACCATGGTTAAACAACACCTGCCAACCCAGCTACCATGGTTACACAACACCTGCCAACCCAGCTACCATGGTTACACAACACCTGCCAACCCAGCTACCATGGTTACACAACACCTGCCAACCCAGCTACCATGGTTACACAACACCTGCCAACCCAGCTACCATGGTTACACAACACCTGCCAACCCAGCTACCATGGTTACACAACACCTGTTAACCCAGCTACCATGGTTACACAACACCTGCTAACCCAGCTACCATGGTTACACAACACCTGTTAACCCAGCTACCATGGTTACACAACACCTGCCAACCCAGCTACCATGGTTACACAACACCTGCCAACCCAGCTACCATGGTTACACAACACCTGCCAACCCAGCTACCATGGTTACACAACACCTGCCAACCCAGCTACCATGGTTAAACAACACCTGCCAACCCAGCTACCATGGTTACACAACACCTGCCAACCCAGCTACCATGGTTAAACAACACCTGCCAACCCAGCTACCATGGTTACACAACACCTGCCAACCCAGCTACCATGGTTACACAACACCTGCCAACCCAGCTACCATGGTTACACACCACCTGCCAACCCAGCTACCATGGTTACACAACACCTGCCAACCCAGCTACCATGGTTACACAACACCTGTTAACCCAGCTACCATGGTTACACAACACCTGCCAACCCAGCTACCATGGTTACACAACACCTGCTAACCCAGCTACCATGGTTACACACCACCTGCCAACCCAGCTACCATGGTTACACAACACCTTCTAACCCAGCTACCATGGTTACACAACACCTGCCAACCCAGCTACCATGGTTACACAGCACCTGCCAACCCAGCTACCATGTTTACACAACACCTTCTAACCCAGCAGGGGAATCCATGTTGCACCTGTGATATGTTCGCATGACACCAGAACAACCGGTATGTGACGTAAGAAGAAAATGTTTTTTCTTTTAAAAGGGAACGGACATTGTGTGACACCCTGCTATGTTCCTGAACACCACGCCCCCTCTGTACATTATCTTTACAGTCTGGTTGACTGTAGTGACTGATAAGCATGGACAAAAACGTATCACCCATCTACCCCCAGTAATAATTTCGTAGACTGCATTTCCAGTTACATTATGGCGCTTTACATCTGATGCAACAGATGTGTGCATCGACGTGAAGGAGAGGCCTACAGTACCTGGTTAAAGCTGCCATCAGGTCGCTGTTCTTCAGACACTCTGCAAGATTCACTACCACTGACTCTAGAGTCAACAGCACCTCCATCACGTAACCCTGGAACAAACACATGTTGTTAGACTACACACTCAAAGAGTTTATTAACTCTCTATTTGTATGCCCCTCACACACGCACACAAACACACACACAGACACACACACACAAGAAGATGGTATAGCTCAATGTATCTCTCTCTCTCACCTGCACCTCATCCCCATGTTCTCCCACCACCTCTACGAGGCGTGAGAGCAGGTCAGACACGGCGTGGGCGTTGATCGGCTGTTTGAGGGCTCTGAAGATCTGGAAGGAGCGCCCGGCGTAGTGACGGGACGAGCTGCAGAGAGCCGTCTGTAGGGCCACGTCACTCAGCTGCTGCTCCAGGTGGAAGTCTGTACATACATACACACACACACACACACACACACACACACACACACACACACATACACGCACACAACATGCATGTACATACACACACACACAACATGCATGTACATACACACACACACAACATGCATGTACATACACACACACACAACATGCATGTACATACACACACACAACATGCATGTACATACACACACACACAACATGCATGTACATACACACACACAACATGCATGTACATACACACACACACACACACACACACACACACACACACACACACACACACACACGGACACATACACAATAATTAGCAAATAGTGTAATGAACTTTTGCTGTTGTTCAGTTTTATCAATTTACAATAAGGGTATTATTATAACAGAAAAATAATTTAGATGTGGTTGATGGTTGCCCTTCAGAAAGAAGTGAGTGAAGTGAGTTTGTTGCCGCAGTGCTGATATCTTCTATGACACACATTTGACACAACCACTCGTGGATAATAAAGTGCTTGTATGACTCAAAACAATCAGCAAATTAAAACTAGACATGCACTGACACCACTGTCTGCTGACCAGGTCAAAGTACTTTGTTCAGAGTATTCTCCGACACCACTGTCTGCTGACCAGGTAAAAGTACTTTGTTCAGAGTATTCTCCGACACCACTGTCTGCTGACCAGGTAAAAGTACTTTGTTCAGAGTATTCTCCGACACCACTGTCTGCTGACCAGGTCAAAGTACTTTGTTCAGAGTATTCTCCGACACCACTGTCTGCTGACCAGGTAAAAGTACTTTGTTCTGAGTATTCTCAGATACCAAGTACCGAAATGAGTACCGAAATATTTTGACTGCTGCTACATTATGTTGAAAACTGAGTAGGAAATACTTCTTATACAGACAGTTGCATCATCTACTCAAATCCCCATTGCATTTTCTAATAGTAACTGAAAGATAAACGTCATGTGACGGTCATAATACTAATTTCTTGCTAGAGAATCCATCCCTCCAACCCTCTGGTCTCTCACCTGACTTGGACTCCTTGAAGACAGAGATGACGTGTCGCAGGAAGTTGGAGAGCTGATCGGTGCTTTTAGAGTTGGGGTTCTTCGGTGTGATGTCCTCATGGACCCACAGCGGCCCGAACGCTCTGAGCAACGACAACACAGTACTCCAGGCACTGTATACCACCACCAGCACCCGCATAGACAGGTTACACACACACACACACACACACACCACCAGCACCCGCATAGACAGGTTACACACACACACACACACACACACCACCAGCACCCGCATAGACAGGTTACACACACACACACACACACACACCACCAGCACCCGCATAGACAGGTTACACACACACACACACACACACACCACCAGCACCCGCATAGACAGGTTACACACACACACACACACACACACCACCAGCACCCGCATAGACAGGTTACACACACACACACACACACACACACCACCAGCACCCGCATACACAGATTACACACACACACACACACACACACACACACACACACACACACACCACCAGCACCCGCATAGACAGGTTACACACACACACACACCACCAGCACCCGCATACACAGGTTACACACACACACACACCACCAGCACCCGCATAGACAGGTTACACACACACACACCACCAGCACCCGCATACACAGGTTACACACACACACACACACACCACCAGCACCCGCATACACAGGTCACACACACACACACACACACACACACACACACACACACACACACACACACACACACACACACACACACACACACACGCCCCAGCACTGCCACTGGGCAGACTCACATCACAGATACTGTATGAAGATGTGTGTATGGGGTGTACCTAGTGGCGAGGAACTCGATGAGTTTGTTGGTCTTGTCGTCAGTCTCACTGGGCGTGTCATCCAGGTCCTCCAGGTCGTCGGGGGTAACGAGAGGCAGATTACCCACGCTGCCCGCGGTGCTGCCACCTCCCAGACTGACAGAAGAAGAGTTGGAGGTGGAACTGAGACCGGAGTCTGCGACCGGAGACGTCTGCCACTCCCGCAGGAAGTCAGGGGTACCTGAGAGAATCACAGATACACTTCTTTAAAGGTAACAGCAACATCTAGGCAAAAGAGCCCTGTTTGGTATTGCACTGGTAAACATCTTTATTTTGGTCTAATGTGTGAGTTGGAGTTCAGTGGGGATAGAGGAGGGGTTTCTATTGAGAGGTCTGGATTCAGGTCTGAATTGCACAGTATTAAGAAGTTACTAAACTCTAACCCAGACTAAAACAAAGAATGTAAACAAAGTTCAATATCAAGCAGGGCTATTTTGCCTAGAGGTCACTGTTTGTTTCCGTAACAGGCTGAGATCCAGACGCCACCGAACGCCATTGCCCAGTATATTGCTAGCCAATGTACAATCAATTGACAATAAACTGGATGACATCCGAGCAAGGATTCAATACCAAAGAGACGTTAGGGACTGCAACGTTCTCTGCTTCACCGAAACGTGGCTCACGAC
Organism: Notolepis coatsorum; assembly: GCF_963971535.1. Classification (NCBI taxonomy): domain Eukaryota; kingdom Metazoa; phylum Chordata; class Actinopteri; order Aulopiformes; family Paralepididae; genus Notolepis; species Notolepis coatsorum. The sequence goes on along the minus strand of NC_140172.1, from coordinate 47,739,009 downwards.
GGACGTTCCAGACCACGCAATCCAACCAGCTGAACACTTCTTTATCCACCGCAAGGATCGTACAGCAGAGTCCGGTAAACAACGTGGAGGAGGTATTGCCTTCATGTTTAACAACAATTGGAGCGATCCAACTAACGTGAAGGAATTATCCAACCACTGCTGCCCAGACCTGGAATATATAACCATCAAGTGTCGTCCTTTCTTCCTCCCGAGGGAGTTAACGGCGATCATCCTTGTAGGAGTGTATATTCCACCGCAAGCCAGCAACAACGTCGCGCTCTCCAGACTCCACGACGAGGTAAATAGAATACAAGCGGCGAACGTTAACGCCGCCATTTTGGTGCTGGGTGATTTCAATAGCGCCAATCTGAGAAAGGTATTACCTGACTTCTATCAGCATGTGACTTTCAACACCAGAGGCGGTAACATCCTAGATCACTGTTACACGCAATTTAAAGGTGGCTACAAGGCTCATTCTGATAGTGGCTTTGGTAAATCAGATCACGCGTCCATCTTTCTTTCACCAATGTACAAACAGAGAATCAAAAGTACTCCTGTAGTCTCGCGAGAGGTGCAGAAATGGGATTTGACGTCGGGGAAGACGCTCCGGTCTGCGTTTGACTGCACAGACTGGAATGTGTTCCGCGACACAGATAACATTAATGTCTACACGGAGACAGTGCTGGACTATGTTTGTACTTTGGTGGAAGAAACAATCCCCACTACCAAAATGAGAGTTTACCCAAATCAAAAACCCTGGGTAGACAAATCCGTCCGTGAAGCTCTGAGAGAGCGCACCAAAGCATACAATGACGGCCTAGTGGCAGGCAACATGAATGACCACAAGGTGGCGCGACACAACGTAAGGAGGACAGTGTCAGAGGCCAAACGGCGCTACAGGGATAAAATTGAACTCCAGTTTGAACAAGCTGACTCTAGAGCTATGTGGCAGGGGCTCAAAACGATGACAGACTACAAAGGCGCCTCCCTCAAACTGAACAGTGACATCTCCTTAGCAAATGACCTCAATACCTTCTATGCGAGGTTTGATGCTGGTAATAACAACACCAGCTCACAAGCCACGGCAATGGGGGGGGGGGGGGGGTCGGCTGCTGATGGAGGCGCAGTGTTCAGGGTAACAGAGCATGAGGTGAGGCGGACCTTTAAAAAAGTGAATATCAGGAAGGCAGCAGGTCCGGACGGCATCCCCGGCCGCGTCCTAAAAGTCTGTGCCGACCAACTGGCCCCAGTATTCACTGACATATTTAACCTGTCCTTAGAACAGGCTGTCATCCCCACCTGCCTGAAGAAGTCCACTATTATCCCTGTACCCAAAAAATCCAAGCCTGCTTGCCTCAACGACTACCGCCCTGTAGCTCTCACCTCCATAGCCATGAAGTGCTTTGAGAAGCTAGTAAAGGGCTACATCTGCTCCTCCCTCCCCATCAACATGGACCCCCTGCAATTTGCATACCGCCCCAACAGGTCCACGGAGGACGCCATAGCCCATGTGCTGCACACAGCAGCATCACACCTGGACAAGAGGCAGGGGAACTATGTGAGAATGCTATTCATCGACTACAGCTCGGCATTCAATACCATAGTCCCCTCCATACTCATAGCCAAGCTCAGGGACCTGGGCTTGAACTATGACCTCTGCCAGTGGGTCTTGGACTTCCTGACTGGCAGACCCCAGGTGGTGAGAGCAGGCAACTGCACCTCCTCATCCATCACCCTCAACATAGGGGCCCCCCAGGGCTGTGTTCTGAGTCCCCTCCTCTACTCCCTGTACACACACGACTGTGTGGCTCAGCGGAGTAGCAATACAATCATCAAATTTGCTGACGACACAGTGGTGGTGGGCCTGATCTCTGCCAACGACGAGAGGGCCTACCTGGAAGAGGTCAAGGTCCTGGCGGGATGGTGCCAGGAAAACAGCCTCTCCCTGAACGTCAGCAAAACAAAGGAGATGATTGTGGACTTCAGGAGGTCGGGGGTCAAGGACTACAGCCCCCTCAGCATCGACGGGGCACCGGTTGAGAGAGTCAACAGCTTTAAGTACCTCGGAGCCTACATATCCGAGGACTTGACATGGACCACACACATTGACAGTGTTGTGAAGAAGGCACGACAACGCCTCTACTTCCTCAGGCGCCTAAGGAAGTTCCAAGTCAGTCAGAAGATCCTTAAGAACTTCTACTCATGTACAATAGAGAGCATCTTGACCGGCAACATCACCTCCTGGTTTGGGAATAGCACTGCACAAGACCGAAGCAGACTACAAAGAGTGACACGTTCAGCCGAACGCACAATTGGAGGGGGGCTCCCCACCCTCCAGAACATTTACAACAAGCGTTGCAAGGGCAAGGCTAAGAGAATCATTAAAGACTCCAGTCACCCGAACAACTGCCTCTTTGAACTGCTGCGGTCAGGCAAGCGATACCGGAGTCTCAAGGCGAGCACAGAAAGACTCAGAAGAAGCTTCTATCCCCAGGCCATCAGGCTGCTAAACGAACAATGAACACTACACAACAACAACCACCAAACGCACATAGCACACACATCCACACGCACACACTCACTTTAAACAAACACACTGTAGCACCCACTCCACACACTTTATAGCACACACCCACTTTAAACAAACACACTGTAGCACCCACTCCCCACACTTTATATTTATTGATGAAGGATTGCACTACAACTCGTACACCTTACTGTAAATTGTACCTAAATTGTACCTCATCCCATTTCTGCTTTGCACTATATAGTACTGTACATTAGTACACTGCATAGTATTGTATATTATATGGTAACTCAGAACATTGTACATATGTCTATACCGAACACTGTGACCTCATTTTCTTCTTCTAAATTACATGCTATACTATGTTATTTGATACTATCTTGTCTAGCACAGTCTCTGGAGCGTAACAGTAAGAAGCATTTTGTATGAAAGTATTCTGTACTTCTGTATGACAACTATTAAAGAAACTTGAACTTGAAACTTGACTGTATTACAAATTGTACCTTTAACCCTTTCACTGTCACACCAAACGGTTAACCCTTTCACTGCGACAATACAGAAGGTTAACCCTTTCACTGCCACACGACAGCAGGTTAACCCTTTCACTACCACCCTACTTAACTGTTACGTTCTGGACACCGACCTCGGTCGGTGACCACCCACATTCCTGGCATATGTCACTGGGCTTGTCACCTGTCATTTCCCTGTCAATTAGTGCTGTCACTTAGGGGTGGTTCCTGATTGGCTGTCACGGGGGTGTGTGTGGAATGTTGGTATTTGGTCTCTATTTAACATACCTCTCTTCTGCTTGTCCATTGTCAGGTCTTCACTAATTGCGTTCGGGGATAACGCGGACGGTTCTACTGTGGACCTCCAATAAGCTCCCATTTACCTTATCTTACACTTGTGCTTTTAGCACTTGTTCTCTCTTAGAATTTACTCTGTGTTCTTACTATTAAAGTCGAACCTGTTCAAGAGTAAACACTCTCTGTCTCTGTGATTGCCTTCAACCATTGGAATTCACCTACCTGCATTCTGACAGAAGACCTGACCATCAGAATTCCATGGAGGCCATCATGGAGATGCTCCGGACGCAGGGAGCAGCCCAGACACGGATGGAGGAACATCAGCAGCTGGTCAGCGCAGAGTTAATCCGACTCAATGGGGTCGTCGGATCATCCCAAGCGGTGGCGCAGTCGGCGTTGGCCACAGCTCGACAAGCCCAAGAAGGAGTGGCTGGTGTGCAGTCGGCGGCGGGGGAAGCAGCGCTCCACGCAGAGGAAAGTCGGGGGGGGTTCGGGGTCCAGGAGCGGTCCCGCGAACCACATCTGCAGGCGCCCGCTCGCTATGACGGATCACCGGATGGTTGTCGGGAATTCATCACCCAGTGTCTACTCGTTTTCCGGCTGCAACCACGATCATTTCCATCGGAGACAGCGCAGGTAGCGTATATTATCACACTGCTCACCGGCGAAGCTCTCTCCTGGGCTACGGCGGAATTAGAGGCAGGGGCGATAATCTGCGACAGTCTGGACGCCTTTACCCGGGAATTGAGAAGAGTATTCGATACTTCCCGGGTACTCTCGATCTTCGAGGCTGGTGGTCGCCTTCTCGACTGCCGGCAGGGCCTCCGCACTGTCGCAGCTTATGCTATCAAATTTAGGATCTTGGCTCGGGAGACAGCTTGGGCGGAGAACGTCTGCGTGGTTCTGTTCGTCAGGGGACTCTCAGCGCGGATGCGAGATGCTCTCTCCGCGTGTGAGATCCCCGAGCAGCTGGAAGTGCTGATCAACACCACCATCAAGATGGATAATCGGCACCGGGAGAGGGAGAAGGAGCATGTCAACAACACCCAGCCCCAGGTATGTTTTCCTTCTTCTCCTGGTGTTGATAATTCCATGCATTACACGAGTGGGCCACTGGGTGATGAATCCATGCAGCTTGGAGCGCTGTCGCTCTCGGACGACGAGAGGCAGCGCTTCATCAAAGAGCGACGCTGCTTCCGGTGCGGCCGCACCGGTCACCGCTTCGGCAGCTGTCGGGTCCAGGCTGTATCGGCTCGGCGCCAATCGGGGATGGAAGGTGCGCCGTCAGGCCTCGAGAGGGCGCCAGCAGGTGGGCTCATTCCTGCCAAGACCACGGATTCTCGCAAATTTTTTGAGGTGGCAATCAACTGTGGGGGTGACATTAGGGGAACTAAGGCTCTGATTGACTCAGGGGCGGCGGGCAATTTTATTCACGTGGGATTGGTGAAGGAGTGGGGAACCCCAGTGGAGGACTTAGGGGTTCCCTTACCAGTCTATGCCCTGGACGGTCGGCCCCTGGGCAGTGGGAGCGTCACCCAGCGCACAGTTCCCTTACACATCCGGGTGGAGGGTGGGGAGTGGGAATGGGTTACTTTTTTTGTCATCTTTTCCCCCTATTCTGTCATGGTGTTGGGTCATCCCTGGTTGTCGTCATGTGTTCGTGTCATTAATTGGAGCACGGGCGAACTCTCAACGGCGGCCGACGTCAAGTCGATCGTCAGCGGGAGTTTGCCCAAACCCTTGTCTCCCCCCCCCTCTTCTCTTTTGTCTCCTCCCTCTTTCTCCAGGATGGTGGGGAGCGTGGCAGATTCTGATCTACCCTCTAATCCCGATTTAATAGGGGTGCCTGAGATCTATTGGGACCTGGCGGACGTTTTTAGCAAGACGCGTGCTAAAGCACTTCCGCCTCATAGATCATACGACTGTCCCATTAATCTTCTACCCGGTACCTCCCCGCCTCGCGGGCGAATGTTCTCTCTCTCACGCCCCGAAACCTTGGCCATGAACACCTACATAGAGGAGGCATTGCTTGCGGGGCACATACGCCCTTCCACTTCCCCTGCCGGCGCTGGCTTCTTTTTTGTTGATAAAAAGGATGGGGATCAGCGCCCATGCATTGATTATAGGGGATTGAATGACGTTTCCATCAAGAACCGATATCCTTTACCCCTCATGGACACGGCCTTTGAGTGCTTACAGGGGGCACAGGTCTTTTCTAAACTTGACTTACGTAATGCATACAACCTGGTCAGGATTAGAGAGGGAGACGAGTGGAAGACTGCATTTAACACACCCAATGGGCACTATGAGTATTTGGTCATGCCCTTTGGTTTGGCTAATGCTCCGGCAGTCTTCCAAGCCCTGGTTAACGACGTGCTGCGAGACTTGATTGGGGTGTCGGTGTTTGTCTACTTAGATGATATCCTGATTTTTTCTCGCGATATGGTGCAACACCAAATGCACGTTCGGGAGGTGCTAGACCGTCTCCTCAAGCATCAACTATTCGTTAAGGCTGAGAAGTGTGTGTTTCACACGGACACCGTGTCCTTCCTGGGCTTTGTGTTGACGAAGGGCGATCTGCGCATGGATCCAGCCAAGGTGAGTGCAGTTTTGGACTGGCCACGGCCTTCATCGCTCAAGGGGTTACAACGGTTTTTGGGCTTTGCAAATTTTTACAGGCGCTTTATTCGCAATTTTAGCGCCTTAGCCAATCCCTTAACAGCTCTCACTAAGGCCTCTCTCCCTGGCTTTGAATGGTCGCCTAGGGCTGAGTCGGCCTTCTGCGATCTTAAACGTCGTTTTACATCCGCTCCTGTATTGATCCGCCATGACGCGGAGGTTCCGTTCATTGTGGAGGTGGATGCCTCTGACGTCGCGGTGGGGGGGGTGCTCTCTCAGAGATGCTTAAAGGATGGGAAAGTGCACCCGTGTGCTTTTTTTTCTCGCCGTCTGTCACCAGCCGAGCGTAATTACGACGTGGGTAATCGGGAGTTATTGGCGATCAAATTGGCACTGGAGGAGTGGAGACATTGGTTGGAGGGGGCGGCACATCCTTTCATTATTTGGACTGACCATAAGAACTTGGCTTACATCCAAGGGGCTAAACGCCTTAACGCTCGCCAGGCCAGGTGGACGTTGTTCTTCACACGATTTCGATATACCATCTCCTATAGACCCGGCTCCAAGAATATCAAACCTGACGCGTTGTCGCGCCAGTTTGATCTTCCTGGGCGGGAGGAGCAGCCCCATCCCATTATTCCACCGGCCTTGATTTTGGCACCCGTGTCTTGGGGCATAGAGAAGGTGGTAAGGTCGGCGCTAACGCGGGAGCCCGATCCTGGTGGGGGTCCTCCGGGACGGTCGTATGTTCCCAAGGTGGCGCGCTCACGCTTGCTACAGTGGGCACATGCGTCATCCCTCACCAGCCACCCAGGGGCAACCAGGACCCTGGAATTTATCCGTAGGAGGTTCTGGTGGCCGACAGTGGAGGGGGATACGCGTTCCTTTGTGGCGGCCTGTCCGGTGTGCGCACGTAGTAAGACCTCTCGACGGGCACCGGCGGGTCTCCTCCGACCACTTCCTATTCCTAAACGACCCTGGTCACACATATCTCTGGACTTTATTTCTGGTCTTCCCCTTTCGGACGGGTTCACCACCATTTTGGTGGTGGTGGATCGGTTCTCTAAGGCGGCTCACTTTGTCCCTCTCCCCAAGCTTCCTTCGGCCCGGGAGACTGCTGATTTAATTATACAGCATGTCTTTCGGGTCCACGGGCTGCCAGTAGATATCGTGTCGGACCGGGGTCCTCAGTTCGCCTCCAGGTTCTGGAAGGCGTTTGCCGCCGGCCTCGGCGCCTCTGTCAGTCTGTCGTCTGGGTTCCATCCACAGTCGAACGGACAGACGGAGAGGGTCAACCAGGATTTGGAGGGGGTCTTGAGGTGTTACGTTGCCGGTAGTCCGGCAACGTGGAGTAGGAGGTTGGCTTGGGCTGAGTACGCGCATAATACCCTTCTCTCCTCTTCTACCGGTATGTCTCCCTTTCAGTGCCAGTATGGTTTTCAACCTCCTCTGTTTCCCGAGCAGGAGCAGGAGGCGGAGGTGCCCTCGGCCCAGGCACATGTGGCTCGCTGTCGCAGGACGTGGAAACAGGTTCGGAAGGCGCTACAGAAGGTTTCGGTTAGTACCCAACGGCAGGCTAACCGTAAGCGTCGTCCGGCTCCAGTTTACCGTCCAGGGCAGCGGGTTTGGCTTTCCACCCGGGATCTCCCTCTCCGGGTGGAATCCAAGAAGCTGGCTCCTCGCTTTATAGGACCATTTAAAGTGATTCATCGGGTTAATCCAGTGGCTTACAAGTTACGACTTCCGAGCTCTATGAGGGTTCATCCGACGTTTCATGTGTCCCTGTTGAAGCCATTCCTCTCATCGCCCTTGGCCCCGCCACTGCCTGTGGTTCCTCCACCCCGGTTTATTGGCGGTCAACCCATTTACACGGTGCGGAGGATACTGGGTTGTAGGCGGAGGGGTAGGGGGTTTCAGTTCTTGGTGGATTGGGAGGGGTACGGGATAGAAGAGCGTTCTTGGGTGCCTCAAAGGGATATTTTAGATCCCAGCCTGATCGTTGATTTCCGGCGGCTGAATCCCGAGGCTCCTAGGTGAACGTCTGGTGCCGTTCGTCGGGGGAGGGTACTGTTACGTTCTGGACACCGACCTCGGTCGGTGACCACCCACATTCCTGGCATATGTCACTGGGCTTGTCACCTGTCATTTCCCTGTCAATTAGTGCTGTCACTTAGGGGTGGTTCCTGATTGGCTGTCACGGGGGTGTGTGTGGAATGTTGGTATTTGGTCTCTATTTAACATACCTCTCTTCTGCTTGTCCATTGTCAGGTCTTCACTAATTGCGTTCGGGGATAACGCGGACGGTTCTACTGTGGACCTCCAATAAGCTCCCATTTACCTTATCTTACACTTGTGCTTTTAGCACTTGTTCTCTCTTAGAATTTACTCTGTGTTCTTACTATTAAAGTCGAACCTGTTCAAGAGTAAACACTCTCTGTCTCTGTGATTGCCTTCAACCATTGGAATTCACCTACCTGCATTCTGACACTTAACCTTCTGTAGTGTGGTAGTGAAAGGGTTAAATGGGAGAATAATACTGTATATAAAGCCGTTTAGTGTTTGTGTTTTATGTCACACTTACTTGAGTGCTGGTACTCGGCCTGGTAGCTGGACTTGATAGTGAGTGTCTTATTGTCACTTATTTCTCTCGTCAGAAGCAGCACTGAGGCTATGACCTGGAAACAACAGAGCGGGTTAGACAGGGAACCCATTTTACTACATGTGTTGTAGTTTTGCCCAATTGCACTGCAACACTGAAACTTTAAATACTTTCCATCGTCAATGAAAAACGGAAGATAGGCAATTGCAGCCTTTCATGAATTGAAACTAGTCTTATAACAATCAGCGCGGTCAAGGTGCGGGTGAAAGCAAAGCGTTCAAGGTTGCGAGTGAAACCTTTATGCGGTTTGGAGAATGAAACAGACAGAGAAGTAGGAAGTATAAGATGCCCCTCTAACCTGGAAGTTGTTGTTGCAGGAGAGTGAGATCAGCAGGTGGAGGAGGAGACGCTTGCTGTGTTCAAACACCTCTGATCTTGAGTGGTCCAGACCTACACAGTACACACCCACATGTATACAGGTACAACATTATTGACCTATCTCAAACCCTTCTTTTCTTGATCCTCCAATCACAGTTGTACACACATAATGACAAAACAATGTCCCCAAAACAGCCAGGTATATGGTTAATCCCTATTTAAAGTCACAGGTACATTATGTATATGTGTGTAAAAACGAAAAGCGAGATAAGGACGATGAGACGACTTATCAACCGCACCAGCACTGGATGATGACACACACGGCGTGTTGAAGCACCATTGCATGGAACGAGCTCTATTACACCGAAAGCTAAGTTTTCATTGGCTGCTTGACTGCACGGTGGTGTAGTGGTTAACACTCTCGCTTCACAGCTAGAAGGTCCAGGGTTCAATTCCCGCTTGGGGACCAGGTTTCCGCATTGCCAGGTACCCAGGTGGGGTATCTCCCAGGCCTTTCTGTGTGGATGCATCTTCTTTGCAGACATGTTCTCCCCGTGCTCGCAAGGGTTTCCCCTTGCGATGAGATAAACCCAATGCCAAAAAACATGCACAACAACAGATCGCTAACACGGTCGCGTTCCCTGACGAAGACGGACAGGAGCACTTGGATTGGTCCCTGGGGCGGCGGGGCGCGTCCCCACGCCGAAGCCCCTATCTGCTCCCGGCTGCCCTTAGGGGGAAAGAAGACGAGATGGGTCAAGCGCAGAGACTTGATTTCATTGGCGACCCAAAGAAAAATTGCATGTGTGTGTGCCGCCCATTGCATGTGTGTGTCACTGCATGATGAATATAGACTTCTTCAAAAGTCCAGTTATTATTTTTACATGATTATTATACTGTCAGATAACATTATGCTGAGGAGAAGCACAGGGCTGGAGGAATGTGCTGAGGAGAAGCACAGGGCTGGAGGAATGTGCTGAGGAGAAGCACAGGGCTGGAGGAATGTGCTGAGGAGAAGCACAGGGCTGGAGGAATGTGCTGAGGAGAAGCACAGGGCTGGAGGAATGTGCTGAGGAGAAGCACAGGGCTGGAGGAATGCGTGTGTCTGCGGCAACACAAAGCGCTGGTCTGTTTCACATGCCTGTCATAGCCGGGGCCGGAGATAAGACACCACGGTGTCACGACGCGGCTAATTGTACGTCAAAGAAAATACCATCACAGTGTGTGTGTGTGTGTGTGTGTGTGTGTGTGTGTGTGTGTGTGTGTGTGTGTGTGTGCATGAGTGTGTTTGGTGGAACATGATGGGTGGAGTAGCTCTAAATATTTCTAAACATTCCAGATATTTAGTTGTTTGGGCTCCACGTGGTTATAAATAGACACGTCTGAGTCCACGTGTTCACCCTCCCCTCGTCCTCCTATTGACCATATTCACACAGAGGGGAACAGGGTGGAGAGGAAGCCCATCCTGAGCGTGACATAAGAGCAAAATGGCCACCGCGTGAATACGGTATATTAGAAGAATGTGTGAGAAATGGTAGAGGGAGGACTCCTCTGTGCGTGCGTGTGTACAAGTGTGTGTGTGTGTGTGTGTGTGTGTTACATACCCAGGAAGAGAGCGTGGAGCAGCAGGGGCAGGTGCAGGGCCCAGTCCTCTCTCACACTGTGGTCCACCACCATCTCCGTCATGAAGATCACCGCTATGTTGCACCTGGAGGGCGACACCGTGAAACCTTCTTTACTGTCTGTTTGGCCCTTATTAAAGGTAGAATCTGTAATGCTGTCAAACAGTAACCTCTGTAGGCAAAACAGCCCCCCGATTGGTGTCGCACTTTTTTCCGCCACTCCCAGTCGCCAACCCGTTCTAACTGATCCTTGTGTTTTCTGTTTTACTCCTTATTTTTGGCTACTTGTAATGTTAGCAATACACACATTTGAACACACGTTTTGTCAGTTACACTGGATTGCAGTGCCTTTTTATATATATATATATATATATATTAAGGCTGTCAAATATATCGCGCTAATATCGCGTTAACTCCCGATTCTATTAATGCCACAAATTTTTTTAACTCAAGATTAACTAATTTTTTTTTTTTTTTTTACTAGACTTCACTCAGGTGTATTATTGATGCTCTCATTGATACTATGTTTGTTTCTGAAGTGTGTGTGTGTGTGTGTGTGTGTGTGTGTGTGTGTGTGTGTGTGTGTGTGTGTGTGTGTGTGTGTGTGTGTGTGTGTGTGTGTGTGTGTGTGTGTGTGTGTGTGTGTGTGTGTGTGTGTGTGAGATATAGAGAGAGAGGGGGGTGAGAGAGATGAGGAAGGGGCAAAAGAGAAAAAGATCTGGGAGAGTGTGTGTGTGAGGGAGAGAGGGGGGTGTGTGATTAATCAGCCCTTGTGTGTGTGAATGTGTGCGTTTTCTTTCCCCTATTATTTCATGCACACTTTATTCATTGTTTTAAATTATTATTTTCTTTTAAGTTATTTTGTGCATCACTCTGTTTTGAATTTGATGCAAATTTGCAATGCATGAGGGTCATCCTTTTGTGTTAAATGGCTGCACAAAGCAAGCATTTGTTGACTCGCATGTTGATAAGAGTATTAAAACTTGGAACTTGAAAAAGATCTGTTTAAGGTAATTTTTTTTTATTTTTAATGCGATTAATTTGCGATTAATCGCGAGTTAACTATGGACAATCATGCGATTAATCGAGTTAAATATTTTAATCGTTTGACAGCACTAATATATATATATACATTTTATTTGGAGGCGCCTTTCAAAACACCCAAGGTCACCTTACAGGGCATAAAAACAGAACAGTCAAGTCAAACAGATCTTGGCAAAAGTGTCAATGGAGTTAAAAACAAGACAAACAATGTAAACGTATGAAATATGAAACAGCGGCACACAGGGTGCAGTTATAGTGAGTATGCAAGGCATTGGTATATACCAATCGGGGGCTGTTTCCGGTTAAAAATAATATATATTATATATAATATATATATAATTTTTTTATGTAAAATTATGTTTGTATGTATAACTTGTATAAATGTATGTTTAATAATAAAACCTAGTTGCAGTAAAGCTGGAATTGCTGTGGTACATGAGAGCGTTCAAAGGTCAGCATGATGTCAGACATTCCACATTCCAATTCCAATCTGATTCACACTATTCCATTACTGAAGACCCACGGGCTGCTCTTAAACAGACGGGCTGTCAAATAGGAGGAGATATGCTAAGAGATATGCCACCTCTTATCTAGCATCAGGGAACAGTGATTATGTTTAAGACACATTATCCACATAGTAGAGACGTCAGCTGGCTCAGCAGGTTCCATTGTATAGCGGCCTCTCGTCCCCCGATGTCATGAGCTAGCACAGATGAGGAGCACGTTCAGAGACAGATTCAGATGTATTCATTTAGATTTGTATTCTTATTATCCTAGTTTGTTTGGATCCTTATTCATATCTGTACCTCTCCTTCTCTCTTCATTGCCATTGCTGCTATGACACCTGTATTTCTCTACGGGGATGAATAAAGGTTTATCTTATCTTATCTTGTTCATCAAACCATCTGCACGCAGGTGTGTGTGTGTGTGTGTGTGTGTGTGTGTGTGTGTGTGTGTGTGTGTGTGTGTGTGTGTGTGTGTGTGTACCTGTGCAGTGGACCCCTGGGTGTGTGTATGTGTATATGTATATATGTGTATGTGTATGTGTATGTGTATGTGTATGTGTGTGTGTGTGTGTGTGTGTGTGTGTGTGTGTGTGTGTGTGTGTGTGTGTGTACCTGTGCAGTGGCCCCCTGGGTGTGTGTATGTGTATATGTATATATGTGTGTATGTGTATGTGTATGTGTATGTGTATGTGTATGTGTGTGTGTGTGTGTGTGTGTGTGTGTATGTGTGTGTGTGTGTGTGTGTGTGTGTGTGTGTGTGTGTGTGTGTACCTGTGCAGTGGACCCCTGGGTGTGATCGTCTCGGGCAGGTAGTCGACCAGCGGTGCCCAGCAGCCTCCGTTTACGGGCATGGGGAGGGGCTGCGGGCGGTTGGTCTCCAGCACTCCCAGCAGCCAACCAGCATACGGGGGCAGCGGGTCATCTAGACCAATCACAAAGCAGAGTTGTTAACCCTTTCACTGCCGCACTATTAAACGGTTAACCCTTTCACTGCAACAATACACAGAGGGTTAACCCTTTCACTGCCACACGACCGTCGGTTGTGTGATAGTAAAGGGTTAACCTTCTGCCGTGTGGCAGTGAAAGGGTTCAAAAGACCCAATCAAACATACATCACAGACATGCATACTTTAAATAGCTGTGTGAACTTTGTGAACGGTATGTAACTGTGAAGTACACTGGCCCGTAGTCATTTAAGTGTAACTAAACATCTCCTGTCTGACGGACGGGTGTCAAACAAACGGGTCGCATGACGTGTCTAATTACAAGCGGCACCAGAAGAAGAGCTATCTCACTCATGTGTGGTATGCTGCTAAACATCAGCCAATCAACTCCGGTCATTTGAGACCAAGGACAGCATACTCCGTCCGTGTCTGGAACACTCCCAAAGAAAATGCGTTCGGCATGCTGGCTAAACATGGACAGAATGCCTGCTCTGACGCCTGTGTGTGTGTGCGTGTGTGTGTGGTGTACCAGTAGTAGGGCATGGCTTGAGTCCAAATCGCCTGTCTGACGCTGAGAAATTATGGTAATTAATATCGTCACTGTCAGATTAAAAAAAAAAACTTATCTCCAGCTTTGGTAATTTAATTTTTTTTTTTTTATGTTTTACTGAGAATTAATGTGTTTGTGGTGCTACTTTCATCATACATGTCAATATGAAAATGAGGCTGTTTTTCTGAATTCCTGAAGAGTTTGGAGATAAGTGGTTTTCATCCCACAGCAACAATATGTGTCTGCCAGTTACACCCCTATCAGGAATTGAATATGAATATCAACATGACGCGTTTCAGCAGGTTGGCAGCTACAGGTTGGCAGGTTGGCTCAGGAGGTAGAGCAGTCGCCTGGTAATCCGGAGGTTCCTGGTTCGATTCCCGCTCCTCCTGGGAAGCGTCGAAGTGTCCTTGAGCAAGACATTTAACCCCTAATTGCTCCCGATGAGCAGGTCGGCACCTAGCATGGTTGCCTCTGCCATCGGTGTGTGAATGTGTGAGTGAAGGGGTAAAATGTGAGGAACAAATTGTAAAGCGATTTGGATAAAAGCCATTTACCATTTACACTGCACACAACGTTTCAGCAGGTTGGCAGCTACACTGTGCACTGTACACGCTCTCCGCAGAGGTCGCCTCTCGCTGTGCACTCCTCCTAGCTAGTTTCTCACCATCAAACCTCCTGTCACCGTCATAGCAACAATTACCATAAAAGTCGGCTAACAGGGTAAAGTGTAGGTGACAGTGTGGAGTGCGAAGAGGAATGTAGGGCCTACAGCCTAATCCAAAAGACACAGAGGGCTGAGTGTCCCGTCCCTGTGGGCTGCCCCCGTGTGTGTGTGTGTGTGTGTGTGTGTGTGTGTGTGTGTGTGTGTGTGTGTGTGTGTGTGTGTGTGTGTGTGTGTTACTAATGTAACGCTTACTCTCTTTATAGAATATATATATATATATCTTTTTATAGGGCATTTCTGCTTTGTTTAGTACAGTACAGTAGAGACAGGACACTTGGGGTTGACATGCAACAAAGGCTCCTCCATGCTACACGCTCACTGGGCCAGTAGAACACCACAGGCTCCTCCATGCTACACGCTCACTGGGCCAGTAGAACACCACAGGCTCCTCCATGCTACACGCTCACTGGGCCAGTAGAACACCACAGGCTCCTCCATGCTACACGCTCACTGGGCCAGTAGAACACCACAGGCTCCTCCATGCTACACGCTCACTGGGCCAGTAGAACACCACAGGCTCCTCCATGCTACACGCTCACTGGGCCAGTAGAACACCACAGGCTCCTCCATGCTACACGCTCACTGGGCCAGTAGAACACCACACTTACTCTTTTCATCTTCATAGGAGCCTCCTGAACTGTTGCTGTAGCGAGACTCCAGTCTGTTGTGAGCCCTGGCCCTGGGGAGACAAGCGACAGAGAGAGACCATCTTACGTTAAAAGCGTGAGTTTCATCTCCACACCTACTCAGTGCACACATTGTAGAACGGGTCACAGGGCAGTTTTGAAAGCGTCTATTCACAGCGATATGAAGCCATTGCAAAGATACCTATGAGAACATGCAGTGTGGGACCCAGCTCTGAACCGCTTGTGCGGTCTGTCCATTTCTTAACATTTGAGATACTTAAGACTTTATTTCAGAGCTTCCTCGAATGTCGGAAGGTTCATAGTTCCTGTGGTCAAAGCACCTCGGGGAACAGAGTGCATATTCTGTTACATTGATCTTTGCAATGCGGCCTCTGTGTCGCCAGCCGCGTTGTTACAGACTCGCTGGAGGTGTGTGCCTCTGCACTCAGACCCAAGTGAGATCAAGTGAGACTGACCTCTCTTCGTTATCTCTGGCCAGCTTGGTCTCGTCAGTCTCTGGGAAGTTCTCCTGACCTGCCACCACCGTGTTACTGCTGGAAGTGGTGCCTGTACAGACACATAAGCAGAGAGAGAGCATGTTGTAGTATTCATATCACCTGTGTAAAACAACTACAGTACTCAAAATCTAAAGTTCAGTGGAAAACAAAAACATTTATGACAGTCAACACACATTAGAACTTTAGAACAATGGAGAAAGCTGTATTTGAATAACAATGAACATTATTCTAATGTTATTTATCTTGATTTTATTCTGTTTTTATTGCTAACCCTTTTTCACACAGGATTTTAGCCTGTACCTTCTGGCAGGGGGACTGCCACTGGAAATTAGCCTTTTGGCTAAAATTGGGTGCATTTACATTTGTAAAATGTTTTATTAATGTACGCTGTCCCCCTTGATCAAATAAAGTAAACCTAAACCTAAACCTAAACCAAAAAACTATAAATTCTTCCAAGTAAATGTTTCTGCTAAACAAATGTTGAAAAGTTTTCCTCAGTGTCAGACATACACCTCAACCCTGCCCAATGAGAAACCCTACGTGAGACGTAGACCTGGGGACCGGGCCGCGTGAATATTAAAGGCAACCAACTTGTGTTCAGCTTTTCTCTGATTGGCCACGACCCCACGCCGCTAGCCCGCCCCCTTTTGCCGCGAGCGCGGCAGGAACCTTCAAGTTCCCTGGTGCAAAATAAATCTGGTAGTTGGTTTATGACGTTAATTAATAATAAACACTGTTAGGACTATCTGACTCTTAATAATAAACACTGTTAGGACTATCTGACTCTTACTAATAAACACTGTTAGGACTATAAACACTGTTAGGACTATCTGACTCTTAATAATAAACACTGTTAGGACAATCTCGATTCACACGTCACTACTGTAACTAGAAACTCTGGGTGTCACTGTACATCAGTGTGGAGGCTGACGCCTGACTGAATAACTAGAAACTGTACGCTGTAACGTTATATGTTATTTCGCGTTTTTAACGTCATAAACCAACTACCAGATTCACTCGTCACTGTACATCAGTGGAGGCTGCTGAAGCGCCAGCGGGGCGATGCGGTGGTTTTTCCCCGGCTTCCGTGCGCCGCCGCCGGCTTGACTCGGTCCAGCCCTTTCAATGACAGAGCTCTCATATTTTGCGAATGCATAAACTGTATCTTAAATTATGGCTATGTGTCTAATATGGCTGTCGCTTATCAATGACTTCGCGACAGCCATATTAGACACATAGCCATCATTTAAGATATAGTTTATGCATTCGCAAATATGAGAGCTCTGTCATTGAAGTGGGTGGTGGCAGCGTAACAGCGTTCACCCTGATGTAAAGTAGCGATTTTTATTGTTTTGTCATGACAAACCAATTACATAATCCCAACATATGTGTAAAGAAACAACATATTCCAGTTAACGGTATATTTTTTTAATGATTCATTACGGTATAAATTAGGTTAACTGGAGCTGCGTATTGCTGGCTCTCATATTTGCGAATACAACAGCGTTCACCCTGATGTAAACAAAACAAGTCATTGCGACGGCCAACGGAAGACGGCCGCTGCCGCAGGCGGCGCAACTCTCTGCCGCGCGGCAGCGAGGTCACATGGCCGTGTGGCCAATCAGAGAAACGCTGAACGAAAGGCTGAACACAAGTTGGTTGCCTTTAATATTCACGCGACCGGGCCAGTGATGTTGAGTGTTGACCTCTGACCTGTGTGTGAAGCGGAGGACTTGTTGCTGGCAGCGAAGCGGTAGAAGGGAGGGTTGTCACAGTGCAGCACCACAGGGTTGACGGGGTCGGTCTGCTGCAGCTCAAACAGCAGCTCCTCCATGGTCTGAATGGTGTTGTTACGACACAGGTAGATCACCACCTTCTTGATCTGACACACACACACACACACACACACACACACACACACACACACACACACACACACACACACACACACACACACACACACACACACACACACACACACACACACACACACACACACACACACACACACACACACACACACACACACACACACACACACACACACACACACACACACACACACACACACACACACAATACATTACATTCTTAAAGCGTTAGTTCTATTTACTACTTACCAATGATGGTTTGATCGATTGATTGAATTTGATTGATTAACAGATTGCAGAATGGGTACAATACAGTACGGCTCAATACAAACAACTGCTAAGAGGATGCAGACCAGAAAAATACTTTCGTCTTGTTTACATAAGGGTCCTCCATTTTCAATTCATCAAGACATTTATGACAATACAAGACATACAAATATACAGTGTTTAAGAAAAAGAGATCATAAAAAAATATATACATCCGAAGGGGAATGAACTGTACATTGGAGGGGGTTGGGTGGGTGGAGGTGGGGGGGGGATTTTGACATTTACCGGGGGCCAGTTTCTAATTGCAGCCACCCGTAGGTGCTCTTTGAGAGCGGTTTTGAAGGAGGGTAGGGATTCACATTCCTTTACCGCTGTGGGTAGGGCGTTCCACATTATTGTGGTGTTGTTCAATCGAGTCCTTTCTCAGCATAATCCATGCTGTTCCTCATACTAGCTCCAGCTAGTTAGCCTCAACTAATGTAAAGTCAATGGAGTCAAGCTCCTGTCTGTACAAGCAGACTGAAGACAATTGAAATGTACTCCACACTGCACACAAAGTAGATTTCAGTTGTGTTCAGCCAGCTTGTACAGACAGGAGCTTGACCCCATTGACATTTGATACTTATCTTGTCTAGCACAGTCTCTGGAGCGTAACAGTAAGAAGCATTTTGTATAAAAGTATTCTGTACTTCTGTATGACAACTATTAAAGAAACTTGAAACTTGAACATTGGTCTAGTATAGCTAGTATGAGGAACAGCATGGATTGTGCTGAGAAAGGACTATCGATCAATAACGTCAGACCAGTCATACTCATATAATTTCGTATGTTTCTTAAACTATTCCCAGTGGGACTCATACTGAAAAGTGTACACTAATTTATCAAGAAAAACTCAAACTCATTTCCAACTTAAAATGGAGATTTTCAGTAAATCGAGTACTTCATCAACTTTCAACCTTTTACACATACAGACATATTGATAAATGAATGAATGAATGAATGAATGAATGAATGAATGAATGAATGAATGAATGAATGAATGAATGAATGAATGAATTTCCTGATAACCCCTAGAGGGCGCTGTAGATAAAAGTGATCACCAGAAGGTGGCGTTTCTAATGCTACTCACATAGGGCAGCAGCGTGGTATCACTGCTGACTCCACACAGGCTGATGAGGAACTGGAGGGCGACCCGCAGGTTGTTGCTCCACCTCTCATTGGACACTAGGGCGTTCCAAGCGTTCTCCATCTCAGGCCCGGGGACCTCGTCTCCATACTGACCACAGGAAGAATAACACGCAGCTTTTTGTTTGTCAGCAAAAACAGGGGTTGTAAAAATGATTTATATCGTTTTTTTCTTTTATTGCACACCCCCTCATCACACAGACACACACACAGCTCCCCCTCTCACCTTAGCGGTCATGAACATGAGGTTGTTGAGCACCAGCGACGTAGCCTGCAGGGAACCCCAGCCGTTGCCCCTCAGACTGGGGGGGATTCCCAGGTTATGTGCCCGACCGCGGGGCTCATCCTCCGGGGTGCAGGGGCTGGAGGCCGGGGGTAGGAGCCCCGTGTCGACCAGCTCCATGTTACTTAGCCAAGGCAGCAGGTAGGACAGCATGATCTGTCTGCCATTAGAATGGGTGGTGGGGAAACGCTGGCTAACCTCTGTGTGGACAGACAGAGAGGACAGCAGGTCAGTCAGCTGGCTCAGCTTTGTGTGTGTTACAGGGGTCATTCATGGACGTTGGCTTCCTCTCCCAGGCTGAAACCTACACTCCCACCTGGTTCTGGACCGTGAGTCCTGTGCTTGCCAGCATGAAAGGCGGCAGCGCTACTGATGGAGCCAAAAAAAAAATATATATATAAAATAAAGGATTTGGACAAAGGGAGGTATTTCTGGGGAATAGGTTTAGTTACATGTGCTCTACCATCTTGAAATATTTAATACATATCTGTAATAGTTATCTTGTTGTTACGTTTTCTGTGGCTGATGTAAGCGTTTCTAAACCTGTCCCACTCTCAAAAACACAAATTACCTTTTAGCAGGGAAATCCTCAAAGCTTTCGGTCTCTTCTGGTATATGGTCGCAGGGCCACACACAAACATCTGTGTGTGTGTGTGTAGGTGTGTGCGTGTGCGTGTGTGTGTGTGTGTGTGTGTGTGTGTGTGTGTGTGTGTGTGTGACAGACAGACAGACAGACAGACAGACAGACAGACAGACAGACAGACAGACAGACAGACAGACAGACAGACAGACAGACAGACAGACAGACAGACAGACAGACAGACAGACAGACAGACAGACAGACGGATAGATACCTGAGAAGAGAGGCAGGGTGAGTTCAGGGTACATGCTGGCGAGCTGGATGGAGAGCTGGGACAGGTTGACGCTATAGAGAGGAGGCAGCGGGCCGTGGGTCCCGTACAGAATATTACCAGGCTTCTGTTCCACCATCCGCTTGGAATACGCACACAGCTTAGACTCCAGCACCTGGTGACACATGTTCAACTTTACATCCACCATCAAGGTTTCGCCTTTACTTTGCTGTTAATTAATCTTCTCATTTGGGTGTGTGTAAGGTATTTGACTATTGGCTGTGCAAGGTGAATGCACACAATTGTGTATGTGTGAGTGTGTGTGTGTGTGTGTGTGTGTGTGTGTGTGTGTGTGTGTGTGTGTGTGTGTGTGTGTGTGTGTGTGTGTGTGTGTGTGTGTGTGTGTGTGTGTGTGTGTGTGTGTGTGTGTGTGTATATACCTGCATCAGCTGCATGGAGATCTCATAGATTTCTCGGCTGGTGTCTGAGGCCTTGAACAGGACCAGGTTAAGCAGGGTCACTAAGTCACATGGGTAGTTCCTGGTCATACAACATACATGATTAAATCAGACTATAGAACCGACACATTTTACATGAACAGACAGGCTCCCCATTGAAATTCTGAGAAGTTGGACACTGAACAACTTTGGGGTTAAGTGTTTGAGAAATAAGTGGCCCGGATTTTATGTTTAGGTCATATAAAATGCTTCTGAGTAAGTCAACAAAAATTACATGACATGTAATTTTCCCGGAAGATCATTCAGTCTATGTTGCCCGGCTGTGATATGAAGCAAGCAGTGGTTGGTGAGTGCTTAGACCTCTACACCCCCCAGCCGCCCCCACCCGAGATGCATTGTGACGCTAAATGTGAACAGGGACCGTGAAACATATGGCGCCCCCTACCTGCTGCCACAGACGGTGGCGATGGCCTTGAAGCAGCCCGACGCCAGCTGGTAGGAGCCGGTGAAGCAGCGGTCCACGGCCCAGTTGAACAGGTTGACCTGGTCTGGGTTCAGCTCCAACAGCAGCACCACCACCTCACAGCCCAGACGGTGCACCTGGGAGGGACACGCGTCGAAACACCTGACGTTTAAATATCTACCGTATGTCCACATGGGATTCTGGGGGGGGGGGGGGGGGGGGGGTTTGTGAGTTTAAAAAATTAAAAAATTTAAAATGTACTCTTGGTAATTTGTATTTTGTATTTATTATTATAAAAATGTTGTTAAGTTTTGATATCCTGTATTATTATTTCTAATTGTCTTGTCATTATTATTATTGTTGAAGTGCTGTCTTGTGATGTCCTGTCTCTGTTTATTTAAAAAATTGAAAATAAAAACATTTGATTTTTGATTCAAAAAAATATAAAATTATGATGTCCTCAGTGGACAACCAGGTACAACAACTGGATATAAAGTGTATTCAAAGGCACAAAACCCAACGTCCCATTCTCACTGTATGACGATAGCACATAGACACATGTACGTACGCACACACACGTACGTGCCACACATGCTGTAATAGTAAAAATACAAATGTTTGCATTGACCAATACAACAAGTTAGGGCCGATGCCACTCCGTGGAGGTGACCTACCCGTATGTCGTGGCAGGCCAGGATGTTGTCCAGCCACTTGTAGAGATAGCCGTCAGTAGACAAGCCCACATTGTCAAACACTGGGCCGCAGCACAACACTGCAGACATGGCCTGGACACATACACACAATACAGTTAAAGTGACACCATGACAGACAGATAGATATGGGTCAAAATAATACAAATAATTAAATGATAATTAAAAAGTATAAAACGTATAATAATATGATATAACGTTTTCTGTGGTTGAAAAAAAGACATACAGACATACAAAAAAAAAGACATACAGTAGTATAGCACACTTCTCCGCCAGACGGCACTCCTTCACCATATACAGTAGTTTTGTGGTTGGTATTTATTCATCTATTTGATCCATGATCAGTAAAAAAAACTCCCATCTCCCTGCACTGTAGGCATAGGCCGTTACCATTCGGCTAACTTGCCATTTGATACACACTCAGGCAGAGCAGATGGTGAGAGAGAACGGGAGAGAGCGTATGTTTGAGTGTACAATAATGGAAATTAATTCAAATAAAATTGTTGTCATTAGCCGATGTGAAAAATATTCAAGCCCTTAGGCCCTTGCCCTGCCTTGCCTTAGACTGATCAGCCCAGTAGTATGTGAGATTTGAGAGTTTTTTTACCTTCAGAGCGCTGTACTGGTACCGGGTGATCTGGTGGTTGCGGTCGCTATAGCGATCAAGGGGTGTGAACATCACACTGAAGGGGCCAGCCCATTGGCTGAAGAGGATGAAGAGGTGGTGTCTGAGTGATTGCTGTGGGAAGAGGAAACGTCTGTGTTGCACTGTGGGAATAGAGATAGAGATGGGGAGAGAGAGAGGAGAAAGAGGAAGAGGGGGAGAGAGAGAGAGACAGAGACAGAGAGAAAGAAAGAGATAGATACAAATCACATTGTGTACAACCACCATAATAAAAATCATATTGTGTACAACCACCATAATACAAATCATATTGTGTACAACCACCATAATAAAAATCATATTGTGAGGGCTGGGTAAGGACTGCATGCTGCCCAACAAGGGGGCGTGCCGAACATTCTTCCTCACGCACCTGTGAGTGGTTGGCAATCAGCTCCTCGGGAGACTATTAGTACAGCTGGTTGCCTTCCACTCCTTGCCAGGTCGTCTCTGTACACTACCACCTATCGCTGTTTCCTGGAGTGGGGCTTCGTCTTCGCTCTCTAGACTTCCACGGGAGGATCCCAATGTTCCCACTCCAGATGTCGTGCCATTCTACATTGCTACCATCTACCGCCGCGTCTCTGGGGTGAGACGTCGTGCCAGCTACTGCCCTACTCCCTCTTCGCAGACCTCGTTCCTGGGGTGAGGCTCGTCATCGCTCTCTATTGTTCCACGGGAGGATGCCCGTGTCCTCACTCCGTTCCCCTTGGACCCCCTGTTTGCTGCGTTGCCCGTCGGCAGCGTTCTGGTCGGGAGGATGCCCGTGTTTTCACTTTGTTCTCCTTGGACCCCCTGTTTGCTGCGTTGCCCGTCGGCACTCCGAACCTTCGTTTTCATTCATGGACTCAAGAAGAGATTCCTGTGTACTTTGTTCGCCCGTTAAAGGGACAGCGCTGCATTTTTTGTGTATAAATAAATCATGCCCTTGTTTTGGGCTATCTCTGAATACCTGTCTGTGTCGTGCAATTGGGGTCGCATTACAATCCCTAACACATTATGTACAACCACCATAATAAAAATCATAGTGTACAACCACCATAATAAAAATCATATTGTGTACAACCACCATAATAAAAACCATATTGTGTACAACCACCATAATATCATATTGTGCACCACCATAATAAAAATCATATTGTGTACAACCACCATAATAAAAACCATATTGTGTACAACCACCATAATAATCATATTGTGCACCACCACCATAATAATCATATTGTGTACAACCACCATAATAAAAATCATATTGTGTACAACCACCATAATAAAAAACACCTTGTGCACCATCACCATGATAAAAACCACCTTGTGCACCACCATGATAAAAACCACCTTGTGCACCACCACCATGATAAAAACCACCTTGTGCACCACCATGCTAAAAACCACCTTGTGCATCACCATGATAAAAACCACCTTGTGCACCACCACCATGATAAAAGGTTTACTTCGTTCTCGTCCGGGATGCCGTAATGTTTTAGGAGCAGTTCAAGTCACTTACCAGGAACACACTGGATGAGGTTGGCCACCATGCCGCTGAAGTGGGCCCTGATGTCTTTCAGCACATCCAGCTCCTTCTCATTCTCAGCCTCCAGAAGCATGCGGGTGAGGTCCACATACTCCAGGAACAAGGCTCCCAACGCCAGGGAGTCACGCTCCAACGCCCCATTAGTACTGGAGGAAGGGATGAGG